>NW_027527807.1:2438413-2440960 GCF_008692635.1 Crocuta crocuta
TGACAATAAACTATTAAAAAATAAATAAATAAATAAATAAATAATGCAGTTAAAAAAGTATATTTTACAATCAACTGAATATGATATTATTGCTTTTGATAAGATGATCCTTACTTAGTTTTACTTATTTTACTAATTTCTTAATTGGTAAACCTCACTCTTTTCTTTTGATTTAAATTTCTCTTTCAGAAGTATATATTTGGGGGACACCAGGGTGGCTCAGTCAGTTAAGGGTCCAACTTGGCTCAGGTCATGATCTCATAGCTCGTGAGTTCGAGCCCTGCATCAGGCTCTGTGCTAACAGCTCAGAGCCTGGAGCTCACTTTGGATCCTGTGTCTCCCTCTCTCTCTGCCCCTTCTCCACTCATGCTCTCTCTCTCTCTCTTTCTCAAGAATAAACATTTAAAAAATACTAAGACATCAAAAATCTAAAAAATGGGGGAAGGTTCCTGGGTGCCTGAGTGGGTTAAACATCCGACTTCAGTCAGGTCATGATCTCATGGTCCATGGGTTCAAGCCCCACCTCATGCTCTGTGCTGACAGCTCAGAGGCTTGAGCCTGCTTCAGATCCTGTCTCCCTCTCTCTCTGCCCCTTCCCTGCTTGCACTCTGCCTGTCTCTCTCTCTAAAATAAATAAATGTAATTTTTTTAAAAGAAGTATGTATTTGGCAGTTTCTTATTGTGGCTCTATGGATGGTAAAAACTCAAGTCCTATGACTGGAAATATTTTAAAATTTTGTATTCAGATATAACTTTCATATGGTAAGGTGTACAAATATTCAGTGTACAGGTTGATAGATTTTTACATAATTGTATACCTTTATAACCACCATCCAGTTTCTGAAAATGCTTTTAAATGGTATAGAATTCTAGTTTGAAGGAAATTTTGCTGGATATGGTTATGGTTTTCCATTGTCTTATGCCTTCAGTTGTTGTCCTTGTTAAGTCTTCTATCTCTCTGATTGCTGTTCCTTAGAAGGTAATTGGGTTGTTTCAACATCATTTTGTCTTTGGAATTCTGGATTCTGCATGTGGATTTATCTTATTTCTTTCTGGCCAAGATTCGTCTCATCTGAAAAATGTGTCAGCTACTATCTCCTTAAATATTGGTTACCCCCCATTCTCTATATTCTCTCCCTTTGGAATTCCTACTAAATGTCATGTTGAATCTTTAAACAGTCTATCTTCCATGTTTTATAAAAATCAATTTTATTGAGGTATAAGTAACATAACTAAAACGCACCCATTATATGTGTACAATCCTAAGAGCTATAACCAATGTTTATACCAGTGTAATCACTACCATGGTCAACATATATTTATAATCTCTTATAAAATGGGCTCTTGTGCTCCTTTCTAGACATATCTCTAATCCAAGCCCTAGGCAATCATTGACATCCTTTGTCATTATTGATTAGTTCTGACTTTTCTAGAATTTCATATAAATGGAATCATACATTATAAACTATGTTGTGTTTGAATATTTTTTTACTCACATGTGTTTTGGAGATTCATCCATGTTTTGGGTACATCAGCAGTCTGTTCCCTTTTATTGCTGACTAGTATATCATTATGTGGATATGCCACAATTTGTTCATTCATTCATCTATTAATGGACATTTAGGTTATTTCCAGTTTTAGGCTATTATGAATAAAGCTGCTATGAACATCCATCTATGGAAACGTTTTTATTTTTTATTTTTTGGTAAATATCGAAGAGTAGGAAAGCCAGGCCACATGGTAAATGTATATTTAAGTCCATTAGAAAACGCCACACCGTTTTCCAAAGTGGTTGCACCATTTTACAGTCCCACCAGCAACGCGCAAGAGTTCTTGCTTCACATCTTTGTCAACACTTAGCATTATCAGACTTTTTAATTCTGCCATCCTTCTGGATGTGTGGTGATCCATAATTGTCACTTTAATTTGTAGTTCCCTGATGACTAATGATGTTGAGCTTCTCTTTGTGTGTTTACTGCTCATTTTTATCTTTTTCTGTGACATGTCTATTTAAACCTTTGCCTACTCTTTTAACTCAGTTGTCTTATTAATTAGGAGTTCACTTTATATTTTGGATACAAGTCCTTTGTCAGAGTAATATGATACAGATTTCTCTCCCATTCTGTGACTTGCCATCTCATTTTTTAAAGTATATTTCAAAGAATAGAAGTTTTAAATTTTGGTGAAGTCAGGGGCACCTGGGTGGCTCAGTCAGTTAAGTGTTCGACTTTGGGTCAGGTCATGATCTCACAGTTCACGGGTTCGAGTCCCACGTCAGGCTCTGTGCTGACAGCTCAGAGCGTGGAGCCTGCTTCCAATTCTGTCTCCCTCTCTCTGCCCCTCCCCAACTCACACTCTATGTCTCTCAAAAATGAATAAATGTTTAAAAAAATGTTAATTGTTTTGAAGTCAAATTTATTAACCTCTTTTTTATGGCTTATACCTTTTGTGTCCTAAGAAACCTTTTCTTACGTCAAGGTGGTGAAGTTTTCTCCTATACTTTTTTATAGGTGTTTTCTAATTTTCACTTTTTCCTTTCAGTCTATA
>NW_027527807.1:2441027-2443204 GCF_008692635.1 Crocuta crocuta
AGTTCATTTGAGTTAATTTTTGTGTATGGCATCAGGTAGAGATTGAGGTTCCTTTTAAAAAAAGTTTTTGAGAGACAGACAGACAGACAGAGAGCAAGCACTTGCACATAAGTGGGGAAGGGACAAAAGGAGAGAGAGAATCCCAAGCAGGCTCCACGCTCAGCATGGACCCCTAAGCAGGGCTCATGCCCACGACCCTAGGATCATGACCTGAGCTGAAATCAACTGACTGAGCCACCCAGGCGCCCCAAGCTTCCTTTTAAAAAATCTAGATATTTAGTTGTTCCAGCATATTTGCTGAAAAAACCATTCTTGCCCTAATTGAATTGCCTTGGCACCTTCATCAAAGATCAGTTGATCATATACTTACGGGTTTATTTCTGAACTCTATTCTATATGTCTATCCTTATGCCAATACCACATTCTTTTGATTACCATAGCTTTATAGACATTCTTTAAATCAGGTAGTATAAGTCTTCTTTGTTCTTTTTCAAGATCTAGTCTTTGTTCTGTTCTATCTTTTAGAATCAGATTATCAATTTCTTCAAAAAATAATGCTGAGATTCAAATTGGGTTTGTGTTGAATCTCCAGAAAATTTGGGAGGAATTAATGTCTTAACAAGAACATCTGTGAATCTCCCAATCCATTTATTTAGGTCCTCTTTCATTTCCTTTGGCAAAGTTTTGCACTTCTCTGTGTCAGTCTTGCCCATACTTTGTTACATTTATCCCTAAGTATTCCATGTTTTTGGATGCAATTGAAAATGATATTCTTCTAAATTTCACTTATCAATTGTGCATAGCTAGTATAGAGAAATTTGTACATTGACCTTGTATCCTCTAAACTTGCTTATTTGTTTCAGTACATTTTCTGTAGATTCTTTATAATTTTTTGTTTAGGTGACCATGCCCCCATGGATGGAGACTATTTTAGTTCTTCTGTTCCAATCTATATGCCTATCACTTTTTACTTGCCTAACTTCACTGGCTAGTACCTCCAGTATAATGGTAAGTAGAAGTAGTGAAAGCAGATGTGCTTGCCTCATTACTAATCTTTGGGGGAAACTATTCAGTCTTTCACCACTGAGTATGTTACTTATTCACTATTCACAGATGCATTTTATCACACTGAGAAAATTTCCTATTCCTAGTTAGCTGAGTTTTTTTAAATGGACTTCAATTTTTCTCAAGAGCTTTTTCTGCATTTATTGAAAGAGTCTTATGTTTTTGTCCTTTATTCTTTTAATATGGTGAATCAAACTGATTTAAAACATTTTTTTTAATCTTTATTTTTGAGAGAGAGAGAAAGAGAGTACAAGCAGGGGAGGCACAGAGAGAAAGGGAGACAGAATCTGAAGCAGGCTTCAGGCTCTGAGCTATCAGCACAGAGCCCAATGTGGGGCTGGAACCCACAAAACATGAATTTATGACCTGAGCCAAAGTCAGACACTTAACTGACTGAGCCACCCAGGTGCCCCAAACTGATTTTCAAATGGTAAATCAGTGTTGCATTCCTGTGATAAATTTCATTTGCCCATGATATAGCATCCTTTGTATATACTACCGGTTCAATTTTCTAATATTTAAGACTTTTGCATCTGTTGTTTTCAATTCCTTCTTCATGTCTTGTCCCTGGGGAATTCCTATACTTTGTGAGCCTATTTTATGCATTTATAAATGTGTTTGACATATATTACTCAGAATTTCTTGGTGTTTGTTTGGTTGTATGTTCATATAAGGTGATTCAGGATAAAAAACATGTCATCCTACTGGTACTAGATTCTTCCATGGAAACTGACATAGTTTGACTGGAACAGAAAGTTTGTGTAGGGAAACAGTGGCACTTAATAGTTTGAAACAAGATATAGAACCATGTATTTCTGGCTTCAAATACTGGCTCTTCCATTTCCTTTAGACAAATATCTTCTTTTGTTCTTTCAACAAATATTTATTGAAATCCAGCATTCTATTGTATCAATTAGTGGTACATTAGACTAAAGAGCTAGACAGTGACAGGAGGGGGGGGGTGGGTCGTTTTGTATAGGTCATTAGAAGGTTTCTCTGATGAGTTTCATTTCAAAAGAGACCTGAAAGAAACAAAGGAAGAAAACTCTTTGGATTGCTTGGGGGAAAGCATTTGTAGTGATAGTAAGTGCAAATTCCCTGAGGTGGGGGAT
>NW_027527807.1:2443213-2455769 GCF_008692635.1 Crocuta crocuta
TGGATTATTATTAATTATATATGGATTAAATGAATTATATATATATATTCATTTTTGAGAGAGAGAGAGCGAGCTCACAAGTGCACACACAAATTGGGGAGGGATAGAGGGAGGGGGGCAGAGAATCCAAAACAGGCTCTGCCCTGTCAGCACAGAGCCCGATGTGGGGCTCCAACTAACAAACCAGCAAGATCATGACCTGAGCCAAAGTTGAACGCTTAACTGACAGCCACCCAGGCACCTTCTGGATATATTTTGATGTTAGAGCTGATAGATTGGGTATGTGGCTTTAAAAGATGAGAAAATAAAAGGCATCTCCAAGATTTTTGGCCTAAAAAATTTGAAAAGTGGAATTATCATCTCCCCAAATGGAGAACGTCTATAGGAGGAGCAGGTTCAGGGATGAGGAAAATCAAGAGTTTAATTCTGAATATCATGTGAGTTTGAAATAAGTGGTATCTGGATATATATCACTTACATCCAAATGGAGATGTCAAGTAAGCATTTGGACATACAGGTCTTAATATCATGTGAGAGGCCAAGACTACAGTTGCGAGCTGTGCCTCAGTTTCTATGTATGTAAAATATGGAAGTTAACTGAAGCTGCCTCACAGAGTTTTGCATTAAATGAGACCATGTATGAAAAATGGTTGCCACCATGCCTGGCACATAGAAATCATTCATAAATGGTAGTGATCAGTATAACCTGGAAGGAAAGTTGAAGCCAGACTTTGAAGGTCTCAGATTATTTTCCAAAGAACTAACCTTCATTCTGAAACCAACAATGAGTCAATGAAGGTTGTTGACCAGAAAAAAAGGCATTATTAAAGTGGTGCCCAACACTGTAGAGGGGCTCAAGGAGAACAGCTATGGAGAATAGGTTGCTTGATTTGATAGCAAAGAAGTTGCCATAAGCCTTAAAAAGGATGGTTTCCGTGGTAAGACAATGGTTTCATGGTACAAAGGGATTAATGTGTAACTGGTAGGTGAGGAAATAGAAGTAAAATCATCAAGAGAGAAATAAGCAAATAAAAGCAGCATCCAAATAAAATAAAGAAGATGGAGAGGTTAACACTGAGGAAGTGTGCTAAACTAGTAATCAATTTCCCCAAACCCTTACCCTGTATCAAGGGCCTTCAAGGGGCTAGCCATGCAATCTACAACCTCTCCATGTTTTTGTCCCAGGAAGGCCGCCTTCCTCACCACCCCTCTCCCCTGAATGCACATACAAAACCAAGCCTTCAAACCCCTTAGCCCATGTTCCTAGGCCTACTTAGGCTGGCAACTTGCAACCATCCCCGTGGCTCTAATGCAACTAACTGTTCCTCTAATGTTCATTTCCTTATGGAAACCTGACATCACCATCCCACCTCACAGTATTTGTCCCTCATCTGACCTCCTTCCGCACCTGTCTGTACTCCTCATTTGGTTTTTATGTGCTACCTTTTATTGTTATTTATCTTTCATGTATATCTTCTCTCCCTCCAAGTGGATTATAAGGTCCTCAAGGGCCTTATTTATCTTCGTATTTGCAGAAATGAGCACAAAGAAGCGCTCAATAACGGGCTGTTGTTGATGATAATTACAATAAATTGAATTGGGGAATAATGTCATCAAGCTATGCAGCCTGGTGAGTCACCCTTGTCACTGTTAGACAGCGACTTATCAAGGAAATAGAAATACTCACATTAGCTTGACAGGGCTCTCTCCCCTGGGGTGGTGCTAACATCACAATACTTTTTCTCCATGTTGGTCCTTCCATTTAGTTATTTGAACATAGAGCATCTAACTTTTATAACATACTCTGACTTCTACGCCTTCAGCTCATTTCAGGTTGTTTGCTTCTAGATGAAAACTAAGGACACACACACCTTAATCTCATGTAAATAACCTTTCGGGTTGCATAATTTACTCCAAATAAGTTACTCTACATTTTAGGAGGGATGGATCCTGGTTAATTTCATAAGAGACTCACATCTCTGTTTATCTTTTCTATTTCAACTTTTTGCTGATTTCCAACGAAATGCTCTACCTGGGTTTGTATTAATATAATCAGCAGGATCAGCTATGGGTTTGAACTGGAACAGAAGGGCCCTTCTAGGTGATGATGGGGGGATGATATGATACAAGTGACTTCATCCTGATCTACGTGGCCTGCCCCTTATGATGTTTAGCTTGGACTAAGGGCTGCCATAGAAAGACAGCTTCTGAGGGCACCCGGATGGTTTGGTCGGTTGAGTGTTCCACTCTTGATTTCAGCTCAGGTCATGATCTCATGGTTCGTGAGTTCAAGTTCCATGTCAGGTGGCTTTGTACTGACAGTGTGGAACCTGCTTGGGACTCTCTCTCTCTCCCTCTCTCTGCCTCTCCCCTGCTCATGCTCTCACTCGCTCGTGCTCTCTAAATGAATGAATGAATGAATACATAAATAAATAAATAAATAAATAAATAAAATAACTTTAAAAAAAGGACAGCTTATGTTTAGAGAATCTCCCACCAAATGAGTGTGAGTGAGGCAAAGCTTGCTAAGAAAGAAGCTAAAAAAGCCTTTCCCAACACTTTCTACCATCCAGGTGTGGGCACAGGATCTAAGGCTCAGTCAATTGGAGGCATGGAATATAGTGACATACGGAAGCAGAGGCAGGGAGAAACTACTGGAGGCTGCAGGCTGGCCCAGTGTCTAGGCTCAGCACTCTGGAGTTCAAGGCTCCATAGCAGCTGAAGTGGTGTTCTCATTATAGGACCCGGGACGTGACTGTGCCTCTGGCTCTGGCTGCAGACTCACCCACCCTTATTCCCACCTGTTTTCTAAGTTTCTAGTTCTCCTGCCTTTCCAGCAATTCTGTGGATGACAAAATGTCCTCTCCCACACCCGTACATTTTTATTTTGAAAAATTCTAAACATTCAGGAAAGTTAAAAGATCTGTACATTTAATCCCTGTATTCCCTTCATTTGGATTCACCAATTTGTTAGCATCTTGCTGTATTTGCTTTCTCTTACATATACATGTATGTATGTATAGGTCTATCACATATCATGACACACATATATCATGTATTATATGTTTGAAAATAACTTGCAAACATCATGAGACTTCACCCTTAAATACTTCAACGCAGATCTCAGAACAAGAACAATCTCCCACATAATCACAATACCATTGTCATACCCAAGAAATGTAATACTCATACACATCAAGAGAAAGGATAAAAACTATATGATCATTTCAATAGATACAGAAAAAGCATTTCTGCTTCAAAGTACAACATTTACTCATGATAAAAAACCCTCCACAAAGTAGGTTTAGAGGAACCACACCTCATCATGATAAGGGCCTTATATGAAAAACCCACAGCTAACATCAATGGTGAAAAACTGAGAGCTTTAACCCCAAGGTCAGGAATGAGACAAAAATTTCTATTCTCACCCACTTTTATTCACCATAGTTCTAGAAGTCCTAGCCACAGCAACTAGACAACAAAAAGAAATAAAAGGTATCCAAACTGGTAAGGAAGAAGTGAAACTTTCACTATTCACAGATGACATGATACTATATATAGAAAACCATAAGGTTCCACCAAAAAACTAGAATGGATAAATGAATTCAGTAAGGTCAGAAGATACAAAATCAATATATAGAAATCTGTTGCACTTCTATATACTAATAATGAAGTCGCAGAGGGAGAAATTAAGGAAATAGACTCATTCACAATTGCATCAAAAATACTAAAATACCTAGTAATAAATTTGACCAAGGAGGTGAAAGACCTGTACTCTGAAAACTTTAAAACACTGATGAAAGTAATTGAACTTGTCACAGGAAGGATATTTCATGCTCATGGATTAGAAGAACAAACATTGGTAAAATGCCCATACTACTCAAGGCAATCTACAGATTTAACGCAATCCCTAATGAAATACCAATAGCATTTTTCACAGAACTAGAACAAATAATCCTAAAACTAGTATGGAACCACAAAAGACCCCCAAAGAAACCAAGGCAATCTTGAAAAACAAGAACAAAACTGGAAGTATCACAATTCCAGATATCAGGATATACCATAAAGCTGCAGTAACGAAAACAGTATGGTACTGGTACAAAAATAGACACATAGATCAATAGAACTGAATAGAGAGCCCAGAAATACACTCCTGATTATATGATCAATTAATCTTTGACAAAGGAGGCAAGAATGTACAATGGGAAAAAGTCTCTTTAACAAATAGTGTTGAGAAAACTGGACAGTTATATGCAAAAGAATGAAACTAGACCCCTTTCTTATACCATACACAAAAATTAACGCAAAATGGATTAAAGACCTAAATGTGAGACCCGAAAGCATAAAAATCCTAGGAGAGAGCACAGGCCATAATGTCTCTGACATTGGCTGCAGCAACGTTTTTCCAAATGTGTCTCCAGAGGCCAGGGAAACAAAAGCAAAATTAAACCATAAGGACTACAACAAAATAAAAAGCTTCTGCACAGCAAAGGAGGCAATGGACAAAAGTAAAAGGAAACCCATGGAATGGGAGAACATATTTAAAAATGACAGATCTGATAAAGGGTTAGTATCCAAAACCTATAAAGAACTTATACAACTCATCACCGAAAAGCCCACAAATAATCCAATTAAAAAAGGAACAGAAGACAAAAACAGACATTTCTCCAATGAAGACCTACAGATGGCCAACAGACACATGAAAAGATGCTCAACACCACTCATCATCAGCGAAATGCAAATCAAAACCACATTACCTCGCATCTGTCAAAATGGCTAAAATGAAAACCACAAGAAATAACAAGTGTTGTGGAGGATGTGGAGAATAAAGAACTCTCATGCATAGTTGGCAGGAATGCAAACTGGTGCACCCACTGTGGAAAACAGTATAACGTTTCTTCAATAAATTAAAAATATAATTACCATAAAATCCAGTAATCCCTCTACTGGGTATTTACCCAAAGAATACAAAAACACTAATTCAAAAAGGTACATGCTACCTCTATGTTTATTGCAGCATTATTTACAATAGCCAAATTATGGAAGCAATCCAAGTGTCCATCAATAGATGAATGGATAAAGAAGAAGTGCTAGATAGATATAGAAATAGGTATATACATGTAAATGTACAATGGAATATTACTCAGCCATAAAAAAGAATGAAAACCTAGCGAAAAAACAGATGGTTACCAGAGGGGAGGTGAGTAGGGGGATGGGTAAAATAGGTAAAGGGATTAAAAGTATATTTATTTTGATGAGCACTCAGTAATATATGGAACTGTCAAATCACTATATTGTACAAGTGAAACTAATAAAACACTGCATGTTAACTACACTGGAATTAAAATTTTTAAAAAATGAATGAAATCTTGCCATTTGCAAAAACATGGATGGATCTAGAGGATATAGTGCTAAGTGAAATAAGTCAAAGACAAATACCATGTGATTTCACTCATATGTGGAATTTAGGAAACAAAACAAATGAACAAAGAGAAAAGAGAAAAATGAAAAAACAGTCTCTTAATTATAGAGAACATACTGATGATTACCAGAGGGAAGGATGGTGGGGGGGTGGGGGATAGGTAAAGAGGATTAAGAGTATGCTTATCATGATAAGCACTGAGCAACGTTTAGAATTGTTGAATCACTGTATTGTACACCTGAAAATATAATACCGTATGTTCACTATACTGGAATTAAAATTAAAAAAGAAATGTAATAATCATTCTATAAAATCATCTAACAGTACATGCTCATCTAATATACAGCACGTATCTCAACTGTCCCCAGAATGCTTTCTCTGTTTCTTCCCCAGTCCAGGTTCCAAACAAAGTTTGTACCAACTGATTAATTATTACATTGGTGGTTGGAAAATGTTGAGTTTCTAATTCTGTCTTTTCTTCTACATTTGAAAATGAGTATTATGCTAAAAAGAAGAGCTTTCCTTCTACTCCCACCCTCCCTCCACCTCATTACTTCAGATTCATGGATTATTTTAATTCAATGTATTATAATTCATTACTATGATCATTATTTATGATATTAAAATTGTCTTGAATTTGGGAACCCTTCAAACCAACCCCTGTGTCCTTCTGACTTGACTCCATTAGTATTAAAGCTTCCTTTCTTTCTGCCACAACAAGATGTTCCAGGCTCACCCTGTACTTTTCACTACCCCAGCCCTGTAATCAGCCATTTCTTCAAGGTTCTTTTTGTGAGGAATGGTACTTAGAAACCAACATCTGATTGAAAATAAGGGGAGACAGAACAATCTATTATGCTAATGGTCTCCAAAAGAAAATTGGAGTAGCCATACTTATATCAGACAATCTAGTATTTTTTCATTTAAATTTTTTTGATGTTTATTTTTGACAAAGAGACGGAATGTGAGCAGGGGAGGGGCAGAGAGAGAGATGGAGACACAGAATCTGAAACAGGCTCCAGGCTCTAAGTTGTCAATACAGAGCCAGATGTGGGGCTTGAACTCACAAACCACGAGATCATGACCTGAGCCAAAGTCAGATGCTTAACCCACTGAGCCATTCAGGTGCCTCCAGACAATCTAGATTTTAAAATAGTCATACTTATATCAGACAATCTAGATTTTTAAAATAAAGGCTGTAACAAGAGTTGAAGAAGGGCATTATATCATAATTAAGGGGTCTCTCCACCAAGAAGATCTAACAATTGTAAACACTTATGTCCCAAAGTGGAAGCACCTGAATATATAAATCAATTAGTTACAAACATAAAGAAACTCATTGATAATAATACCATAATAGTAGGGGACATCAACACTCCACTTACAGCAATGGACAGATCATCTAAGCAGAAAAGCAGATACACTGGACCCGATGGACTTAACAGATATATTCAGAACATTTCATTCTAATGCAGCAGAATACACATTCTACTTGAGTGCACATGGAACATTCTCCAGAATAGATCACATACTGGGACACAAATCAGCCCTCAATAAGTACAAAAATATCGAGATCTTACCGTGTATGTTTTCAGGCCACAATGCTATGAAACTCAAAATCAACCACAAGAAAAAAATTTGGAAAGACCACAAATACTTGGAGATTAAAGAACACCCTACTAAAGAATGAACGGGTTAACCACGAAATTAAAGAGGAAGTTAAAAAGCACATGGAAGCCAATGAAAATGATGACACAACAGTTCAAAACCTCTGGGATGCAGCAAAGGCAGCGATAAGAGGGAAGTATATAGCAATTTAGGCCTTCCTAAGGAAGGAACAAAGGTCTCAGATCCACAACCTAACCTTATACCTTCAAGATATAGAAAAAGAACAACAAATAAAGCCCAAAACCAGAAGAGGACATGAAATAATAAGAATTAGAGCAGAAAGCAATGCTATTGGGAAAAAACCAACAGTAGAACAGATCAATGAAACCAGGAGCGGTTTCTCTGAAAGAATTAATAAAATTGATAAAACACTAGCCAGCTTGATCAAAAAGAAAAAGGAAAGGGCCCCCAAAAACAAAATCAAGAATGAAAGAGGAGAGATCACAACCAACATAACAGAAATACAAACAATAATAAGAGAATGTTATGAGCAATTATATGCCAATAAATTGGGCAATCTGGAAGAAATGGACAAATTCCTAGAAACATATGAACTACCAAAACTAAAACAGTAATAATAGAAAATTTGAACAGACCCATAACCAGCAAAGGAATTGAATTAATAACCAAAACTCTCCCAAAAAAACAAGAGTCCAGGGCCAGATGGCTTTCCAGGGGAATTCTACCAAACCTTTAAGAAAAAGTTAACACCTATTCTTTTGAAGCTGTTCCAAAAAAAACGTAGAAATAGAAAGAAATCTTCCAAACTCATTCTAGGAGGCCAGCATCACCTTGATAACCAAAACCAGACAGAGACCCCACTAAAAAGGAGAACTGCAGACCAATTTGCCTAATGAACACGGATGCAAAATTTCTCAACAAGAGAGGTGCCTGGGTGGCTCAGACAGTTAAGGGTCCAACTTTCGCTCAGGCCATGATCTCACAGTTCATGAGTTCAAGCCCTGTGTCAGGCTCTGTGCTGACAGCTTAAAGCCTGGAGCTGCTTTGGATTCTATGTCTCCCTCTCTCTCTGCCCCTCCCCCCCCCTCATGCTCTTTATCTCTCTGCCTCTCAAAAATAAATAAACATTAAATTTTTTTTTTAATTTCTCAACAAGATACTAGCCAACTGGATACAACAATACATTAAAATAATTATTCACCACAATCAAGTGGGATTTATACCTGGAATGCAGGGCTGGTTCAATATCCTCAAATCAATCAATGTGATACATCACATTAATAAAAGAAGGAATAAGAACTATATGATCCTCTCAATAGATGCAGAGAAAGCATTTGACAAAATACAGCATTCTTTCTTGATAAAAATCCTCAAGAAAATAGGGATAGAAGGATCATACCTAAAGATCATAAAAGCCATATACAAAAGACCTACTGCTAATATCATCCTCAATGGGGAAAAACTGAGAGCTTTCCCCCTAAGGTCAGGAACATGACAAAGATGTCCACTCTTACCTCTGTTATTCAACATAGTGTTAGAAGTCCTCACCTCAGCAATCAGACAACACAAAGAAATAAAAGGCATCCAAATCAGCAAGGAGGAAGTCAAACTTTCATTCTTTGTAGCAACATGATACTCTACGTGGAAAACCCAAAAGATTCCTTCAAAAAACTGCTAGAACTAATCCATCAATTCAGCAAAGTCACAAGATATGAAATCAATGCACAGAAAGCAGTTGTATTTCTAATACACCAATAATGAAGCAGCAGAAAGAAAAATCAAGGAATCGATCCCATTTACAATTGCACCAAAAAACATAAAATACCTAGGAATAAACCTAACCAAAGAGGTGAAATATCTATACACTGAAAACTATAGAAAGCTTATGAAAGAAACTGAAGAAGGCACACAAAAAAATGGAAAAATATTTTATGCTCATGGATTGAAAGAACAAATATTGTTAAAATGTTGATACTACCCAAAGCAAGCTACATATTCAATGCAATCCCTACCAGAATAACACCAGCCTTCTTCACAGAGCTAGAACAAACAATCCTAAAATTTGTATGGAACCAGAAAAGACCCCAACTAGCCAAAGCATTCCTGAAAAAGAAAACCAAAGCTGGAGGCATCACAATTCCAGACTTCAAGCTATATTACAAAGCTGTAATCATCAGGACAGTATGATACTAGCACAAAAACAGACACATAGATCAATGGAACAGAAGAGAGAACCTAGAAATGGACCCACAAACGTATGGCCAACTCATCTTTGACAAAGCAAGAAATAATATCCAAGGGAATAAAGACAGTCTCTTCAGCAAATGGTGTTGGGAAAACTGGACAGTGACATGCAGAAGAATGAACCTGGACCAATTTCTTACACCGNCACAGTGTGAATGGGGAAGGGGCGGAGAGAGAGAGGGAAACACAGAATCCAAAGCAGGTTCCCCAGAGGCTGACGTGGGGCTCAAACCCACGAACCGTGAGATCATGACCTGAGCCGAAGTCGGACGCTTAACCGACAGAGCCACCCAGGCGTCCCGGAACTTCTTACTAGATATGTCTCCCAAGGTAAGGGAAACAGAAGCAAAAATAAAGTATTGGGACTTTATCAAAATAAAAACTTCTGCACAGCAAAGGAAACAATCAGCAAAACAAAAAGGCAATTGATGGAGTGGGAGAAGATATTTGCAAGTGACATATCAGATAAAGGGTTAGTATCCAAAAATCTATAAAGAACTTAGCAAACTCAACACCCAAAAACCCCAAATAATCCAGTGAAGAAATGGCAAAAGGCATGAATACACACTTCTGCAAAGAAGACATCCAGATGGCCAAATGACACACGGAAATATTCTCAACATCACTCATTATAAGGGAAATAGAAATCAAAACCACAATGAGATACCACCTCACACCTGTCAGAATGGCTAACATTAACAAATCAGGCAACAACAGATATTGGCGAGGATATGGAAAAAGAAGATCTCTTTTGCATGGCTGGTGGGAATGCAAACTGGGGCAGCCACTCTGGAAAACAGTACAGAGTTTCCTCAAAAAATTAAAAGCAGAACTACTCTACTACCCAGCATTTGCACTACTAGGTATTTATCTAAAGGATACAGGTGCTGTTTCGAAGGGGCACATGCACCCCAATGTTTATAGCAGTGCTATTGACAACAGCCAAAGTACAGAAAGAGCCCCAATGTCCATCGACAGACGAATGGATCCAGAAGATGTGGTATATATACACAATGGAGCATTACTCGGCAATCAAAAAGAATGAAATCTTGCCATTTGCAACTACGTGGATGGAACCGGAGGGTATTGTGCTAAGCGAAATTAGTCAGAGAAGACAAATATCATATGACTTCACTCATATGTGGAATTTAAGATACGACCAGATGAATATAAGGGAAGCAGAAATAATATAAAAACAGGGAGGGGGACAAAACATAAGAGACTCTTCAATACAGGCAACAAACGGAGGGTGGCTAGAGGGGTGTTGGGTGGGGAGATGGGCTAAATGGGTGATGGGCATTAAGGAGGGCACTTGTTGGGATGAGCACTGTTATATGTANCAGAAAGAGCCCCAATGTCCATCGACAGATGAATGGATCCAGAAGATGTGGTATATATACACAATGGAGCATTACTCGGCAATCAAAAAGAATGAAATCTTGCCATTTGCAACTACGTGGATGGAACCGGAGGGTATTGTGCTAAGCGAAATTAGTCAGAGAAGACAAATATCATATGACTTCACTCATATGTGGAATTTAAGATACGACCAGATGAATATAAGGGAAGCAGAAATAATATAAAAACAGGGAGGGGGACAAAACATAAGAGNGGGTATCATTACTTCTCAGTCTTTTGAGTGAACAGAGCTAGGAAAAACATATATACATACACAAAATAAAAATCATACTGATGTTCTTGATTCAAATTTACATTAGAGGGCTTTCCTTCACTGTTATTTTATACTTAAATCCCTTTTCTTGTGCCATGAAAATCTTGGTTCCTAGTAACATTAATACATTTACTTACTTGCTTCCTCCTTAGATTGACAGAAATGCACAAATATAATGTACCACTGACCCTACATGACCCTACATGTAAAGACTGCAATTACTTGGCAGCTCTTTTTGTCCTTGGAACATATTCTACTAACAATGTCTATAATCAGAGAACGGTGTTAAAATTGTTGAAAAGGAAATCCTTTTCTTTCCGTGGTTTGTTATCAATGTGATATTTATTTATGTCTATTTGTTTCTATTTGTACTATGTTTTAAGAGGTAATTTTTTCATCTCCTTTCACTAAGTTTTTTTTAAATATATAAAACATTTACATATTAAAAAGTCAAGAGGTGGGACGTCTGGATGGCTCAGTCGCTTAGGCGTCCGACTTCAGCTCAGGTAATGATCTCGCGGTTCATGGGTTTGAGCCCCACATCGGGCTCTGTGCTGACTGCCAGCTCAGAGCCTGGAGCCTGTTTTGGATTCTGTGTCTCCCTCTCTCTCTGACCCTCCCCTGCTCTCTCGTTCTCTCTCAGAAATAAATAACACATCAAAAACAAAAAATTAAAAAGTCAAAAGGATCTAAAAAGCTACCACTGGAGAAATTTGTCTTCTATTCCTATCCCCTGTACCCAGGTTCCACTAGTCCCGCAGATTCTGTTTTATCCTTTCTGTTTGTTTTTATAACACACCACACACACACACACACACACACTTATATGTATATTGTTATTTCTTACGCAAAAAAATAGCATGTCGTATTTTTCACTTTTCCATTACACTTAATAAGATGTCCTGGAAACCACACCTTATCAGTTCATAGACTCATTCTTTCATCCAGGAGTACTCGGTCCTATTCCACATCTTAAAATTCTTTTTTTCTGCCACGGTACCTAGCACTGTCTCAGGATGATAGCAGATACATTACAAATATTTTGTGGTTGGCTAAGCAATAATGGCCTAAATTGCATAATAATGTACTATGGTTTGCAGTAAGATTTAGTTCTTCAAAAATTGCTTCAAAAGGTTATAGAAAATCTTTTCCTAAAGATCTTTGGAATAACAAGGGAGCCTGGGGAACAGCAGTTTAGATTAAGGTATACAGCTGGTCCACAATCCACTCTAACAAACCTCATTACTTTGAAAATTTCAGAAGCTGAAATAAGTTAGAATAAATACTGTAACAATATTAAAAGACGGTTCTGAAATACCACTATAGAGCTAAAACATTCACCCAGCTGAGAACACTTTCATTACAAATGACACTACCAAGATGTGATTTAGTAGTGAATTTCCTTAACATTTTAAAATCCTATAATGATAGGTCATTTAGTGGGCTCTGGCTTTTTCCCCCCCAGTTGTGGAGTTTGGCACAAACTCTTCCTTTTTAATGCCCGTAGTTATCACAAAGTTTAATTTTTAGAAATATACAAAAGCGTATGTGTTTGTTGGCAAGCTTCCCTATGAATGTTAAAAGAACCT
>NW_027527807.1:2455868-2456453 GCF_008692635.1 Crocuta crocuta
TCACTGATGCTAGGGCACCTTTTAACTGTCCTCAATAACTTTGTTTAAATTTGGGTGCCTTGATTCAAACGTCTGATTCTCTAACAACCCAGCATTTTCACAAATTTGCTTTTATTTTTCTTATAAATGTTTGCTTATTTTGAGAAGAGAGAATGTGTGCATGTGCGCGGCAGAGAGAGAGGGAGGGAGAGAATCCCAAGCAGGCTCCACACTATCAGTGCAGAGCCTGATGCGGGGCTCCATCTCACAGACCATGAGATCATGACCTGAGCCGAAGTCATGAGTCAGAGGCTTAACCAACTGAGCCACCCAGGCGCCCCTAACACCTTGCTTTTAAAGTGTGGTTGGGAAGAACCAGTGTGAAGCCTTGCTACTCAAAGTGTGGTCCAGGGACCAGCAGCAACAGCATCATCTGGGAGCTTGTTAGAAATACAGAATCTCAGGGCGCCTGGGTGGCTCAGTCAGTTAAGTGTCCAACTTTGGCTCAGGTCATGATCTCGCGGTTCATGGGTTCAAGCCCTGCGTCGGGCTCTGTGCTGACAGCTCAGAGCCTGGAGCCTGCTTTGGATTCTGTATCTCCCTCTC
>NW_027527807.1:2456739-2462271 GCF_008692635.1 Crocuta crocuta
TCTCTCTCTCAAAAATAAAAAAAAAAAAAAAACATTAAAGAAAAAGAAATGCAGACTCTCAGGCCCTATCTCAGACCTACCAAGTCAAAATCTCATTTTTAACAAGAGGTGATTCGTGGGGCACATTAGAGTTTGCAAAGCACTGATGTAACATTTATATGAGAGAATCAAACAGTTAAAGGGAGACATTCCAACACCTCAGCGAGTGGACAGTGTTAATCACATCAGCGGCTACTAGAGGCAGTGGAGAAAAGGTAATGATGGAGTGGAGCTCACTACATAAAGTCACAGGGGAAGGGAGTGGTAAAGAAAGATTATTTAGATGATACCCAAACCAGAAGTTCGGTCCTGCCAAAAAGCCAGAGAGCTTTGTAAAATCCTCTCACGGCAACTAAAGGGAGTGGGGGAAGGCATGGAAAGAGGAAGAGGTACAGGTAATAAGTGCTGTAGAGGACGGAAGATGCCAGAAAAACAGAGCTTCAGTCGTGCTGGCAGATTCATTGTAACTGGAATGCAAATCAGTGATGAAGGCAGGATTAGGAATAAGGCTCCAGTTCAGAGCAGTCAGCAGAGCAGCAGTGAAGATCTGGCTTCTCCCCAGTAGATCCTTCCTCTCCCTTTGATTCATGCTCCAGAGACTGGGAGTTTTCTGAAGACTGACATACACCAGATGATAATGGAGATTTCATGATGCTTTTCTCTTGGATATGCAATCTACACATTTATTATGTATTTTCGTGATTAATTAAGCCTCTTCCCATAATGATGTCTTCAGGGTGCTTGTGCATGTGAGTATGTTGGGGGAAGTGAGGGGGGCAATCGAGCACCATATGAACATCTAACAGGAAACACATAGCAGTGAGAAAGTGAATGAAGATGGTTCGATGTCCCCCAAATTACTATGGAGACCCTCAGCTTGTGCTTAGTCAAAACAACGGTGAGTTTCATCCAATGATTCAGAACTGGAAGGCACCACTGAAATCCCTTGACATCTATCTATTCTCTTGTCTTTACTGACTTCTACTTCAAGACCATGAAGTCCCTGTCCCATCTCCCAAGAGTGGTAAGTTGTCAAAACCTGAACTAAGTCATCTAAATCTTCTATGGTTTGTATTCATGGTCTACAAAGTTGAGGTGCCACTTGTACACATGTGCAAGAGAGCGAGCGAGAGCAAGAGATTAGGCTAGATGATGCTATAGGGGCACATGTACCCCAATGTTCATAGCAGCACTCTCAGCAATAGCCAAATCATGGAAAGAGCCTAAGTGTCCATTAACGGACAAATAGATCAAGAAGATGTGGTTTATCTATACGATGGAATACTACATGGCAATGAGAAAGAAGGAAATCTGGCCACGTGTAGCAACGTGGATGGGCCTTGAGGGTGTTATGCTGAGCGAAATAAGTCAGGCAGAGAAGGACAGCTACCATATGTTTGCACGTATAGGAGGATTAGGAGGAACTTAACAGAGGACCATGGGGGAGAAGAAGGGGAAAATAGTGGGGGAGAGGGAGGGAGGCAAAGCATGAGAGACTCTTGAATGCTGAGAACAAACTGAGGACTGATGGGGGTGGGGGAGAGGGAAAGGGGGGTAATGGGCATGGAGGAGGGCACTTGTGGGGATGAGCACTGGGGGTTATATGGAAACCAACTTGGCAATAAACTATTTAAGAAAAAAAAATAGATGATGCTAGGAAAGCAACTTCCAGAAACAGAACCAGGCAACGCAGGTCCTGCTCCACATTCTGTTCTAGCTGGAAAGAGACTTGTCTTCCAATGTTGCAATAATTTGTATCGTCTGAGCCTTTTCCCTCACTCTCTCCCCTCTACAGCCTCTTGAATCCCAAGGAGGGCTGGAAGTACCTCTCACCTGCATTTGCAAAAACCCCATCAAGAGAAGCCCAGAAGAAACACTGAGACCCCTGTTGGCACACATGAAGTCGCACGGAGGGTCCCCAGCTCTCTCTCTCTCTCAAAAAAGAAACAAGTAGATTCACTTCACAGAGTAATGCTAAAATTGGTGTCCTCGGCACACAAAACCGTGAAGATATTTATATATAATTTATCTCTCTAAGTTGTCATGTGGCCAAACACCACTCACTGTGCACCAGGCTTCTCTTGCTACTTAGAGAGAATTACGTGATTAAATAGAGACCTGAAAAGTTCTGAACAAGCACTGAAGAAGAAAAGGTTTCCTCTTCAAGCCTTAATGAAGTGAGCTCATTCCTCCTCCAACATCAACTTAGCCTTGTGTAGTTTGTTTTCTCGTGGGTTAATCACTGACCAGAGCTGCAGTGCGGACCACCAGTTTCCAATAAACCATAAAAGGCCGATCAGTAGCCTTTGTCCTTTTCTGTGGGGCTTAGCAGACAGCAGCTGAATAAACCTGTTCAAAGTCAGAACAGTCAAGCAGGAATGCAGAGCCCCAACCGGTGCCTCTGGTGAATCCTGAAAAGCAAATTAATTTATTAGGACATAATTGATAGCGTGTGCAAATACACAGCCCAAGACTCCCCTGTGCTAATTTCGGCATAATTAAATATGGGGCAGTTAATGAATAGTGTTCCGGGAAAGCAACATTATGATAAATATCCAATTATTACTTACTGTATCCCATACTTGCTACGTTATATGCATCCCAGTGCCTCTGCTTTTGGGGTTTAGAGAAAATCCAGAGGGAAAGGAAAGACCTAACAAACTGTGGTTCCTCTGAATGAAGCTTCAAATAAAGGCTGTTATGAGTGAAATACGCCCAGAAAAAGAATTGCTTGACTGTGCGGAGGAAGGAGGAAATGAAATGTATCAATTATATTTTCATGTAAATGTCCATGTTCTTTCTTCCTCTGGAGAGTTTCCCATTTGCGAATCTATGGAAAGCCTCTGTGCAGATGTTGTCTGAACGAGGGCTTCCCTTAGAAACAAAAAACGAACAACAAAAAAACCCCAAATCAAAAAAAACAAAAACAAAAACAAAAACCTCCACCTGCCAAGGTAGCTGCTGGAATAGTGTAGAAAAAGGTAAACTATCTGCCCATGTGCTTGGGGCTTGGCTGGGCGAAGCCCTCCTGCACTGGCTCGCTTTTGTTTGTGCCCTTTCCTGCAAACTTGCTGCAGAAATTCCTGCAAAAGCAATGTTCCCGTGGGTCAGGACCTGAGCTTCAGCGGGCTTTCCAGAGTCACCACGCAGTAACAACTCCATCAGGCAGTTTCTGATGTGGCCCTTGGCTCCACAGGTTAAGATGACAAAACAAGACGGGAGAGGAAAAACCAATCNTCAGTATGCACAGGACGTGTCAAATGTCTAAATTGTGCCATTTTTCCCTGCAAAGGATCTTTGAAGCAACCTTTGAAGATGGGAGAGACGGCCCCCTTTGTGCCTGTAAACAAAGGTGGCTTTCCCCATCATCACACCGTCCCCTACCCCTTAGGCTGATAGGTGAGGGATAGGTGGACACTTTCATTTCCTACATTCATTGACAAGGATTTTCTTCTGCGAAGTCTCAGATCTGCGGAGAGTTCGTTGTCACTCGGAGTCATGTTTATCTTCCCAAGCAGGAGCTTCTTCTAACACATTTCAGCGGCTTGTCGCCGATTGTGTCGTCAAAGGGCTCAGGCTTTCCAAATTATTTGCTGCTGGTTGGTATGTGACAGATCCTAAAGGCAGAGGTAACGGAAGGCTCCCCCCATCTGCTCTGGTCAGTTTCTTTTCCCCAGCTGGCATCACGGTGTCATTTCTATTCTCCACACCCTTGGATTTTCTGACAGCTAAAGCCGCCAGATAAATGATCATTCGAGATACATTTGTGATGCATGATAGGCCAGCAGCCCACAGACGAGTGATCCTTAGTAGCATTTTCGCAATCAGAATACGGGCGTTCGAGTCTGTGTATCCGCTACGTGTTTTCTTTTAGGCTCCTGATCGGTTTTCCATCAGCCTGGGATTATTTATTCCAGCTTTGAGCCTCAGACGAATTTAAATCAACAGAGTTCATCTTTTCAAGGCCTGTGGAATCACCCCGTGGGCAGAGGTCGGACAGTGCCATTTGGCTTTCAGAAGACGAGGCCCTTGGAAAAAGGGAGACAGAATTTTAATCCAACAAGCAGAGAACCTCGTTACATTTTCCAAAGGCATCCAGGGACAAAAATCGAAGGACACTTCAAAGTGGGGGCGGGGGGGATCCTAGGCATTAAATGACTTTTCAACAGAGACTTGGCCCCATGGAAAAACTTTTCAACAGAGAGCATGGACCTACGGACCCGGGAGGGAGGGGAGTGTCATCACGGGCAGATCAGAGACTGAATCATGAAAAATGTCAGGGACTCACCTGACTCACCACCAAAGCCCGGCTGAAGGTGACGCCAGTGCGCGCAGGGCCCAGAGAAACCACTGGCATCATCTGTCGGTGTCACATTATCAGGCGGCTTTCCAGCGGCTACTTTATTCCAGGGAGCCTTGCAACACGGATTCCTGAAACTTGGTTTGCGCGTGTAATTTGCTATTTGAGAGAGCAGCATATTTCTCTCACCTGCATACCCCATGGGGGGAAGCACTGATTGCTTTAATTCTAACATTTGGAGTGGAGCCCATTCATGAAACTTTCTGGCTGTGTGATTCAAACGAAGGCTTCTCTTTCCTCTTTTTGTTCTCACAAGAAAATCAATTCGCTTGAAGAGCCTCTTAATCCCATTTTTGCAATCAACAATTGCCACTTGTATATCGCTCTAATAGATTAAGAAGTGGGACGATGCGGTTGTCTGGTCTAATTCAACCCTATTCAGGTAGCGGCAGCCCGAGGCACTTTGTAGTGCCAAGCGCAGAGCTCGACAGGAAGACTTTTGCTATCATAATTTCCTGTGGAGCTATGCACTGCCCCCACTGAGGAGCCTGAATTACTTTGAATTAGGCTCGACAACCACAGAGAGTCGAAATCCAGCAAGCAACAATAACCAACTCTTTGAGCATGACCTGCATGGGTTATTTTTCCCTTTGCATCCGCGCAGAGAGGAGGAATTTCAAAATGCACATCTATTTAAGTGACAGCGGCCTCTGCCATAAATCAAGTGTGAAACAAAAGAGGAGACTGGTTGAATTTGAGCGAGAAGTTGGGAGTGAGGAGAAATTAATCAAAACGGTTTGCAGAAACCTCATAGCGGAGCCTGTGAAAATGTTCAGGCCTTCACTATCGCCATGACAACGCGGAGCGGGCCCACGTCGGGTAGCCACGCCGGCCTTTACAAAACAGCCCCTCGTGGTCACCCCAGGCCTCATCTCTGGATGCCTGAAACCCCACAAAAAAGAAGTACGGGCATCCAAAAACGCTACTCGGGCTCCTTCGGCGCTCCGGTCACAGGCAACTCTTCTTGTGTGGTTATCACGGGGTCCTATCATGGAGTTCCTTCCAGAACATTCCCTCAGGTAGGCGCCTACTGCCAAGTCCCAGACCCAAGCGGGAAGGAAAGGGAGGTGCATTACACCAATGGGCGGATCCCAGGGAGCATCAGGTTTTGGAAGCGGGTGGCGAGGGCGTGT
>NW_027527807.1:2462317-2462759 GCF_008692635.1 Crocuta crocuta
GATTCCCAGAGACACCAGTGTTCAAGGTAAGGGGACCGTCTCCATCCTGCAGGCTGGAGCTCCTTCGTGGGTCCCGACGCGGCCTCAGAAGTGCATGAAATCTAAATACATACAGGTTTCTCTTCTTCAGAGTTCCAATCCCTCGTCCGACTCTTTTACCTTTCTGTGCTCAGAAAAGAAAGAGAACAACACAAGGGAACAGGCGCGCTGATAAAACTTTTTTTTTCCTCTTTCCATTGAGGCACGAGAGAGGCAAAAATGAGGACTGCTTTAAACACACACACACACACACACACACACACAGACACACACACACGACAGAAGAAAGATTAACAAACAGAGGTGGGGGGCTTTCACTTCTTGTTTTACTTTTAGCCCAGTGGGGCCAGAGAAACAAAACCCAGGAGAGCGGACAATAGCCTAAGACGCTCCGGCAATTCTC
>NW_027527807.1:2463285-2466292 GCF_008692635.1 Crocuta crocuta
CGGCAATTCTCCCACTCGGAGGAGATGATCTGTTGCCACGAGACCTACTTTTATGTTACCATTTCATTATTCCCTCAAACAGCCAGGCTGCGGGGACAGCGTCTCCTGATCGGAATTTCCCCTGCACACACTTAGGACAGGAGGCATGGGAATTCATTCTTGGACGGAGGGAAGCCAGGGGAGGGCGGGGAGCTTTTGCGTTTGGAGACGGCATTCACAAATTAAACATAATTGTTTAAAAAAGAAGGACCCTGAGGTCAACGCCACCAGCGTGGCATCCCTGGGCGGCTGGAGGGGAGGGATTCAAAGCTCAGGCAACCGCAAACTTTGACTCAGGGCTCCTCCCAAAGGCTTTCAGATCAGTCCGCTGTGACTGCTCCAAGCACGCTCTCCTAGAGGTTTTACAGATCTCATTAGATTCTAACCATCACAGGGCTAAGCAGCACACCCGTTTTTACACATTTTTCGACCTGCATCTCAAAGATTCGTACCACACCTCAAAACAGGAATTAGACTCTTTCCCTACGACTAGTAGCCACTTTGATTTTTTTCTTTTAGAAAACATTCTGTCAGCTCACATACTAGAATCCTGTTCTTCCCAAATACATTTCAACCGTGAGGGCGCCAACAGACCTAGTGCCTACTCCGGGGAGCCTTAAATAAACCTGGAAAGGGAATGGAAGAGTTTATGTTTAACGAGAAGCTTCGACGGTCAGAAGAAAATGCCTTTGGTGGATGCGACAGGACCACAGACCCAATGTCAGTAAGCCACGGTTGATCGTACGAAATTAGTTTGAGACGTTTCATACAGGCTTTGCCCCACTCATATTCCCACGAATATGCCCCAACAAAATACCTCACCGAATCTATAAATAGTTGAGGTGCTTTGCGGAAGAGCTGCTGAAATACCTACTATGTGCCAGGCATGACGTACGTCCTCTTTGCTGTAATCCTTCAATAACTCCGCGAGGTCCACATCGCTGCGCCCGTTTCTCAGCCTGCCCGGCTACGAAGCTTCCTCCCCTTAATTCGACAAACCCTGAATGCGCGCCGGCTATGTTCCAAGTGGCATCAGTTGCTAAATATAAAAGGACGGCAGTATAGCCATGGTTTCTGTCTTCCTGGTGCTTACAGTCGAGTGAGGGTAGCAGATATTAAACAACTGACAACAGGAATAAATTATTTACAGTTGTGCCAAAGTTGTACTGTTCTTGTGTCCCGTTGTCTTTTGTACAGAGAAAAGGCAGGGCACTGTGAGAGCTCAATGGACCTGGACCCTTAACCTGGTCAAAGTGAGGAATGAGGCGGCGTGGCAAGATCTCTGAAGAAGGGGGAACAGCAAGTGTGAACGGAAAGATACTTGTGCATCGAAGAACCACAAGGAAGGTGGAGGTTAGTGAACTAGGCCAAGGCTGGCGAAAGAACGGCTGGACAGTGGACCACGCAGGGCCTAATGTGTGGACTATTTAAAGATGTTTTAAATTTCAAGTTCAGTGCAAGGACTGAGTGATGGGATTCCACGCTGTTTTTCACTCTGCTGTGGGGACAACGGAATGGGACAGGGCAGGCAAAGCACCCGTGTACAGTTGTGCAGGCTGCCCATGCACAAAGAGGCTTTGCTTGGGGGGGTAAGTGGAGGCTGACTTACAGCCTGAGCTCCTCTTGTCAAGCCAGAAGTCCAGGATCTGGGGTGGGTCTACTCAAAAGGAGTTTCTGTCATCCAAAGGCACAGTATAGGCTAGCGGTGACTTGGACTAGAAGGAAGGACAGCTGTTGAAATAGTCCTGGTGATGATCAAATAATTGATTCAGGCCAGATCATCAGTGGAAATTACGTTAAAACATTGGTTTGAAACACCGATGGGGACTGGATAGTTGCACAATGCTGAGGCATTGCCCAACAGATTCCTGCTTGCAAGGGGGAGGCGGAGCTTTATGGTGGAGGCATCAGGATGTTCCCACGTGACTCAATGACCCATCAGTCATGGAATCTCTAATGGTGGGACGATGGGACATTATGATGGGATGCACTATGAGGAGACAACGTCACTCATGAGGACTATATTGGTTCGCTAGGGCTGCCGTAATAAAACACCACAGACTGGGTTGTTTAAAGAGTGGCGATTGATTATCTCCCAGTTGTGGGGGCCAGAAGTCCACGATCAAGGTGTCCGTAGGACTGGTTTTTCCCAAGGCCTCTTTCCTTCATTTGTAGATGGCACCTTCTTACCTCTTTAAAGGTCCTATCTCCAAATGCAATTACATTCGGAGGTACTGAGGATTAGGGCTTCCACAAGTAAATTCTAATAGACACGATTCAGTCCATGACAAGGATTCTTGGCTAAGACATTTAAACCGAATCCAAAGAATTCTTTTAGATCTAAATCCCAGTTTCCAGAGAACACTAAGGACAGAGGACCAAGTTAAATACCACCGTAAGGAGGCAATCACTAAAATACAGAAAAGTGAGACCTTTTACAGGACAATTGGCTAGCTCTATTAAAAACCTCAAAGTTTAGGGGCGCCTGGATGGCTGAGTCGGTTAAGCGTCAGACTTCAGCTCAGGTCATGATCTCACAGTTCATGAGTTCAAGCCCTGCATTGGGCTCTGTGCTGACAGCTCAGAGCCTGGAGCCTGCTTTGGATTCTGTGTCTCCCTCTCTCTTTGCTCCTCCCCCACTCATGCTCTGTCTGTCTGTCTCTCTTTCTCAAAAATAAATAAACACAAAAATTAAAAAAAAACAAACTCAACATTTAAAAAAAGTGGGGGGTAGCTGGGGGATGTTAACGTTCTAAATTAAAAGAAATTACAAACAATATATGGTCTTTGATGTGATCTTCCCGGTTTGATCACATTTCAAAAATATTTGGGGGACAATTGGGGAAACATGACCAGATGAAGTATTAGATGTTATAAAGCAATTATTGGTCATCTGTTAGATGCAGTAATGCTGTTGTGGTTTTGGAGGAAAATGACTAACTTTTAGAGATTTATATTGAGGTGTGAA
>NW_027527807.1:2466308-2466579 GCF_008692635.1 Crocuta crocuta
GGTGCTCATTTATCCTATCTTTCTGAGTGCTTGACTGTTTCCATTAAAAAACATTAAACATGAGATTTGCCCTAAATGGGCAAAAGAAAGAAAAAAATCCAGGTGAGAGACGACAATGGCTTCAGCTGGGGTGACAGCAGGGATATAAGGAAGTGAATGGACGCAGATGATGAGGTGGGTGAAGAAAATGGGTAGAATTTGGAGGCCTTATCTGGATGTGGGACGTGAGAGAGAAGGAGAGGTCAGGGATGCCCTGCCCCCCCCCCCACCC
>NW_027527807.1:2466861-2471369 GCF_008692635.1 Crocuta crocuta
TATTTAAGACAGGGAGGAAACTGGTTTGGGACTGAAGATGAGTTCAGTTGAGGACATGTTCAATTCAAGGTACTTTTGAGATGCAAGTGGACATATGCATTCTGAAGGTCAGAGGAGAAGTGTGAGCCAGAGACAGAAAGGTGAGAATTGTTCCCATATCACCAGTAACCAAAGCCAGGGGGTGGGTGGAAGAACTGCTCAGGGAGACCTCACGGAGTAAGGAGAGAGACAGTAATAAAAAATAGAAATAATAGAACTTTCCACCATGAGCTAAGCAGAAGAAATCACAGCCAATTTGACACGCTTTTATTGAGAACTCAGTGTCTCGTCCAGGAGAATGCTGTGTCTGATCTGAGAACACATAGGAAGTGCTAGGGACACATGGGAGTGGGATCAATTTTGCAGAAACACATCTTAAAAACTAGAAATTCCCAATCAAAATTATATTATATCCAGTTATTTGAAAGCATTGCATTTGGAGTTATTGATAAATGGGCTCACAAAATGTTGTTAAAAACAGCTCACTAACGATACTTCCACTGAAATGTGCAAAGTGGAGTTTTCATTCTTACCACCATGTCATTCATGAACCTAAAACGACAACAAAAAAGGGCATCAGTCCACGAAATCCATAAAAGGACCCGAGGGAAGCAAACGCACTTGCCTTATAAGTATTCCAAATCAGCACATTCAAAAGGCATTTATGGAGTAACTGTCACTTGCCAGGCACCGTGTTGGTCATATTTCCACAAATTATCCGATTAAATCTTCAACACAATTAATCTCACAGCTGTAATCCCTATTTTGCCAGAGGCAGCTATGGCTAAGAGAGATGAACAGGCCTACCAAGGGCATAGCCGAGGAGCAGCCAAGGCTCTAAGAAGCCTCTTCCTACCAAATTTGAACTACGCTCGTGAAGTGTATTATTTAAAGAAACCCTGTGGCTACTCTTTTTAAAGAAAGAATAACTTATTATGCCATTGATCACCCCCTAAGTTCCCCATTTTGTAAAGTTTGGGTTTTTATACAGCAGGTTTCCTTTAAAAAACAGCCACCTATATTTTAGAAGCCTTTCAAGAAGCAAATTGTCCCCTGAAATTGCTCCTTACTACTAAAGTTCCATGATTAAATAACCCAACACAACACCTGCTATGGAAAATGGTGGCGCCAGTGGAGCACAGATTACACATTCAGTAAATGCATTTTGAATTTCCTCTGCTTTTTCGCAATAATTAGGTACTTACTATGTTATGATTTGTGGAATACTGACCTTTAAAAAAGTATATATAGTCACCTCATGGGTTACACCTAAGCTTTGAAAGGCCACTATTTTAATACCCTCACAAATCAGAATCCATATAAGACCATTAAATTCTCTAACCCTTTAAAAGTGCTGGTTAATAATAAGCTTTAAGGCATGAGCTATTTGTTCCTCTTTTAGGCAGTCAAATACCAGTTGAAGGTAACGTCTATGGGGTGAATAGGTGAGCAGCAATCATAGAGATGAACACTAGTAGAGATATTTTCCATCTTACTGATGAAGAGCTTCTTAAGTGGCCATCTTGGACTACATCAGTTCTATCCATGAAACATAGTAAAGACACATAAAAGGATTTTTGAGACAAGACCAAGAAAATAAAAATTTATAAACAGATCTAATCTGAAGCAACTAAGAATAGAGACAAACTTGCTTTCAACATTTTCAGGAATTTAGTGCCTCTTTCAATGGACAATGGAGAGTTCTCATTTATGTTTATTTATTTTTGAGAGAGAGAGAGAGAGAGAGAGAGAAGGAGGGAGGGAGTCGGGGAGGGGCAGAGAAAGAGGGAGACACAGAATCCGAAGCAGGCTCCAGGTTCTAAGCTGTCAGCACAGCACAGAGCCTGGTGCAGGGCTCGAACCCACAAACTGTGAGATCATGACCTGAGCTGAAGCCGGATGCTTAACCGACTGAGCCCCCCAGGCACCCCCCATGTCTTTAAACAACTGGTGTTAGTTTTCTTGTTTTTAATACATCGACCTTTACCATCACCGGTATGTGTCTCTTGACCCTCCTCGCACCCTTCCTATTCATTGTATGGGCATCTTTGGGAATGCTATGAGCACAGGGCAGATTTACCATAAAGGTAATGGAGTTGAAGCTTCAAGACCCATCACTGGGAGGGGCCCTACAGCAGTGTGTTCACACGGTCACACATTATTGTAAAATTTATGAAAGTAACGTATTTTTGTATTATTTTTCTTGGGAATCCCCCTCCCCGCCAAACATGATAAACGCTTGTAGGCACCACGAAACTTGGCTCCCTCTCTGGTCAGGAAACCGTTAGTGAGCACTCATCCAGGTTGCACAAATGCCTCCTGCTTTGAAGGCCTTTTCCAAGTCAGCTAAACAGAGACCAGGTCAAGCCATAAAGGACCTTGTTGATCAGAATTATAAAACAGCAAGAGGACCTTGGAAAATAACGCTTAGAAGATAGTCTATAATGGGTCCATATTTCCTTGACTCTTCTAACAGTCCCAGAATGTTCTGGATTTAAAAAGCCAACAATCGTATGGAACCCTGACTTCCAATAGTGTTAAACTCTTCACTTTTTTTTTTTTCTTCAGAAGACAACAAGACCTTTTTGTCTTAGACTGAACAATGTATCAATAGGATGGAGCCCAGCCTCCAACAGCTCATGGTCTAGGCTCCCTTCTCCAAGAACAAAGCTCTGTCCTGGGACTTATTTTGTATGGCTTTGGCATATCTGTGATGCTAGGATGGACAGGAGTGAAGAGAGGAGTATCCACAACTGCTGGGAACTTGTTTTGAAGCAAGTGATCATTCTTTCTGCCCTGGTTTTATCACCCTCGAACAGGAGGAGGGAGCAGGTCCATTTGACCTTCATCTGGATATATTCTGAGGCAAATTATTCGCCGAGTTTTCCCACTGGTCACCAGTTGTCAGGTTTATAGCACACATACACAGACACGCAGACTCACAATTATTAGCTTTCTGGTTGCAAATATCAGATCCTTAATGAAAGAAATTCAATACCTAGCACAGTACCTAGAAAGTATACAGTGTCTGTTGAAAGAAATGAAGGTTTCACTGTTTGAGGTGAAAGCTATGCATCTCTTTATCAGCATGTGTGTATATTCTCTCTGCATATTCTCTCTCTCTCTCTGTCTCTCTCTCTCATGCACCCCAGCACACACATGCCCCTCTCAGTTGTCTACAGCTACAGTTCAATCTTTAAATGCCAACTGGCCTGGGCCCTGGTGATTCAAACATTCTAGCTGTCCATTTCAGATCCCAAATCCTAGAATATTTCTGAATAGGTGGCCCGTGTCTGAGATTTGGCCAAGATTCTTCTAGTTCTTGGCGACATCCTGTGTCTCGTATCTTATTTCTTAAGAGTTTTAAGATACAAAATATCACAACAGAAAATATATGTTATGAGTTCACCAGGTTTTAACGGAAATACTCTGAGCATGATACACCACCACCATGTCCAATTTCACAGTATTGCCTGTAAAATCTTGGCTTTCGGTGCATTTTTCCTACTCTTGCGGTGGTAGGAAAACATTTTTCAAGAAGGAGTGTAGAGGCAGAAAAAAGTCAACCAAATATATAGCCCACTGATGACATTGCAATGACTCAAGCAAAGGGATGGAACCAGTCAGTCTCTCCTTCCCCATGGAGGGAGCACTCCAGCCAGTCTTCACCTGGTAGTGGTTCACTTTCCTCTGATTTCTCTTCCTGAGTTTAGCCATCGACACCCATGACATTCCGTACAGCATTTCAACAGTAGACAGTGCCTGAACTTTGTCATTTTGATAGTTCGCTTTCAAATGTACTCTGGAACAACAGACTCTCTGGGCTCTGGGCCCCAAATGGTAGTTCTCCCTGGGTCCTGTACTTGGTACTGAACTTCTGTCATGAAGTGTCTGATATTTACAACCAGAAAAATAGGAATTTTATGTGTGTGGGAGATACAAAAGTGACAACAGATGGTTAATGAGAAAACCCTTTCAGGAGAGGAGGGAATATCCTTGTAGTACTATCTACCTATGTTGATTATCATATGCTTTAAAAAGCTTTAAGGTGAACAGGCATGTGATTTATGGTTGAATAAAAAATTATGACATATGGCATTTCTAGATAAAAGTGACCTGTTGGCTTTTAGATCATATTTTTACTCATCCAGCAAGTATTTGTTGAACATTTGGATGAACCAGGAATCATGCAAAGCACTGAGAATGTAATGCTGAAAAACACATATTCCCTGCATAAACACAGGTCATGCTAATTCGGTGCTACAGGTGGACACAGGAGTGAATGATCCCAGGGTACTATAGGAGCATTAAGAGATGCCTAAACCAGTCTCAAGTGGCCAGGGAGTGGGGAATGGACATCTAAAACTGAGATCTGAAAGATTAGTACGAGTTACCAGGTAAAGGAGGGAGTCAGAGGGAACAGTGGTGTACTCAAAGGATATGAAAAGGCCCTGGTAGGAGAGAAGAGT
>NW_027527807.1:2471456-2475022 GCF_008692635.1 Crocuta crocuta
GGGGGCTGGAAAGCCACCAGGGATTTCAGCAGGGATGAGATACAATCTAATTTACACTTCACAAATATCATTCTGGCTACATTGTGGAAGATAGATCAGTAGGAGACCACACAAGAAGCAGAGTGATAGGCAAGGGACTATCATAGTCATACAGGTGAGAAATAAAAGTGGCCTCAAGTACAAGAGTGGCGGCAGGGAATAGACAGAAATGTAAAGATTGGAGAGGTGTTGAGGATGTAAGTAATAACAATAGCTAGTAACTATTTTGTGTCAGGCTCTGTAGCACACACTTTAGTTGCACAATCACTTGATACACACAATGGCCATATGAGTTGGTCACTGCTGAGGAAACTGAGGTCAGAGAGATTAAATAATTTACCCAAGACCCCTCAACTGCTAGCAGACCCCTGCTCTTAAGGATAGATTGATAAGGGAAGGGAAGGATAGGAGTCAAATATGATCCCAGGTTCCCGGCATGGTCAACTGGGAACATAGGAGAAGAAGTTTGAGGGGGCGGGGAGTGATGCATTCAATTTTGTACATGTTAAGTTGTGTGTCTATTATATTTTCAGCATGAATTACCAAAATAGGTGAATATACGGGCCTTGAACTCAATCTATGTAAAGAAGTCACATATTTGAATGAGAATTATCAGCCATAGGAGCAGGAGAGAGCATCCAAAAGAGTGTGTAGAATGACCTTGTCATGATGAGCACCAGGTGATGTATGGAATTGTTGAATCACGATATTGTACACCTGAAACTGATATAACACGTATGTTGACTATACTGGAATTAAAATAATTTTTTTTAAAAAAGAGTGTGTAGAATAAGAAAAAGCCTGAACAAATTCCCGAGAAGCACAGATACCAACAGAAGAGCCTGAGGAAGAGGGCTACGCACAAACAAGAAAGAAAAGACAAGACAAAGGAAGAAAGCCAGAGAGGGAGGTAGCCTGGAAGCCAAGGGAAAGAGTGTTTCCAGAAGGAAGCAGTCATGGTTTGTTGAAGCTACAGACAGGTCAGGTAAGATGCTGATCAAACATGCCCACAGGCCTTACCAACAATGAGGCTGTCTGTGACCTTGCTGAGAGCATCACCAGTGGAGGGCAAGAGGAGGGAACGAGAAGAGCAGAGGGGGACACCGACCCTTTTTTTTTTTTTAAATTTTTTAAATGTTTTATTTATTTCTAGGAGAGAGAGACAGCGTGGGGAGGGGAGGGTCAGAGAGAGAGAGGGAGTCACAGACTCTGAAACAGGATCCAGGCTCTGAGCTGGCAGTCAGCACAGAGCCCAACGCGGGGCTCGAACCCACGAACCGCGAGATCATGACCCAAGCGACAGTCGGACGCTTAACCGACTAAGCCACCCAGGCGCCCCAGGACACCGCCCTTTCAAGAAGTGTTGCTGTGAATGGGAAGAGAGGGCTACGACATACATTGTCTCATCTGATTCTGACAACAACCTCATGACATAGGCCCTGGTATGGTAGAACTCCCATTCTGTAAGTGAGAGAAATGAGGCACCTAGAGGCTCTATAGCTTTTCCTGGATTACCCACCTAGCACATAACAGAGCTAGGACTTGAACTCAGGCAGTCTGGCTCCAGACCCCATGCTGATGATCATCACGACGATGTTAGTGCTAGGTTTTACTGAGCACTCTTTATGTTCCAGACATAGTGCTGTGTGTGCCACACCACATACATGATCTCACCTAATCATGACAACAGCACACTGAGATAGGTATTATTATTTCCCCCATTTCACAGAGAAGGAAAATGAAGCTCAGGATTAGGAAACAACACCATACTGCCTCCAATACCATGTTTTCTATAGGAACATTTGCCCTGATTTTTTTCTGTCCTTAACCTATAGCACCTATTCCTGGAACATAACATCTAATTTAAGTACTTGGATATTTACATCTGCAATGTAGATATTTCCAATTTGCCTTTCAAGTGATGTTGTTTTAGGTGGCAGATCAGTAAAGAAAATTATGTTACCTGATTAAGAGAGCAAAAGAGGAGGAAATGGCTCTAATGGCAGAACAATGGCTAACAATAATGTTATAGTTGTATAGCACTTTAATGTTTTACAAAGGACTTTAACATGTTTTATTTGATCCTCCCCAAGGAAGAGTTTCCTGAATATGAAAGTTCTAAGACCCTAGAATACAATACCTAGGGGAAACCACACCTCAGGAGGCTTGCTGTTGTTATTTTATAAGGTACAAACAGCTATTGTGTATGTGAGGGTGAAAAATAGTTCCCTCTGGAAGCAGAGGGTTGGCCTAGTCTAGAGTAGACTCCAGATCATTTAAAATGTTTGAAACACTGTGAGAACATTGAATTCATACCCATATTCCAAGGCAGAGATTCCCAACCTTTTGGGCGATAGGATACCCTATTTTCAATCCCACCCACCTTGGTGCTAAAGATATTATAGGGCATATTTTTTAAAACAGTAATTAAAACCAATTTTAATTTAAAAATGCTATGATTGTATAAGATTAGTGGAGCTGTCTACGGTGCCGCCAAATAAGGGTTACAACGTGAGCTGAAATCTTAGTACTTTCCCTAAGAAACGTTACCGTCTGGCAATTACGATACAGACCAATTAAAATAGGACAGAATTAGCTTAGTCAACCCCTATGTCCAAGTAAATCACTGTGCTAAGTACTAAAGTCCTCAGAGATCACTGTGTTAGTCAGGGTAGGCTAACTGCTGTGGCTATAACAAATAATCCCCAAATCTCAGTGACTTAACAGAGTGAAAGGTTACTTCTCCTTTGTGCAAAGCCTAATTCGCAGGTTTCTGGCAGCTCTCCTCAAAATGGGGACTCACGGATCCAGGCTCTCTGCATCTACTGGCTTCAACATCCTTGATGGCCTCAGAGTCCTCCACTGGATACTCTGCAACTGGTTGGCAACCAGGGAAGGATGAGCAGAGGAACTCACGGGATGCTTCAGGAGCCAGACCTAGATGTGGCACACGACACTTTCACCCACATTCCATGGACCAGAACTCAGCCTCCTGCCCCCAAATGTACTGTAAGAGAGGCGGAAAATGTAATCTCCCTATATGCCCAATAAATAGAAGTGGGATTTGGTGACCACCTGGCCAGTCTCTGCCTCAATCACATAATTCATTGTTTCTCAAACTTCAATCATTCTCAAATCACCTTTGTGATTTTTTTAAAAATGTTTTATTTATTTCTAGGAGAGGGAGACCGCGTGAGCAGGGGAGGGTCAGAGAGAGAGGGAGTCACAGACTGAAACAGGCTCCAGGCTCTGAGCTGGCAGCACAGAGCCCGACGCGGGGCTCGAACCCACGAACCGCGAGATCATGACCTAAGCGAAAGTCGGACGCTNNNCAATAAGAAGGAAAGCAGTCTCTCTTCCCATAAAAAAAATGTACCCCTAAAAATAAATACAACTACAAAACAATATTAAATTTAGCTAAAGACCATTTCCTGCTGGAGGCACTGAGCTGCGGCCTGCTCTTTGTTAGAAAGGGAGATTAGCAAGCGTTAGAAAGAGAGATGTCAACTACGTAGGAGCACCGAGCT
>NW_027527807.1:2475164-2475334 GCF_008692635.1 Crocuta crocuta
CCCTAACATTCTGAATACTTTTCTTTCCTGGGAACTTTTTTAAAATTTCCTTTTACTAATTACTTGGTTGTTAAACCATAACGTTTTTTAGAATTGGATTTTCTACAAATAAGAAAACTGAGTCCCTGAGAGGTGAAATAACCATGAAATGGCTGGCGTGGCTAGAAGTA
>NW_027527807.1:2475931-2476260 GCF_008692635.1 Crocuta crocuta
CTAGAAGTAGAACAAAGGCCTGCTGATGTTTGATTCATAAACATTCATACGAACTGTAAAGATTATCGTGATACATTTTCTCTCTCTATTTGACTCAATTAAAATCTGAAGTTGACCACATTTACCCAATTGTTTGGCTTCTGTGAACACCCAGTGGGAGGGAAACCATGGTAAGGTTTCTGTAAATCTAGAAAAGAATGACCAAAACATAAAAAGAATTTAGAAGAGCCTTGAGTTTTCTGAAATTCTGGGAAGAGACTAAAATGCATTCCGAGTCTGTCTACAGGAATTAAGGCAGTGTAGTACCGGCACATGCATTGGTAGTCATA
>NW_027527807.1:2476507-2503627 GCF_008692635.1 Crocuta crocuta
TGATAAAATAAAAAAAACTCCAGAGATATAAATACATATGAAAATTTCCTATTTGTTAAAGTCACCATTTCATGTCTGTGAGGGCAACATGAATTCTTCAGTAAAAGGTATTTGAACAACTGGGTAGCCATAGGATTAATAATGATAATTTCATCACATATGCTTGTATATACACACACACTTAAAGATACATAGAATATCTCTAAGAAGACACACACAAGAAATTGATCACAGTGGTTGCCTCAAGTGAGGGATACCAAGTGGCTGACATACTATATGCATATATTCTCTATTATTTCATTCAAATCCAATAAATATTATGGAATAACACTGATGGCTTCATACAACTAACCATCCCCAGGCAGCCTGGGATTTGCACAGTTTTCTGGTATTAGTAAAGCCTTCAGAGCATTTTCTATTTCTAATGCCTTTTTTGTTTGTTTACATGTGGGGTTACTTTATGACCATGACCCTCAATTCTGAGAGCACAGAGTCTCCCAAAGCAGCCCCCTTCCCTGCCATACTTGACACACTCCAAAACACATACACCTGTTCCCCAGGATCTGCCAGGCCTTACATGGACTTGGCCTGAATGAACTCAGGCTGCCAACAATGCAAAGTTTAATAACATGGGAATCCCTAATAGCCCTCATCTTGTATTTCTAAACTATGAATATTGCCCAGTGATCCAAGAAAGTATGGCTCCAACATTTAGAGGGTCAAGAGGGTAACTGAACATTTTCTAAAAACGGTCACAAAATTTTTTCTATTAAAATGTTGATTTTTTTCTATCTCTTGCCAAGCCTATCTCAGGATAGATAATCCCTCCTATAAGACATGGTTGCTCTAAAATGGCCTGAAGAGAGCAGAGGCAGAAGAGAGGGGAGGAGGCAAGAGATCACTGAAACATTCTCAGCAACTTTCATTTAGCCTTTATAAATCCCACATACACACCCCTAATTTATCAGAACACAGTAGCTCAACCATTTCTCATCTCTGCACCTTTTCCACTGCACTTACCATATTGTATCAAAACCTGATTAAATAGCTGTTGCCCCAGTGCAACCATGACTTCTCAAGGGCAGGGACTGCATAATTCATCTTTGACTACCCAAGGGTTTAACGTGGTGCTTAGAATATGGTGAATACTCTATGAATAAATGAATGAACAAGTGAAGGGGTTCTCTTCGACTGAACTGAGTTGTAATTATGTGTTCACAATGTGAATTCTCTCTCCATTAAACAAAATAATGCATTCACAGGGGGTAGAAAATGAGGTGGGGTATTTGTGAGAGAGAAAGACATTTGCCAGTGTGATGGCCAGTTGTTCTTTACATTCTGGATTTGCACTGTGCTGGAGACCCTGGTTGTGGGCTTACTCCCCTTTGGTCCAAGGAAAGACAAATTCAGGCAGACATTTGCTACAGCCCCAGCTGCTGGAAGTACAATGAAGAACCTGGTGATTCTTTACTTCCAGTCTGATTCAGGGGATGAGAAAAGAGAGAGGCGAAAGCCAACTGGGCTGAGGTAAATGGATGAATACTTAACTAAGTCTCTCCACCCCAACCAGTGGCAAGTTACCAGCTGTGCCTTTAATTTAGCCCTTTGTCTTCCCTAGAAAGGCCAAAGCCATTGTGTTCAAAAGGAAGGCTCCTCTAGCAAGCTGTTCAAAAGCAGAGAAGGAAATTTCAGGGGAGAGGAGAGATAATATTTATTAAAGGAAAACCATATTCTCAAAATGAAATAAAGGGACACCGTATGAGAAGTAAACCAGTACATGAGTAAAATTTGGTCCTTTGACTGCATTTTTTTTCCTAGAGATGAAAAGCCCAGCTCAAAGGGCAATCGGGATATATTTTAAAGGTTAGGATCTTGTTCTCTTATTGATCTAATACTTTAAGATTTAACACCGACCATGGGATAGCTTGGTGAGAGAGAAAACTGAACAAAGTCTGAAGTCAAACACCCCAGAGAGGCAGTCCCCAAGAGGAACCATCAAAGGGTGGTAGGATCAGCATTTAGTTGAGGTTTTCATATTTCCCCCTTGGGAGGGGAAAAAAAAAAAAAGAGGCAACAAATGATTACTGGTTTGTGGTATGTTTTGAAAAAGAAGCAGTTCCAACATGAAAGACAATACATGTCTCTTAAAGCACTTAGCAAAGTGCTTGACACATAGCATGGGCTCAGCAGAAATTAGCTATTCGTGTTACGATACGGAGAGTTACTAGTTATTACACTATACTGTAGTTACTAGTAGGAACTATGACACCATATGAAGGGAGCTGATTCTGACTTCAGCTACAATTCAACAAGCACAGGGCTGGAAAGAGGCAGTTACAATCATAGTCCTGGATCTGCCACGACCTGTATGACCTTCAACAAGTAAGTCACCTCCCCTCTTGTGGACTCGGTTTCCCCACGGGTAAAAGGGAGAAGCTGGACTAAGTCATGTATGAGGTCCTTTCAATGTCTTGGATTCTATAAAAACAATCTAAACAAACACAAAATTCTTAGGTTTTCTTGCCCCTCTTGGAAGCCCCAGTGGCTGCTCAGAAGAGGTGCATCAGTCTGTCTGCCTCCTNGACAGCGTGAGCAGGGGAGGCTCAGAGAGACAGGGAGACACAGACTCTGAAGCAGGCTTTAGGCTCTGAGCTAGCTGTCAGCACAGAGTCCGATGCGGGGCTCGAACCCAGGAACCGCGAGATCATGACCTGAGCCGAAGTCAGTCGCTTAACCGACTAAGCCACCCAGGGGCCCCTCTGCATTCCTTTTTAATGAAGGCGAAGGCAAGAATGGGGGTCATGGGGAGGAGGGAGCTGCAAAAGCAGTAAGCAGTCAACACAGCAGTGCTGTGTTCCCACCCCTCCTGTAAATCAGCCACAGACCCATCTGAATTCCAAATAACAACAATGGGAGAGGCACCAATCAACCCTGAAGACTGTGGATGCTGGGCCCAAGATTTCCTTTCCCCTTGGAAAATGGACTCATTTGGAAGGAGCTTTTATGTGCATATAAGACTCTAACATACTGGTACGTACGTTTTTGGTCTTAATATTGTTCTCTAAAGACTTGATGTGGCTCAAGCAAGAAATATCAATCCTGGTGCATCCTGGAGCACAAGGGGAGGGAGCTGTATGGCCCTGTCCTGGTTCTGGCGCTAATTTACAGGGTCATCTGGGCCACAGTACTTAAGCTCTCAGAGTCAGTGTCCTGATTGGTACATGAAAATGATTGCTTCTCTGCCAAACCCAGAAGGATATTGTGAGCCTGAAATGAAGTAACATATGTGAAACTCCTTTGAAGAGCATAGCGGTTACACAAATGTATTCTCTCTCCACGTGTCTAGAATGCATGTGTATGGCTAATCCCATTAGGAAAGGAAGGGAGCTTCCCTGAATGTAATTACTCATTATTCTCGAAATAGCAGTTGGTGTACAACACCATTGTGTTCTCTTTATCACTGACAATCAGATGATCATGATTTCACCTAAGCAGACACAATCATTTAATGAAAAAAAAGTTTTACTGCTCAAGGATTAAAACAAGACCATTACCACTGTGAGAAAGCTCATTTGTATGTTTTAAAGCCGCTTTAAACCAATCATAACAAGAAACCGACAATCTTTATTTCACAAAAGCATCTAAGACACAAACTGAAGGCTCACCAGGCAGTTAATGCCAAATTTTAAGCAACTAGGGACATCGCTCTTTATGGGAAATTTCAGTTCACGCCAAAATTTGATTGAGGGCCTACTATATGCTAGACACTGTGATGGCATTTGGGATCCAATGATAATAAGAAACAATTCTGTCCTCAACGAGGGAAGTCCGTCTTCTACACAGGCAGGTTCTAGGGCATCACGTGATCCATGCTATAACAGATTCGTAGTGTGGAAGTGAGCATCCAAGACTTGGGAGAGGGAGGACTCATCAGGGGTCCCAGGGAAGCAGGTTCTTGGTGAGAGAGACAGACCAGCACGGGGTTTTGCCTCTTGCCTCTGGAACTGGTGGGCTGGGGGTGAGCTGGGGGAGGGTACAGCCACCTTCCTCCTGCTGCAGAAGCTCCTTTTCTCTGCAGTGGCAATATTCCAGAAGGCCACCAGATAGGGGTGTTACTCCGTAAAAACAGGCCCTGTCCTTTTGCTACTGAGAACGAAGACTTCTTTCTTCTTCTCAGAGCAGAGCGTTGGGAATTTTCTCCACTGAAGATTGGGAAAAGACACTACTGAGACTACCAGAAGGTACAATGCATAGACAGGATCATTTTTTAAAGTCTGATTTTATTCTGAGGCATAGGAGCACATGGACCCCAATGTTCATAGCAGCACTCTCAACAATAGCTAAAACATGGAAAGAGCCTAAGTGTCCATCAACAGATGAATGGATCAAGAAGATGTGGTTTATCTATACCATGGAATACTACATGGCAATGAGAAACAATGAAATCTGGCCATGTGTAGCAACATGGATGGACCTTGAGGGTGTTATGCTGAGCGAAATAAGTCAGGCAGAGAAGGACAAATATCANTTTTTTCCCACTTATTTTATTTGTCTTTCTCTCTTTAACTTTCCTAATTATTCATGCTTTAGAATTAGAATGTATCTTTCATCATTTGATATACATATACTGAAGAGCTTTATTTATTTATTTGTTCCAGCACCATTTCTTATTTTCTTTCTGTCTTTCTGCCTTTCTTTCTAAGTGCAAGTAACCTAGTGTTATATTCGTTTCAGGTGTACAATATAGTGATTCAACAATTCTATACATTTCAGTGCTCATCAAGGTAAGTGTACTCTTAATCCCTTTTATCTATTTCACCCACCCCTCTACCCACCTCCCTTCAGGCAATAACCAGCTTGTCCTCTGTATGCTACCCAAAGCAATCTACATATCTAATGCGATGCCTCTCAAAATACCAACAGCATTTTTCACAGAACTAGAACAAATAATCCTAAAATGTGTATGGAACCATAAAAGACCCCAAATAGCCAAAGCAATCTTAAGAAAGAAAAAGCTGGAGGTATCACAATTCCAGATTTCAAGATATACTACAAAACTGTAGTAATCAAAACAGTATAGTATTGGCATAAAAACAGATCAATGGAACACAAAAGAGAGCCCAGAAATAAACCCATGCTTATATGGTCAATTAATCCACAACAGAAGAGGCAAAAATATACAATGGGGAAGTGTCTCTTTGATAAACGGTGCTGGGAAAACTGGACAGCAACATGTAAAAGAATGAAATTGGACTACTTCCTAACACCATGCCCAAAAATAAACTCAAAATGATAAAAGACCTAAAGGTGGCACCTGAAACCTTAAAATTCCTAGAAGAGAACGTAGGCAATAATTGCTTCGACATGGGCCATAGAAACAGTTTTCTAGATATGTCTCCTCAGGCAAGGGAAACAAAAGCAAAATTACACTATTGGGAGTACCCCAAAATAAAAAGCTTCTGTACATCCACAAAACAAAAAGGCAACCTAATGAATGGGACAAGATATTTGCAAGTGATGTCTCTGATAAGGGGTTAATATCCAAAATGTATAAAGAACTTACACAGTTCAGCACCAGAACAAAATGCAAATAATCTCGTTAAAAAATGGGCAGAGGACCTAAATAGCCATTTGTCCAAAGAAGATATGCAGATGGCCCAACAGACACATGAAAACATTTTCAACAGTGAGACATCACTTCGCACCTGCCAGGATGGTTAAAACGAAAAACACAAGAAATTACAAGTACTGGCGAGGATGTGGAGAAAACGTGCACTCTTGGTAGGTGCAGCCAGTGGAGAAAACAATAAGGAGGTTCCTCAGAAAGTTAAAAATAGAATTACCATATGATCCAGGAATTCCTCTGCCGGGTATTTACCCAAAGAAAATGAATAGTTTCAGATTTCCTCATCTTTTAAAAATAGAATATTAATGTCACCTCCAAATTACTTACTCCAAATTACTCCAATTACTCTTAGTTTTATTTTTGTAACCTATGTGACCTTCTGNNNNGTCAATAGAAAAAATAAAATTTTTCAGCTCCATACTGTAAAACATTGATTCTTCAATTTCAATGAGCACTTAATTAAAAGTGCAGATTCGGGTAGGTTGGGATTGGGGTCTGGGCAACCGCATACTGATACCCATCCTCATTAGAGAACCAGGGGCCATGTTTTGAGAAGCGCTGCTGTAAATCTTTACTGTACTATATATCTAAGTAACTAAGTTAAGGCGTAAGTAGGCTCCATACACAGTATGTAAGTCCATTCTCTGAGTCCAGAGATTACTTACCCTGGTGACACATGAGACAACCATGAGGTCAAACCAAGACTTAGAACCTTGTGGTATTGATTACCTTCCAACCCTAGTGAACTGGCCTGGACAACCTTGTTCCCAGAACCCTCAAAAATATTCTCTACCTTTCCTCTTCCCTAGGCAAATCCCTGGGAATCACAAAGACTCATTTCCTCGCCTTCCAATGTGTTTTTCTTATTTTCTCTCTTTTCCCCAGCATCCATCAAACAGGATGCTGTTTAATCCTAGCTATGTGTCAGAATCACTGGGAAGATTTTGCTAAAAATACAGATGTCCCGGTACACAAATTCAGACCTGGTTAGGGGATGCCCCCCACCAAAAAATTTAGAATCACTACATTCCCAGGGGCATCAGTATTCTAACAACCCTCCCCTCAGGGAATCCGGAGATATCCAGGATTAAGATCTACAACCTAAACCCTTGGCTTACAAATCCTTCTCTCTTCCAAAGATCATCTTCCCTGAGAGTATGCCTTTAAGAGACAGCGTGCAAGATGGCTGGCACTCCTCTCAAGCCAAGTGAGACTAATCACTCAGTCTTCCGGCCTTTTCCTGCCTCTAGACAGTTGTCATTGTGATCCTGAAGGAGTGAAGACTTTCAGAAGCCCTAAAAGATCAGGTCATTCCCTGGATGAGAGAACCTAGGGAAAAAGTGAGAGGGATGACAGAGAATAAAAAGGACAAGGACTAAGTCCCAAGACACTTGGGCAGTTAGAATTCAAGCAGAGAAGGAGGAATTCATAAAGGTGACTTAACCTCTCCACTGGAATTCAAGACTCACCGTGTTTTTCATCTGAGGCATGCATCACACATCTCCTCACTGCTCAAGGTATTCAACTGACAAGCAGAGGAATTTCTATTTTTATATTAATTTTGTTTTGTAACTGCTATGGGTAGGCAGGTAAAGATGATCCAACTTACATTAAATCAACTCTTTGGAGGTGAGGGGGGTTGACTTGTTATGCGGCCTTCTTGTCTTCTGAAATACAACGTTCTGCTTTGTTTTGATGAGGCTCCAACTGACTAATCATTCCCCTCTGTCCTCATCTCCCTAAGTGTGTTCCAGAACATCTTTCTCAAGAGAGAGTAGTGGGCTAAGTTGGGGGTGGAATGGGGCGAGTGTTAGATTGTCTTCCATACCTGCAGCTTCCTTGATAATAAAAGGATTTCTTTCTCTTCCTAACCAGAATAGGAAACCAAGTCTCAGGTAACCATGTCGGATTCCCAAAGCTTGCCCATTTCTCCAGTCCTTTCTGTGTTTCCACCACCTCTACCGTAAGCCAAGCTCCTATGACCTCCCAAGAAAAACAAGAGTATAGTGTGCTGGCATACGAGCACAGATTCTGAGCCAGACAGTCCTGAGTTTCAATCTTACCTGTACCACATACTAGTTGTGTAACCCGGGGCAAGTTGGTTAACTTCTTTGTGCCTTTGTTTCCTTATTTGCATTCTGCTGCTAGGAAATTTTTCTTTCTTGTTACCTATTCCTTTAACTGATCAATTTTCAATCACATACCATGATCCAGGCACTGTCCTAGACACTAAGGATATGGCTGTGAACCAGAAGCACAAACTCTTTGATTTCCTGGAGCTTACAGTCAAGCAGGCGGGGACCTGCAATGAACATACAAAATAACTTCGAGGAGCAAGTACCTGCTGTTGCAGTACTATGAAGAAGACATAAGAGTCAAATGTGACAGAGTGGGACCCTCCTGTGAGTGATCAGGGAAGCCTTTTCTGGGGCAGTGACTTTTCATCAGCCAATCAAGAGGTGTTATTTATAAAAGGCACAGGAACAGCACTTACAAGGGCCCTGAGGGGCAGAGGATGGTGGCATGTTGGAGGAACAGATGGTGGTAGTCATGGGGGTGCGTGGCGGAGTCCGTGAGTGCTCGCCACTACCTATGTTCTCTTCTTACTGGGCATACGGCCAGACTTCATCTCCCAGCCTTCTCTGCCACTATATGTGGCCATATGACTGAGTTCTGACGAATGGAATGTGAGCAGAGGTGCTTACTATGCCATTTCCGGGACTGGTCTATAATGCCATCCCACAGTGATTTTCTCTCTTCTTTCACCTACTTGTTGGCTGCAAAAGAACCAACAGACCATTCCAAATCTCTTGAAGATTTCAGAGCCACAAAATGAAAGGCATCTGGTCCTTGAGTGCTTGGAGTAGAACCCACAATTGAGAGTTTGGGGGTGACCACTTCAGCACTAGCATTCCGTACCTAAATACCAGGAGCATGGTGCAAGATGAGATCGCGAGATCAGAAAGAAGGAAATGGCCCATGCTTCCAGACGACCCAACCGAGCCTATCCTAGGAGGCTCTCCTCTGGTGATCCCCACACTGCCTATACCACCATAATCTCTCCTCAACCTAGATCCTGTGCTACAGCCAGGTGGTCTTCTTGTCTCCTGCCTTGTAATGTAGCCAACCCCACCAACCTCACAGCACCCACCACCCCCAGCATGCCTAGGCTTCTCAGCTTTTCACTTGACTGTTCTTAGAGTATTTCACATGTTAGTTTCTTTGCTTTGTAGGCTCAGGGATGAGGTGGAGAAGCCACATCACACGCTTCTTCTGGATCCCTTGCAATGCCTAACAGAATGTTTAGCATAGAGCAGGCATTCAACAGATGCTTGATTGCCCACATTGAGCTCTTTGAGATGACTTCTTACCTGCCCCTCTTGTAGGTGAACATGGCTATTTTGAAAACAGGTCTCTATGACAGTGTAGTTTGCATAGAGGAGTCACAACAAATGTTCCCACGGTGGCACTGACCCCCTGTGGGGAGGAGTAACTTGTATTTACAGGCTCTCCCTCAAAGCCTCAACATAGAGCCTCTGCCATTACTGAGACAATTGAAGCCTCTGGCTCACCTACAACAAACCTCAGAAAATAAATATTGCAGAACTCTCACCCCTGAGACATCTTAAAAGTTGGCTGTCTAGGCTCCCAGCTTCGCATCTAACATAGCACCTGCTTTCCATAGCTTCTGTCTTGTTTGAAGTCCCACTTGCATCATTCCAAATTGAGCAATTTGAGCCCTTGAATGTCTAGGCAATGTTGGGAGGTTTTCTCTAACCCAGTTTGTCATGAACTCAGTTCCCTCCCAAATACACCTAGAGGTCTTGGCCATGGGAACTCATCATGCCTTATTTGGCAGAACCATGGCTCAGGAAGCAGTGCAAGTTTTGTCCAGAATCAGCCCCAACATGCTATTTTTTCCAGATAACCAAGGGATTAAGAAAGTGTACCAAAAGACATCCATTTAGCTTGATGTGGCTTCCAAGGCAAGTGGCCCTCAGCTCCAGGAACAGAGAGCCTTCGGAGTAGGCACCATGAAGTCCAGAGGAAGAGAGGGCCAGGAAGACATGTCCCACTGGCCTTTTTCTTTAACCTTCCACTAGCCTTCCCCTTGGAGGAACAGCAGCAGTGGTGGGCTGCCACTCTAAATCAGCATTTTTGTCCCAGATGGTGCTGTCAGTGTGCAGACTACGGGCTCCAGCAGTCACAGATCAGGGCTGACTCTTCGCTAAGAAGATATCCCATGCTCCGGAATTTGGGCTGGAGCCCAGAATGAAATTATTCACATCTCCCAATGGCCTTTCTTCCCCTTTCCCTCTGTTCTTTCCATATGGTGGCTTTTCACTCCTGCCCACCATTTGAATTCTCCCCAGCCCCTTCACCACTTTGGTACACAGAACCACTGACCCCGTGGATGGGAGAGAGTTGGAATTTGTTAAGTTTCAACTCAAGTAGTGTTCTAGGCCATTTGAGATAGACAGGTAATCTTTTACTGCCTAATCCCAATGTTACAAGCTCCTTGTTATCATCCTCATTTTTAATAGGAGGAGATGGAAGTTCTGACAAAAGAAAGGTCTGGTCCGGGGTCAAATGGCAGAGCTGGATTTGAATCCAGATCTGGTTGGCTTTACAGCTCTTTTCTTCATACAATGACTACATCATGTTCCAAAGATATCACATGCAAACAGTGGTGTGGATGAAAGCTGCCCTGTCCCAGGGCGTCTATCAATATCAAAGGAGAGATTATTTCTACAATGTACTTGTGTGATCTTCTCCTGGGGGATGAAACAGCAAGTGCCGATTGAAAAACTCCTTTTGCCAGTGTTCAGCTAAGACCAAGGCTTGGCGAAATGATTCCAGAATATGACTGTGCAGAGTCGATTGAGACTTCTGTTGCCAGAGAAACAGAAGGTGCTCAGGCACGGAGTATTCACAATAACATAGTGGACAGGCATGCAGGTCAGGCTCGGGAATCAGAGCGTCTGTTTTCCTCATCCGCACCACTCAGTAACTATCAGAGGCTGGCACATTACTTAAGCCCAAATGCTCTCATCCATAAAAAATACCATCCGATACCTGTTAAGCCCCCACTGTGTGCCAGGCATTATTCTAAGTACACACCCTGACTCATTAACTCTTTCCACCGACCCTATAAAGCAGGTTACTCTTCCAACCTCCATTTTGTACCTGAGAAAGTGGAGGCACAGAGAGTGCGGGTAAATTGCCCAGATTTACACAGCTGGGAGATGGCATCATTGGGCTCAAAGTGGGCAATCCTCTTGCAGACCCTGTGCTCCTCACCACTACTGTTCTTACAGGAGCAATAATAATACCTACCACGTAGGGTTGTTATGAATGCTATGCTAGATGCTGCATCTAAAATGCCTTGCCGTGCCTGGCATTCAAAGTATGCTCTCAATAAACATCAGTGGCTATTATTATTATTATGGAAAGCGAGAGTTTTTAATTGTTGTGCAGCAAGTAACCTTGAGTGGGTTAGTTTGGATAGTAGTCTGGGTTTGGACCCAAGGTAAGCCCAGGTATTATGAAAATCCAAGCACCTCCAACTGAGCCAGTCATTGATCCTCCGGCTATTCTGCCTGGGTAGCAAAGTGCACTGTACTCCCATTTCATGAGCTTAGGTTGGGGCATCAGAGTGTAACAACGCCAGCTCTCTGCTCCAGAAAGAAGACAGGGTAGGAGGACATAGGACACTCCTACAGTGCCTCATATTTCTCCTCCATAGCACTGAACACATTTGCAGTTAATTATTTGTGTAATTACACATTTGTTTTCCTCTCTTCCCCTAAACCAGACTGTAAACTCCCTGAGGGTAAGAACCATGTGTGCTTTTCCTCCACTAGATCTCCAGCCCCTGGCACAGAATCTGGCATGAGGCATGAATTCAGGGAGCTTTTGTGGGATGGCTAAATGGACCGGGCTGCCGGCCTGGGGCTAGAGAGCAAGTTTATGCTTGTACTTTCTCTCTGGATGTGGGAGATGCCAGGGAAAGTGCAATTCCTAGGTACAGCCAAAAGGTGGCAGAATGACTCTGCAAACAGTCACTTCCCAGCATCCAAAGGAGAAACCGATCCTGCCTGGGAACTGGATAGTTGTCAGAAACTGAAAGATCTGGGATCATCTCTATTGCCCCCTCATTGTTCAGCACAGAGCACGACACATCATATGTGCTCAAAAATATTTGTTGGGAGGTGACAACTCTTCTTTCAGCAAAGATTTCTATTCTTTTTTCTTTTTTTCAATACAAGCTGTCTTTCAACAAATATTTATTGAGTACCTGCTATGTAGACCCGGAGGCTACAGTGATGAGCAAGGCAGATCTAGTTTCTGCCCTTTCTGAGCTTATGTCTAGCAGGGGGCACCATGGTCATGAGACAAATAAGTGCACACGCTATGGGGGCAGGACTCCCTACCCTGGTCCAGCAGAATCAAGAGAGATTCTGGATGTGTCATTAGAACTAATGAGTAATTATATATTTACACACCCACATGAGTCACCAAGCCTTAAGAAAGAGAGAATTCCTTGATTACATAAAGTGTTTCAAGGAAGAGAGAGTGTCAAACATACCAAAGTTTAGGAAGCCTTTTTCAAATTGGCCTTTTTCAAATTCACAACCTAGACTAAGCATAACTATTTTTAACAGAAGACATTTGTTGAAAAGGAATTACAAATACACGTCAAATCCCGAGATGCACACGGACTTCCCTGAATTGTTGTCTAGCGTTTCTCATATGTGCGCAGGGCTTTTCATTTTCTACAGCGTTCACTTATTTGACTCTCACAACAGATCGCCAGGCAGGAAAAGCAAACATCACTAGCCCAGTTTTAGAGGGTCTTGACTTTTACAGGGTGAAATGGAAGCTCAGAAAAGCTACATGACTTGCTCAAGTCCCCGCTGTGCTGAGAGGGAAAGTTAGCACTATAGCCTGGACCACTGACCCCCCCCCATCCAATGATCTGTCTACCGTCCTAGGCTGGCTGTTGATTACAGTGACATGAGACCTGCATTTCCTCTTGTTCTCTAGGCTCTGGAAGAGTTTATATAACAAAGGAATTATGCATTTTCTAAATTTCTCCTATGATAATAGAACAATTCCAATTTTAAAGCCCTCCTGGAGTAAACTTTGGAAATATTTTTCCTAGAAATTTGTCCCTGGATGGTCAAATTTACTGGCCTATGGTGGCAAACAGTAGCTGTAAAGAATAATTTGATAGCATTTACCCCATTTGCTTTATTTCTTCATGAATAAATGCAAGTATTCTGCTGTGCCTAAACTACGGTGAGAGTGAATCACAGAAATTTAATAAATAAATTAATAAATAACCCTTCGCCACCAAAAACCTCAGCCCCTAAAAATAAGGATACTAAAACTAAGGATTTTTCTTACATAGTAACAAAAAAATGATCAAATTCAAGACCTTCAACACTGATAAAATATTTTTACCTAATATACATTCCAAATTGTAACTGCACCAATTATTGCAATTAAGTCCTTTATAGCAAGTAAATTTCTAATCCAGGCTCCATTCTAGGATCATGCATTGTATTTAGTTGTCCTGTCTCTTTAACTTCCTAGGACAGGTCTTCAGCCTTTCTTTATATTTCGTTACATTGCCATTTTTGAAGAGAACAAGTCAGGTATATTGTAGCAGGGCTGCCGGTTTGACTTGCCTTATCAGTGCATACAGGTGATGCATTTTAGGCAGGAATACCCTTCTCCATGGGTCATAGCAGAAAGCATGGGATGTCATTTTATTCCATGTTTTGTTGGACGTTCACTTGTTAAGGTGGTGGCTGCCAGGTTTCCCCATCGTAAGTATACCCTTTTCCTCTTTATAATTATTAAGTAATCTATGGGGAAATAACTCTGATTCGCTTTAACAAACTTGCACCCAATGGTTTTTAGCTTCTTCCCTAAATACATTATTACTATGTAAATTGCAAAATGTTGATTTCAAATCCCATTATTCCCACTACATTTGTTGGTGAGCACTCTACTATAGAGAAGAACTGCCCCTCCTCCCTCCTTTTTTAGTGTATTGATTCTATTTGGTTGGTTGGTTTTGGTTTTCAGTATCAGTTTGGACTCGTGGATTCTCTTCTATTCAATGTGTACATCGATTACTCTCGTAACCCCGTTTGGTTGCAGACACCCTTCAAGCCAGCCCCTGCATCGCCCCATTGGTGTTCCATCACTATCTCAATTTTGGCACAACAAAGTGGTCCCAGTTTCCCTAGTGCTAGAACCAGCCTCTTCTCCAAAAGTCTCTGGTTCCTTTATTGGAGAATGATATTTAGAAGCCAGGTGCTTGGCAATATCGGCCCTTTCAGCAGAGTTAGGAATGACTTTATACTGCTACCTTTAATTCCAATCCAACACTATGGGCTTCTTCCTTTTCTTCCTTCATTCCGAAGATGGATTTCCCTTCTCTCACAGAGAGAACCCCAGCTCTCAACAACATTCATAGAATTGTTCATTTGCTCACTTCTATAAACACACACAAAACAGAATCATTACACTAACAGTACTACCAACAACAAACTTACTAAAAAAAGTCCAAGATTTGCTTGAGTTAACTTTTAGACTGAGGGTATATGGTCAAAGTTACTTGGATTAGTTTTTTTCTTCCTCTATGTTGGTTATGCTATCAATTTGGCATATGATTAGGTCCATTTGTCTGCATCCAATTTTAGGGTTTTCTCAACTTTACTGATTTAACTTCACGTTTGAATATGTAAAATATTAATATGATCTGAAGAGTCAAAACTACACCAANACCTAAGCGAAAGTCGGCCGCTCAACCGACTAAGCCACCCAGGCGCCCCAATATTTCTTTTTTTAAAAAATGTTTATTTATTTTGAGACAGAGAGAGTGCACACACAAGTTGGGTAGGGGCAGAGAGAGAGAGGGAGAGGAGAATCCCACGCAGTCTCTGTGCTGTCAGTGCAGAGCCCGACATGGGGCTCAATCCCATGAACCCATGAGATTATGACCTAGGCTGAAAACAAGAGTCAGACAATTAACTGACTAGGCTACCCAGACACCCCTTAATATTTCAATATCGATTATGTTTTCCTTCTTGAATAGGCTGCTTATTTAAAACCTCTTTTTTTTTCTTAGACCTGTCAAAAGGTTTATTTTTTATCATTTTGTTGCTCTTATTAAAGAATTAGCTTTTGGTTTTATTAGTCGGGTCTAGTTTTGCCTATTTTCCATTTTAGTAAGGCTTGTGTTTTATTAATTGCTTCCACCTGCATTTCTTAGAATATGCGTTACTGGTTTTCTCCTGGCATCTTGAGTTGGATACTTATTCCATTAAATTTTAGGTTTTCTTCTTTTATAAGCACTCTAATTTTCTTCTATTTTAGCCACTCAACAAGGATTTTAATATGGAGTTCCTTTATTTTCATTCAATTCCAAATATTGTTAGTCCTCTATTTTTCTCAAGCCTTCATTTTCAAACTTTATCATTTAATTTTAGATAAATATCACTTATAAACTGTATATGCTACGTTTTTCAACCCAACCTGAAAGTAATCATGCAATTTAATTCATTCACATTTTTTAGAATTATTGATATGTTTGAACTTATTCCTCCATCTTATGTTCCTCTAGGTGCCTTTCATTTATTTTTTTCTTCTTCTCCTTTTCTGTTTTGCCGATGTATCTCAGGACTTTTAGTCGCAAAGAGAGAGAGAGAGAGAGAGAAAGAGAGAGAGAGAGAGGAGAGAAACTGGGGCACCTGGGTGGCTCAGCTGGTTAAGCATCTGACTTTGGCTCAGGTCATGACCTCATGGTTCGTGAGTTTTAGCCCTGTTTTGATCTCTGTGCTGACAGCTAGCTCGGAGCCTGGAGCCTGCTTCCGATTCTGTTCTCCTCTCTCTGCTCCTCCTGGTGCTCTCTCTCAAACATAAGTAAACATTAAAAAGAAACTCATTTTAGCTACTTTAAACAACAAATGATTTTTCTTTTCAGCATTTCAGATCACAGAATCTCCGGGAAGGTAAGAGAAACAAGCGTAGAGTCAATACTAGTAACATTCAAATCACACTACAGAACTCCTTCCACAGAGACCCTTGAGTGCTGAGTACTCAACAGCTACCATGCTACCTCTGGCTAGCTGGATGCACCTACCACCACCCTTACTAGAATGTCCGCATGGTGCCTACTCTTTCCAATTCGAAGTGCCATGTGGGTGGATCTGATTAAATCTAGGTCACATGACTATGTCCCAACAGCAAGGAAGGCTAGGAAAGCAACTTTGTGGCTTCTACATTGGAAGGTTCAGACTCTTCAGGAGAGAAAATTTCCCAAATATAAGGAGAATGTGCAAAGGCACTGAACATCCAAAATGAATGATGAATGTCTACTATAGTTGCATTGATTGATTTTCTTTGCTTTGCTTTTTTTCCTCTAGTGGTTTGAAAGCTAAGCATCCTATTTCTGTTTTTCTAGTAGTTATCTTAAAATTTTAAACCCCTAGTTTATATTATTCTGTAACTATCTACAACCAACAAGCCCCTATGTCCTTTCTCTAAACAAAACAAGATTTTTAGCATGCTATCACTACCTCTCTGGCCTCACTGTCTCCTCATCTTCTCTCTCAAGATATGATCATTTGAGAGTTCAATTCCAGATTCTGATGAATTGCTTTTGCCTTACACATTGGCAATTACTTAGACTTAACTAAGTTTTTACATTTTTGGTTGTTGTTCACGATTGTTCCTTGCATCGGTGTAATGGAGTCAACTCACACCTGGCTCACAAGAGCCAACCGTTAGCAACTTCTTTCAGCTCTGTGTTCAGCGACATCATGTTGTTGGCAGTTTGAAGTCAGCCATCATGGGACTATATATGCCATGGAAATCACCAAAACTACAAACCAGGGCTTTTCTCCCCCAAAGAATCAGTTGCTAAATATTTAGCACAACATACCACTGGTTGCTTATATGTCATGTCTTTCTCTTTATTGCATTACTTTTTAGTTTTAGTACACCTTTGAGTATTTCAGAGAGGGCCCATAAATAATAAAATTTATGAGTATGTATTTGCCCTCGTAATTGAATGCCAGTTTGCCTAACAGGACTTATTTAAGACATTGCAAATTGCCTAACCAAAATCCAGTTTTCCCTTTTTCCTCAGAAACCAAACCTCAATTTGTGGCTAAGTACACAGCTGCCTGGAGTAAACACTACATTTTTCAGTCTTTATTTAGTCAACTGTGACCACATGATCAAGCTCTGGCCAATAAAATTAAAATAAACACTGTGTGGGACTTCCAGGAAGTCTCCTTAAAGAGAACTGACAAAACTGGGAAAAGCATCCATTTTACTCTTTTCCCACCTCCTTCGTCTGGCTGTTTCGAATATGGACAAGATGACTGGAGCACCAGCAGCTACCTTGGACTGTGAGGTAAATTTAGGATGGAAACCACACATGGAGAATGGTGGCAACAGAAAGAGAAGGAGCCTAAGCAGTGATAACTTCATGGAGTTGAGTTGATCCTCAATGCCTCAACTTTTCTGATAGTTTCCATCTCTTTCTCTGTTTCATATTTGGAGAGATTTCCTCTACCTCAGTTTCCAATAAATAATCCCCTCTTTAGCCACACCCATCCCATCATTCAGCCACTTTGTTGAATTTTTAATTTTAGCAGTCAGGTTTTTAATATCCAAAGACACCTTCCTATTTCCTGATAGTGAATTCAATATTGTAACATGCTCTCATTCTTCCTCTTGCTCAGCTTTGTTCCAGATGGATATTTTATATTCACATTACTAGACAGAATGAAAAGCTAGAGTAGCAAATGATATTTTGAATTCTAATATCAACTTCCAAATTACTATCTGGTGCACTACCCCTGTGAATTCATGGGGAATATAAAAATTGAGAATAGTTCCTCGCTGAGTTAATATTTGCGATTAAATTCACTGCTAAAGATTTTTATTGAAGAATCAATTAACAGAAAAGATAATTAAATACCCATTTTGTCCTCCCCAAATTGCTTCAGGTTTGGGCTTAAGGTTGTGAGCTGATAAATAGTTATCACCTAATAAAAACCAAATAGCCATTCATCATTCTAGCTGAGGAACTGGCAAATTTTCTCTGTAAAGGGCTAGATATCAAATATTTATGGTTTTGTGAGCCATATGTCCTCCGTTGCAATTACTCTGCCATTGCAGTATGAAAGCTGCATAGACAATACATAAATGAATGGATATGGCTGTGTTCTAATAAAACTTTACTTGTAAGCACTAACATTTGAATTTCATATAATTTTTAAGTGTCATGAAATATTATTCTTTCTTTTATTTGTTTCATTCATTTCTAAATGTAAAAACAATTTTAGGTAACTGGTCATACAAAATCAGGAAGCAGGCTGGGTTTGGTCTACAGGCCATAGCTATTATCTTCAATGCCTGTGTTGGCCAAAGCTTACAGTATTTATAACTCTTTTCCTCTTTCAGTTGAATTTCATAAATTAACGGGTGTTTGGGAAGGGATCATAGGTGTTTCCTTTCTGTTACTTTCCTTTCTACTTGGCCAATTTGCATACATATTGAAAGTCTATAGATGGCCCCAGCATTATTGCTTTACTTTGACTCTGGCTTTTCATCATAATTTAATTTTTAACCTAACAGTTATCTAAGCTCTACAAACACACACACACACACACACACACACACACACGCACGCACACGCACACGCACAGTCATATGGGGAGAAGGAGGGAGAGAGGGAAGAGGATTAAGTGAGAGACTGAGATATTGAGATAACCATCCTTCCTCATTACTATGAGATATTTGGATGGCTGGGTCCATTAACTTTTTGAATTTTGGTGCTCCAGACAATGAATAAAGCCAGTCTTTTTAAAAGGAAGGGAGTCAATGCATCCTAGTCCCAGAACTGTGGGTTTTAAAGTAAAAAAGGATTAGAATATTCATTCATGCAGATCATTCCAGTTGATGGAACTTAGCTAATTCTCAGGTGCTTCAAAACACAAATATTGCTCTTTAGAACATGGTCCTGGCATCTGTAGACTGAGAATTCTAATCCATCACTGCACAAATTCCTTCAGCCACCTGGGCTTTGCTTTTCTGAAATTAGGCCAACCAAAATATAATGATAAATAATAATAATAATTAGGCAGCCAACTCCCATAGCCAGTGTTCTTGAGGAAACAAGAAGGTGTGTAAACTTCACAAAAATATTTGCCAAACCACCTTGTTCCTTTGTACCTCATATCATATTTGCATAAGAATAAAAAATCTGATGCAATAGTTTTGGTTGCTTAAACAATAGAGCACTTATAAAAGGTTTGGCCTTATTCTCTTTTTGACACATTCTTAGTAGAATAGAATTAAGGTAAATCTATGGAGAAAGCAGACACAGTTGCTTCAGGCTGGGCCACATTACTGGGGTCACCATGAGTGCTAGTGTCTGGTCCTCAGCTTAACAAATTCAGAAACTTGATTTTGATGGCATTCATATAGAGGTGATCAAGCTTCAGGGGGCTGACTCATGCTAACCAAATTTATAAGAGACTAACTGATTAAATGGGAAGCCAATTGATTAATTTATACTGAAAAATAGAAGTGCCAGCGAGCCTGTGCATTCTCTGTCAGAAACAAAGATAACTTAGAAAACCAAATTAAAGTCCAAAGGTTGTTTGAAGAATACAGAAATCAAGACAAGAGTCACCAGATGGATCCAAAGTAGAGTCGCCAAGGTTTGGCAGCCTGATGAGTTCTGCTTCTTAATGGAGTGGATGTAACTTTCCAGCAGATGCCAAGGTTTATGTTGACTGATCAGGGACCCCTCTTTTGTGGCCACGGCTAGAGATACATTGAGACTATGTCTTACTCTACCTAACTCCTTTTTCAAGTCTTTATGAAAACCATGTGATATGAAACAGAGCCCAGGACACACAGCCAATATTCTGCTGCCACTACACAGTGGACCAGATATTTCTACATCAAAGTCCACTCTTCTTGGGGTGCTGGGTGGCTCAGTTGGTTAAGTGACTTCAGCTCAGGTCATGATCTCACATTTCGTGGGTTCGAGCCCCGCATAGGGCTCTGTGCTGACAGCTCAGAGCCTGGAGCCTGCCTCAGATTCTGTGTCCCTCTCTCTGTCTGCCCCTCCCCTGCTCATGCTCATACTCTGTCTCTCTCTCTGAAATAAACAGTAAAAAATTAAAAACAAAAAAAACCCCAACAAACAAACAAAAAAACAAACAAAACAAAGTCCACTCCTCTTTCCCTAAACTGTTTTTCCTATAATCTTGGTCCATTCTGTAAAAATTACTTTCCCTTTCTTGCTCTAACTGAAACTCAGCTCTCCCCTGAGGACATCCTTTCCCCATTGCTTTCATAAGTTTTCTTTTCTGCTACCCATGCCCATGTTACTGGGTCTAGAGAAGTAGGTATCCTTGTTTTTCATTGACATTTCTAAAACATTCTTTCCTCCACCAAAACATCTTCATTTCGAAACTCATGTCATCAGACCAAACCACTTACTGTGCCCTCTTTGTAGCAGTCGTCCACTGACCCCAGATATCTTGAATATTTTAGCTCTTGGCACACTGTCACTCTCTCCAATGCGACATCTGCCTTAATTCTTGGAAAGTTCAATAATGCACATAGACAATCTTAACTGCACCCTGAACTCTCAATTTCCTGGCCTCCTTTTTTCCCTAGTGATCTTGTTCTCCCCTCCCATTTCAGTTATTCACTGAGGCCCCTGGGTGGCTCAGCCAGTTAACCATTTCAGCCACTCACTCTCATGATCAGACCCTAGAGCCAGTCATTATGAGTAACTACACTGCCTTCGTAATGTGAATTTTATGCATCCCATTATCCCACTACCACTTATTTTTCCACTCATTTCCTCTAGTACTCTATCTCCAGCTGTCCGTCCATCCCATCAGAACCCATAATTCATTGATTCTATCCCCTTTCCGTTATATCTTATCCCTCATTGTCTTCACCTCCTTCAGTACACAGCTTAGATTCCACAGCCAATCATTATAATTTCTCTTTTGTATACACCTCATGACCCCCTTGCTCTTGTCTTGCTTCATCATACCCATCTGACAAAGTCTCCATTCTGTTTTAATCAGATTTTCTGCCTCCTCTGAACCTGCATATGTGCAGCTAAACATGCCTGGGAAAAACACAGCAACTGGTTCCTGGTCTCATTTTGAATTTCATGACCACTATCCTCAAGTGGGCCCTTAATGTTGCTTAGCGATTTTATCACATTTACTCATTCATTATCCCAATCTTCTTGACAAATAATACCTTAATTTCCTCCCTAGCCCCCACTACCTTCCTTACTCTTCTCAGCTGATGACTTTGTTTATCTCACAGTCAGAGGACAAGTTGTTTCCCATATCCCCACCACCAGCTGACCTCCATCTGTGTATGCACACTGCCCACCCCATTACCTTAGATGAACTCTCTGTGCTTTTAGCAAAGTGCAGCTACTCCGCTTGTACACTCAGCCCCATTCCATTCTACCTACCTGAGAACAGTCTTCCAGCAATTCACTTCTCTCTCTCTACAACATCAACTTTTCCATCTTACTGGATCATCCTATCAGTATACAAACATACTGTTATTTCTCCCATATTAAAAAAAAATGCTTTAATCTTATGTTGCCCTCCCATTACTACCCATTTCTTTTTTCCCTTTTATAGAAAAACTCCACAAAAGTATTGCCCATACTCAACATCTTCGATTCTCCTTCTCTAATTCTCTTTTAAGCCCTTTCCAGTCAGGCTTTTAACTTCTCTCACTTGACTAAAACTGCTCTTAGGAGTCAAGGTTACTGATGACTTCTACCTTGCTGACTCCAAATGTTCACCTCTCAGTCTTCATTGTATTTGACTTGCCAGAAGCATCTGAGACTGAATAACGCTTCTTCCTCCTGGAAACACTTGCTTCTGTTGGCCCATGGAACTCCATATTCTCCTGGCCTCTCCTTCTTAGTCTCCACTGCTGTTTCATTGTCACCGCCCTCACTTTTTAATATGGAAATTCCCTGGGAATCATTACTTGGTCCTTTATTCTCTCTCTACAATCCCTTCTTTAGTGATCTCATCTAGTTTAATGGCTTTAGATGTCATTTAAACACTGACACCTCCCAAAGTCATACCTCCAGCCTAGATCCCTTCCTTGAACTTCACATCCACATATCCAATTTCCTACACTTCAGAGCTCCACTCCGATATATATTTGACATCTCACAATTAACACATACAAAATCAAACTTCTAACATACCTTCTCTGCCCATGCCCACTGCTGAAATCTGTTCCTCCTGTAGTCCTCACCATGTCAGAAAATGGGCTCTCCATCCTTCCAGCTGCTTAGGCCCAAAACTTTCGTATCACCTTTGATCCCTTCCTTTTTCAAATACCTCACATCCCATTTACCAGTGACTTCTGTTGACACTCCTCCAGAATATAACTAGAGTCTAACCTCTTCTCACCACCTCCATTACTACCACACTGCTCCAGACCATCATTATCTCTTACCTGGATTATTACAATAGACTCCTCACTGGTTTTCCTGTAACTCTAGCCCCACTACAGCTTATTTTCAGCACAACATACAGAGTTGATATGGTTAAAATGAAAAAATGAAATTATCTCTCTGCTTGAAACTTCCCATCTCCCTCAAAGTCAAAGCCAAAGCCAAAATCCTTGCAATGGTTTATAAGACTCTACATAATCACCTCATTCACTCTGTTCCAGCAGCCCTACTTTCTTTGTTCTTCCTCCAACCTATCAGGTAGCTCCTGCCTTAGGGACTTTGCTCCAACTGTTTTCTCTGCCTAGAGCAATCTTCTACCAGGTATCCCTGTGGCTCACTCCCTCTTCTCCTTCAGGCTTTGCCTATATGACTACACTATTTTAAATTGCTGCACACATATCCAGGATTCTCTATCTCCTTCCCTGCTTTATTTTTCCTTATTTTATTAACTGCTTTATTTTTCTTCATTGCATTTATATACAAACTATATATTCCACTTGCTTGTGTTGTTTATTGTTTATTGTCTATTCCCCATCACCACCACCATCTCCACTAGAATGTAAGCTACGTGAGGGCAGGGATTCTTGTCTGTGTTCATTCTGTATCCCCAGGACCTAGAAGAATACCTAGACTACAGTAAGTATTTAATAAATATGTTTAAGGGAGGCAGGGTGTAAATAATGCTTGAAGTGCGAAGGATTTCTATTTTGTTGTTATGGGAAATCCTAACATGAATTAAATCAGCTGCTTGGACATAGGAATATATTTTGTCATAGAAATAATACACTTAAGATTGTTATTAAAATTAATAGCTCTCCGAATGCAATGCTATATACTAGATTGTAGTCTAGAACACAAAAAGGATATTAGTGGAAATCCTAATAAAGCCTGCAGTTTAGTTAATACTAATATACCAGTATTGGTCTATTAATTGTGACAAGAGGACCATCGTAGTGTAAGACACTAATATTAGGAGAAAATGGGTAAGAGGGTATCTGTGAACTCTCTGCATTATCTTTAGAATTTGTATGTAAAGTTAAAATTGTTCAAAACAATTTTTACATTGTGTGTGTGTGTGTGTGTGTGTGTGCGCGCGCGCGCGCGCATGTGTCTGTGCTAGGCAGAATAATGACCTCTCTCCCAAAGATATCCATATCCTCATCCTTGGAACCTATGAAGATGTTAGGTTACCTGGAAAAAGGGAATTAGGTGGCAGATTGAATCAAGGTTGCTAATAAATTGACCTTTATTTGGGAGAGATTATCATGGATTATCCAGGTGGGTCTAACATAATCACAAGGGTCCCTAAAAATAGAAGAGGAGAACAGAAAGGAGGAAAAGGGAGATGTGATTGTAAAAGAATGGTCAAACAGATGCAACACTGCCAGCTATGAAGATGGAGGAAGGAGTCAAGAATTCAGGAAGCCCATAGAAGCTGAAAAGACAAGTGAACAGATTCTCCCCTAGAGAGAGAATCAGAAAGAGCACGGCTCTGCTGACACCTTGAGTTTAGCCCATTAAGACCCAGGTCGGACTTCTAACCTACAGAACTATAAGACAATAAATTTGTGTCATAGGACACTAAGTTTGAGGTCATTTGTTATGGCAGGAATAGGAAAGTAAATATAGATAATCTGTGGTCATTACTGCGACCCAAAAAGGTAGGGATTATCTCCATTTTGTAGAAAACTGAGCTTTACAAAACCAAAGGTCACATAGCTAATAAGTGTCAGAGCTGGGACTCAAACCAAGTTCTAACTCCTAATTTTGTGCTCTACTATCAACAGGCTGCCATTTTCATTAGGGTTCAAGGCTTAGTCCACAAAACCCTATTTAAGACATGATATGGCCAAAATATGGTATGTTCGCAAGTTTTAAAAACTAAATTTTGAAAAACAGAAGTGACAGTGGAGCCACTTTTAAAACATCACAAAGTATACTTTAAAAGGGCACAGTCAGATACTTTTAAAAATATATACCCACCAGTTCTCTCTCGTGTTCTAATACCAGCAAATGAAATGCTGTATCCTTGCATAAGTACTGTTTGTTTATCTTGAAACCTGCTTAAGAAAAATCAGACTTTGGGGCTCCTGAGTGGCTTAGTCGGTTAAGCGTCCGACTTTCGCTTAGGTCGTGATCTCGCGGTTCGTGGGTTCGANTTCCAGGGCTTTAGAGATTGAGGACACTGTTTTGTTTTTTGTTTTTTTTTTTAATGTCTAATTTTACTTCAAAGCTTATGGATACAGGTGCATTGCTAGTGCTGCTCTTACCTAGCCTTGATCAGGATTGTTTTCAGCTCACAAAAGAACATTGCTTTCACTCAGAAACAACGAAAAAATTGCCCCAAGCCTCAAAGCAAAATTTCATAATCTATTTTGCTTACTCCCTTTCTCCTACTTTCTAGGTTTCTCAGCCTGTCTGTCTTAGGCTCTGTAGTTTCCTATCTCCACTTAGGAGATGGGTCCATGTGTTTGGAGTTGGCAAAGTACTTTCTTCTCCATTTATTCAGTTTGATTTTGTTCTTCTCAAAAACTCTTTGAGGATGGCCAAACGGGTATCACTATTCACATTTTATAGATAAGGAAACCAAAGCTGGGAGAGGCGGAGCTGGGAAGCAAGTCCAAGAGAGTCTGAGTCAAAGTCAAGTTCCATTTCCACCACTACTTCCTCCCCACATATGAAGCCACATAGCACTGGAACCTAGGTTGAGGAAGAGCTGAAAATGAGGAAATGATGTCCCTGAGGAGGAAAATGTGGAGGGAGGGAAAACCCAGAGAACAATGGTGTTGCTCTTCCTATAAGCAAGAAGGCATGGAGGGAGAAGAAAAAGACAGTGTTTAGGGGGTCTGGGGATGAGTATGAGGGTCCGTCATCTGTGCCACTGATGGATGGCACATGGAGAAGATGGAGGCCCAATGGTATGGCAAAGAAAGGAGACCCATAGTTGGCGGCATCAGAGGGGAAAGTGGAAAGCTGGGAGTCCATTCATACATAAGGGATGTTCATAATTTGGGAGTTTATTAGCTGGGGCTGGAACGTCTGAAGAAACCTTGAAGCAGACTGTATGCAAGCTATATAAATTTTGGATTTGATTCTAACAGATCTCTCTAGCCTCACTTTCTAGCCCATCCTTGTTTCCAATTACAGTCCAAAGCCAGCTCCCTTAGGCATTGGGGAAGCAAAGGCCTTTAGGTTTGGACCCCATACTTACCCTCAGTCTCAGCAACCCCAAGGCTGACTCAGAGGTGTCTCTGTGTTATGCTTGCTGGGATTCCTGAACCAAATACCATTCATCCCTTAGGCCCCCGTGCTGGGGTCACTTTATCAAAGCTCTTCCTCAGGAAACGGTTCCCATCCTTTCTGTGATGTTTAGAGATATACGCCTCAAATTTACTAAATTTTCTTCCCCTTTTTACTGTCTCCCTACTAACACCCACCCCCTCAACAACAACAAAAATCCCCCAACACAGTGCATCAGCCTTCCTGATAGCAAGAAGCTCATATTTTTCTAGACTTTACTGCAATTTTGGAACATCAGTACATCTTGAACTTTATATTTCAGTTACTATTGTCCACTCAACTGAGGCTTCCTTTCCATCTACAATATCACTTAAGAAATGCTACAGCATCAGGATCATATGATCTCCTTCATCTTACCTTTACTAAATCTCATCTGAGAACTTTTATTTCTTAATAAAAACACTTTGGATAAGGATTAGTCAAAGCATTTAGCAAAGTGCTTGGTGACTGTCATAATTTCTTACAATATTCCTTTAATTTCATGTCATCATGCCCAAATCCATTCATTATTTCAGGGTGTTTTCTTCCTGATACTATGTATAAATACCTAAACCTCAAAGGATGAGTTCCTTCTTATGGGGTTTCCTATAAACAATTTAGCCCAGTCATGGCATGAAGTTTCTTACTACTTCAATCCCTCTTTGCCTTTCTCTGGGCTGTCCAGTTTTCTCCCTTTTTGTCCTAATCATCCTTTGTTGTACATTGTAGATCCCACTTGACTCTGAGGACCTATAGACCTTTACATATGACCTATATATTTACAACTGTACTTGTCAAATAATTCATTATTTTGGTTTCAAAATTAAATCTGTGAATTCCAAGAACCATATAAAACCACTTCAGTTATCTGAAGGTGGGGCTTCCAGCAGCTTAACAAAGAAATGAAAAAAAGTATGAATACTGAGGGCAATAGCTATCCAAAAGCCCCCATTCGGCGTATGGATTAGAATGTGTGTCAACTATGAACATTTGCTTCTCAAGTATAATGGTCAGATTTATGTGTCAACTTGGCAAGGCCACAGTCCCCAGTTATTTCATCAAATACTAATCTAGTTGTTGCTGTAAAAGTATTTTGTAGATATGGTTACCATCTATAGTCAGTTGACTTTATGTAAAGGAAATTATTCTCAAAAATCTGGATGGGCCTCATCCAATCAGTTAGAAGAGAAAAACTGAAAGTTCCCTGAGGAAGAAAAAAATCTGCTTGTGGGCTGTGGTGTCACTTCCTGCCCAAGAGGTTCCAGTCTGCCCTTCCTGATGGCTCACTCTAGAGACTTCAGACTTTCCTAGCCAGCCTCCACAATCATATAAGGCAACTAATGTATATGTATATTTTACATGGTATACATATATATGTGGTGTGTATGTGTATACACACACAAAACCATTAAAAAATATACTAAAAGGGAGACAAAAGGGTTATGTTTGGAGGCACCTGGGTGACTCAGTCCATTAAGTGTCTCACTCTTGATTTCAGCTCAGGTCATGATCTCACGGTTCACAAGATCAAGCCCCACATCAGGCTCTGTGCTGACAGCACAGATCCCACTTGGGACTCTCTCTCTCTCTCTCTCTCTCAGTAAATGTTTTTAAAAACCTGAAAAAATTTTTTAAATAAGGGGGATGTTTGAAA
>NW_027527807.1:2503788-2509494 GCF_008692635.1 Crocuta crocuta
ACCACCAAGTCATCATGAAAAAGTTAACTTATGTTCAGTATAGTAATTCATAAGTATGGAATACAATGCTTAAATGAACTTTCAAAATTCTGTTTGGGTTCACTATAAAAAATACGCCTCCTATACTATTTGAAAGCCCAAGTTAAAAAACCGGAAATTGCTCTGGACTTTGTAGACTGAGTAAATAATTTTTTCCTTTATTCTAAGGCAAATGGTATACCATTGAAGGATTCTGTGTAAGGGTGGTATGATCATATTTGTAAATAAAAATGATCACTCTGCCTCCTGCATGGATATAAAATTAGAGGGAGATGAAAATGGACGTGGAGAGGCCGATTAAGAAATTTGCAATGAGAGACACCCAGCTGGCTCAGTTGGAAGCGCACATGACTCTTGATCTCACAGCTGTTGAGTCCGAGCCCCACATTGGGTATAGAGGTAATTAATTAATTAATTCTTTTAAAAAAGAGATTTGAAATGGTGCAGACCAGGTGAGAAAAGATGGTGGTTGGGACTAGGGTGGTGGTGGGAAACAATAAAGACGAGTGTGTAGATAGGGCCATATTTTGCAAGTCCAAGTGATGGCTGGTCCAAGGATTTCCTGGGGATCTGGATAGGATGGTGAAGAAGTGGGATGTGTCAATTATGACTGCTATGTTTCTGGCTCATAGAACAAGATAGATGAAGGTGTCATCAGCTGAGACAGAATACACTGGAAAAGAAGAGGTAGGTTTTGTTGAAATCAGGGATGTTAGAGTGTGTGTGTGTATGTATGTATGTATGTATGTGTGTGTGTGTGTGAGTGAGAGAGAGAGAGAGAGAAGGAGAAGCATGAGTTCTTCTGAAGACTTGTTTCATTTGAAATTTCTGGGAGCCATCTAAGAGGAGATGTCAAGCTGGCAGTTAGATGTATAGGTCTGGATCTCAAAGCAGAGCTCAGGTCTGAAGATGCAAACATGTGAGTCATTTGCCTATGGGTGGCAATTGAAGCAGATGCTGTAAATGAAATCACCTAAGGAAAGAGTATAGAGTGAAAAGGGATAAGTAGCCTAGCACTGAGCACTGAGAAGTCTAAATATTTAACAGCTGGATACATATGCCTGTTCATGATATAGGCACCTGTTGTTGTTGACTGGACCCATAAAGATCCCAAACACATAACTTTAAATGTTATAGTGGATTCTAGCCTGAAATAGCTTCTATTCACTTGGCACCAATCCAGTCTTCCCCACAGAGATCTAGTAGATTGCTGCCAAGAGCTTCATTCAAGCTGGATCTGCCTCTCCCCTGCTTTCTTCTGTCACCAAAGATACAATCCACACAGGCTAGTTTACTCGTGTACCTTCTTTATACCCTTCCAAACTATACCCTGTACCAAATGGAATTATATAGTTAGATTCCTGGTATTAGGATTTAAGACAACCATTAGTTTTAAACACACACACACACACACACACACACACACACACACACACACAATGCCCATTTTATGAAATGCACATAGGCATTTTATAAATATTTATTGAATGTCTATTCTTTGCCCAGCCCTTGGGGGAATAGGAGAAAGACAAAAGATATAATATCTACCTTTGAGGAACTTTTCAGCCTATTTAGAGAGATAAGACGAACACTCATGACCCAAGTAAAGAAAAAGCCCACATGAATCAAATATATCTCACACAGCATAGGGTGCTATTGGAGTTCAGAGCAAAGAGCTCTAATTTACATTCACAGAAGAAGGCATCAGAGAGGCTTGATGGAGTTTCGCTGCTCTCACAGCACTGTTCTTCTTGCTCCTAGGAGGAACTGGACAGAAAGCATATTTGACAAACATATCTCTAGGGGAGAAGGTTACACAACCACCTGCAGAAACCAATTCAATCTCACATAATAGAATTTGAACTTCTTTTAAATGATTTAGGCCACTTGAGAGTTTTACAAGTCAGTTCCCAAATTAATTTAGCATTTATCTTCCAGACAGGCTATTACAGCTAACAATAAACTCCCGTTAAAGGAATTCAGATGAGTGTGGCTGAGGAAAGGAGGTCCTCATTTCTCACCACAGTTGACTTTTCTGCAGCATTTGACACTGTTGACCAGCCACTCCTGCTCCCCACCCTACACAGCCCTGCACTAATTCCCTTCCTACCTCGCTGACTGCTCAGCCTCAAGCCTAGGGCCTGGCACATAGTAGGCTCTCAATAGATATTTTTGAAGGATTTAAATCTTTCTTAGGATCTTCTCCACTGATTTCCATTTTTATCTAATACGTAAAGTTAGACATTCCCCCACCCAAGTCTCCAGTTCTGGCCATCTTCTCCACTACACCCCCTCTTCATGAGTGATCCCAAACCACTTCTATGGCTCCAGCTGCCATGTGTACACTGTTGCTGCCCAAATGCATATCTCTACCTGTCCCCTAGGTCCCATATGTTCAGCTGCCTATAGGACCTCTCCTAGGTGTGCTGTAGGCAATTCAAGGTCAATACACCCAAAACTGAACTTATCTTTCTCCTTAAAGCTGCACTCATTTCTATGTTACCAACGTAAGTTTACAGACCCAACACCATCACCTCGGCCACCAGAGCTAAAACCCTCTAAGGCGTCTTCATCCCCTCACACTCCCACACCCTCCCCTAATGTCCAATCAGTTGCCAAGTCCTATTAATTTTCCCTTCATGTTATCTCTGGTATCTGTCTCCTCCTCCTCCTCCTCCTCCTCATTGCCATGACACCTTCACTGTTTATTACCTGGATTCTTGTCATTACTGCCTCACTAGCATTCCCTACAACAATGCATCTATTTTTCACCATGTTGCCAAACTATAACTGAAATCACGTAGTCTCCTCCAAAAATCATTCCTTATTTTTAGAAATCCCTGTTTGGCTTCTAAAATTCTTTCATAAACTCTGTATCAGTTAAGAATGATTTGGGTGGCAGGTAACAGAAATCCCAACTACCTTGTACAAATAGTGGGCTCTTTTTCTCACATAAGAATAAATACAGAGATACGGGGTGCCTGGGTGGCTCAGTCAGTTAAGCGTCTGGCTCTTGACTTCAGCTCAGGTGAAGTCAGCACAGTTTGTGGGTTTGAGCTTCGTGTCAGGCTCTGCACTGGTAGTGCTCACTCGCTTGTTCTCTCTCTCTCTCAAAATAAATTCATTAAAAAAAGAAAATATCCAGATGTAGATGGTTGCTAGCATTCGTTTATTGGTGCCATCAAGGTCTCAGACTCTCTTCCAATATTTCTGCACTGCCAACCATCCTTAACATGTTGGCTTTTCATCTTCATTGCTGCCAATAATTCAGCTGCAAAATGGCTATTGAAGCCCCAAGAATCACGTCTGCATTCGAGGCAGAAACTGGAGTGAAGCAGACGGCATTAGCAATGTCTGTATATTTTCTTGAGAAAAGAAAAACTCTGCGAGAAGCTCCTCAGCAGTCTTTTATGTATCATTGGCCATAAGTATGTTATTGTCATGTGGCTATCTTGAGTTCCAAGGGAGATTATTTGGCTTTTCAAGTCTCTGCTATAGACGCAGGTGAGGGAGAAGGACGTTAAGAATAGATGTTGGGTTACTCAGCCCACAATCAATGTCTGCCACATTCCCCTTTTATTTGATCAATATGACAATTTTATACGTGGGATGATTATGTTCCTTTTCAGGTTAAGGAAACTGAAGTCCAGAAAGATTAGGTGATTTGCCCAAGATCTCAGCTAGTCAATAGTAGAGTCACAGATACTACTTTATGATTCCTACTGAGAGCTTTACTACACCATCACTATGTGAAGTGAAGTCATAGCTCAGAGACTATCCCAAGCTCCAGGGAATTCAAGGGCCTCCAGAATCTGGTTCCAGGCTACTTTCCAGATTTATCACTCATAACACACTCCATATTCCTTAGGTGCTATCCAAACTCTTGGTTGCTCCTTGATTGTGCCAGATAACTGCAGGCTGCCATTTCTTTGCATGTGCTGATCCCTCAACTTGGAATGACTTGCCATTTCCACTCTTGCCCCAACAACAATTTGTTTAGTGAATTGAATTCGTATTCATATTTCAAGATCCAGGTTAAATTCTGCCTCCTCGCTGAAGCATTCCTTAACTGCATCAGTCATAACTATTAATGTCTGCCAGAAGCCCCAACCTCTGTTATAGCACTTTCTTTTACTCTGAGAGTTACTTCCTTTCTTTCTGCCTCCATAATAATCTCCTTGAAGACTTCTAAGTCTTCGTTAACTCTGTACCCATGCTCTGAGTGCCTGTACAACACCAGGCATAGAGAATGAAGCCAGCAAGTAGCAGCTTTATTGAGCTATAATTTACCCATTCAACGTATACACCTCAATGGTTTTTAGTGTATTCACAGAACTGGGCGACAATCATCAAAGTCAATTTTAAAATGTTTCCAAAAGAAAACATTTCTCAAAAGGAAATCTCATATGCTTTAACTATCACCCCACAATTCATTGCCTGCTAGCCCCAGTCCTAAGTAACAACTAATCTACTTTCTGTCTCTATAGATTTGCCTATTTTGGACATTCCATATAAATAGAATCATATAATATGTAGTCTCTTTGTGTCTGTGTTTTTCACATAGCATAAAGTTTTCAAGGTCCATCCATGTTGTAACATGAATCAGTACTCTCTTCCTTTTTGTGGTCAAATTTATTCCCTTGTATGGATATACCATATGTATTTTTTTCACTCCATATTATTTCAGCCATTCATCAGTTGATGGACATTTGGGTTGTTTCCACTTTTGGCTATTGTGAATAATGCCGCTGTGAACAGTGGTATAAAAATACCTGATTGAGCCCCTGCTTTTGGTTATTTTGGGTATATTCCCAGAAATGGAATTCCTAGATCATATGGTAACTCTATGTTTACCTATTTGAAAAATGGCCAAGCCATTTTCCGCAGCTACTGGGTAAAATTATCATTTTACATTCCCATCAGAAATGTATGATACCTTCAATTTTTCCACATCCTTGCTGATACTTATTATTGTCTGACTTTTTGCTTAGAGCCATCCTAATGGATATGAATGAATATATCATTGTGGTTTTGATTTTCTTTGCCCTAAAGAATAACGATGTTGAGCATCATTTCATATGCTTCTTGACCATTTGTATACCTATGGGGAAATATCTATTCAAATCCTTTGTGCAGTTTTAAATTGAGTTACCTTTTTATTATTGAGTTATAAGAGTACTTTACATATTCCAGATATAATTCCCTTATCAGATATATGATTCACAAATAGTGGCCAGCAAACATTTTTAAATAAAGTAATTCCAAAATTGCTATTTAAAATTTTAGATGTTCAAAATAGTGTGGCGGTTCCTCAGGAAACTAACAATAGAACTCCCCTGTGACCCAGCAATAGCACTGCTAGGAATTTACCCAAGGGATACAGAAATGCTGAGGCATAGGAGCACATGTACCCCAATGTTCATAGCAGCACTCTCCACAATAGCTAAAACATGGAAAGAGCCTAAGTGTCCATCAACGGACGAATGGATCAAGAAGATGTGGTTTATCTATACCATGGAATACTACATGGCCATGAGAAACAATGACATCTGGCCATGTGTAGCAACATGGATGGACCTTGAGGGGGTTATGCTGAACGAAATAAGTCAGGCAGAGAAGGACAAATATCATATGTTTGCACGTATAGGAGGATTAGGAGGAACTTGA
>NW_027527807.1:2509619-2509980 GCF_008692635.1 Crocuta crocuta
GTTATATGGAAACCAACTTGACAATAAACTATTTGAAAAAAATAAAAAAATAAAATAAAATTATTTAGACATAAAAACAATTTAGATGTTCCATGGGGCACCTGGATGGTTCAGTCAAGTGGACAATTTTGGCTCAGGTCATGATCTCATGGTTCGTGGATTCAAGCCCTGCACTGGGCTCTGTGCTAATGGCTTGGAGCCGGTTTCTGATTCTGTGTCTGCCTCTCTCTGCTCCTCCCCCAATTGTGTATGCTCTCTCTCTCTCTCAATCAATCTCTCTCTCTGTCCCTCTCAAAAATAAATAAATAAAAACACTGAAAGCCTTTTAAAAAAAATTTTAGATGCTCATTTCAAAAGCTAA
>NW_027527807.1:2510061-2516753 GCF_008692635.1 Crocuta crocuta
CCCAATTATCATCAATTCCCCTAAATTAGTCTCAAAATAAAAGTAGTAGAATCGAAATAGAAGCAAACTTATAGCCATAGATTTGCCAGCCCCTCCTGACCACACAGAATGTTCTCACTCTGGGAATAGCCAGTCTTAAATAGCTTTAACATTTTGGCAAACTTTTTCATCAGCCTCAAGGTACCTTAAGACTTCCAAATTTTCACCTAAGCCCTAACATTTTCTTCTATTTTCCACATCACTGATTAGCCTCTTTCCAGACATATCTGGCCAATGGCATCTGGTTATTTTGACAATGCTACTGAAGGGAGGAAGGTAGTAGTATATAAAACCAAACACTGAAATCCCCAGGCCATGTTCAGCTTTGGGGGAGTGACTTCATATCTATTGGCACAGGCAGCGGATAAGGGTCTCATGATCATAAGAAAACCAACAGATTATACCTATACTAATTGTTATATTCCCAGTTTTAAATATAATTGATAATTTATATATTTTTTCAGTAAGTGTGTTTTACTACAAAGTACATTGTCCCGACATTTCTAAAATCATAGCTGGTTGCTCTAATCAGTAGGGGGATTCCAGAATTCCAGGTCATACCAACACTAAGAATCACACAGCAGGCTTAATTCAATGCATGTGAAGGACTTCCTGTTTTAGAGGAAATGTGTGACTGTTTTTTGTGTTCTTTTAAGCTTTTTACTTCTCTTTTAGGAGAATGGAAAGAAGCCAAAATCAACAGTCATAATACCTAGGTTACAGCCCTGGCTCAGTGTTAGTTTAGTCCAACCTGTGTTGTTACTGGCAAGTCTATGTGCCTCAATTTTCATATCTTTAAAATGGAAATAATTACTATACTTACATCCAAATTGTGTAGTAGAGGGAACAGACAACTAGTTTATACAGTGACTTAAGTTATCTCTTTATAGATCACAAAAATCTATAGGATTCATTCATTCTCTCCTTTCCTTTGGCCTGGTTTTCCCATGGTTTCTACCTCTACTCAGATTGCAAAGTAGAAAGTTAACTAAGAAAAGTGTGTTGTGTGTAAGAAAAAGGAAATAATTTACTATAGGAGGAGGGGTTTGTGTGTGAAAAGCATGAATGGAGAGGATGAGAAACAAGGTTCCAAAACCAAACCAAATTATAAGCTTGGAGGGCCATGGTAAGAAATTCAAACATTATCTTGCCAAAAATGATAAGCCATCAAGGAGCTCTAAGCAGAAGATTAGTGAACTCCTACCTAGAAAGATCACTCTCATAGCAATGTTGGGGATGAGCTAGAGGAAAGAAAGATAGAACATTTAGGAAGAGATGGAAGCTATTTGTTGGTCTCGCACAAATTTAAGATAGTGGTGGTTGTTGTGGAGAGAAGACAAATTTGGGGGAAATTTAGGAAAAATGGAGGGGATTTGATGTTTGATTCAATGTGGGAGAAAATGGAGGGTAGGGTAAAGGATTATAAGTTAGGCAACTGAGTAAATTATGGAATCATTAATGAGAGAGGGGATAGAAAAGATATGAGAGAACATAACTTTATTTGAGACATGTTGAGCTTGAGGTGCTCAAAACCCATTCATGTAGAGAAGCTGAGAGTATCTTTAGAAGGAGGGATCCATATCTTGCAGAGAAAGGACAAGAGATCTGGATTGGATTTAATAATGGATACCTAGAGATGATAACTGAAGCCATCATAGCAGATGAGATAGCTTAATGAAAGAATAGAGAGCGAGAAAAGCTTGCCAGGAGTAAACCCTGAGGAGCAAGAGTTTCCAAGGGGCAGAGGAGGAAAAATACACGAAGAAGACTGGCACAGAGTAATGGGGAAGAATGCTCAGGGAATAACAGCCTTAAGAAGCAGGGAGAAGTTCAAAAGAACTAAATACTACCAAAAGTGTGGGTAAGATGATGGAGAAGTAAAAACTATTTGTGTTCACAATTAAATACACAATTAAATTCACAAGTCTAAGACCATGTCACTTGATGAGGGGAGAACTAAAACTTTCCTGAAGGGGAATTATGAAGATACAAGAGCAATGAAATATTCTTAGGAAACTTGGTGAAAGGACTGAGCAAGGAAGTCACTATAAGAATAAAATGAGTTTAAGTGAGGTGATGTATGTGTAAGTTCTTTTAAAAAATGCACAGGATGGTTATTATTCTGTTAAGCAAGGGCTAGTGTCCAAAAAAGAAAAAGAGGCACTCCTACCAGGAAGTGAATGAGTCATTAGGTAAAGGAAATGGAGTTCCTGTTATAATTCCCATTTTCATGGAAACTGAAGCACTGTCCATTCGTGCTTGTTTTCAGGGATCTCACTATGAAACTACCCCCTCAGGTTGATTTGGTAGCTTCCTTTGATACCCTAGAGTAGTACAGGGCAACAAGGTATTGTGTTAAGGAAAAGGTCACAAGCTTGTCCCTGTTTTTTAAGCTAGGAGACTGAGGTTGTGCATATATAAAGACCAAAGGGCTTCATGACTGTGTGCGCTCAATTGATCCTGATTTGATACTGTGTTGACCCAAGCCTGGGTCTCCCAATCAACCACAAAGCCTCTTATCAAATTGCACATCATACACACTTAAACAACAAGAGAGAGAAAAGTGAGTTAGCACGACCCAGCCTGAGAGTCCTCGGGAACAAAAGCTTAGAGACAGACAGACGAGACTTGTTATTGCATAAAAACATCAGGCTATGGGCAAGTAGGAATGTTAACAAAGTGAAAATTAGGACCCATGACACTAGTTTTCTGCTATTCCAGTGTTACCCCAAATAAGGAAGCATTCTGACAGTAATAACAATAATCTCTTTTACAATTGACAAAGCCTCTTCACATCTGCTCTGCCATTTGATCCTACCTACCCACAAGGTAGGATATGCAGTGACTATAGTCCTCTTCTGCGGTTGCAGACACGAAAGCTCAGGGGTTAAGTGACTTCTCAATGTGGTACAAACAAACGCGTGGAAGAGCTGGGACTCCACTCAGGATCTCCCGGACTCTGAGTCCACCACTTTCTGATAACTACACAGCCAGTCTAAACAGACAGCAGCCAAATGGCTCTGTGGCCCCAGTGGCATGATGGGTATGACCCTAAGAAAGTATAAATAGGTGCCCAAGGATATTTGGGGGCCTATCTGTAAAACCAGGCTTTCGTTCTTTCGAGTTAACTTTTTCTTCCTGAACTGCAGATCACTTACTTGAATTCTCAGTGCATTACATAAAGATTCTTGTTTGAGTAAGACAGAAAGTCTTGCCCATGCTGTGCCCGGGTCTGATTTTCTGAACAATGCTTCTCACTTTGTTAAGTCCCTAGATTTCTTACTCATCTACCCCCCACATTCAGCTGAGAAAAGCCACCACACCTGTGAATCCCACATTCTGAAATTTGAATCACAATTTGGATTTATTTCCATGTCTATTATTACTGTCGGGATGTAAGATGAGGGAAAATGGACACATTAGAGAAATGAATTCAGCATAATGAAGGTCATTTTCAATTGTGACTGCCCATTATACAACTCTTTGGCTAGCATTACAGACAGATGCCATGCAATAGAATTTTTTTTTTCTGATATCAAGTTAGCTTCTTGGCAGACTAAGGAAGCTCATTAGTAATCTTGGATCTCTTTCTATATTTGTGATTCAACTCTAGATGTTGGATAGTAGGTAATACAAGCATTGTGCCATTAAAATCTACAATGACATTTCCATGCAAATCCTTGTGGTTGAGAGGGGAGTGCTCCTTCTTAAGACCCATGTCTGTTTTATCCTAAATTAGCAACCCTAGTTCTGGGTTAGTCAGGGAGTGAAAAAAGGACCTAAAACAAGCCACATAATAGTCTTAAGGGTGTTCATATAAAGGTCTGGTATGACATTGCTATCTGTGTGTGCAGTCATGGTAATCAACTTCATTTTGCTTAGTTTCTTTCCTAAGGTTTTTTTTTTTTTTTTTTTTTTTATTNAAAATGAGAGCTCACCAGATTCTTCCTCTGACAACTAGTCTCCGTACTTCTAGTCTTTCCCTCCGTGGAGTCCATCTTGCACATTCCCACCAGCAATCTTCCCGAGAACAAATGTGACCATAGTACTCTTTAGCTTAAGTGTTTCATGGCTCCACCGCTCATTCCCACACACCGTACCCTTTAGCCATACGAAATCATAAGCTATTCTGAAGACACCCTACTATTCAGTGAGTCATGCATCTATTAATCTGTACTCTTTGGGGCTGCATGTAATGGAAACTTGACTTGGAATCGCTTAGACAGAAAAGGGAAATAACTGAGAGGATACTGAGAGAAAGCTAAGATCAGCATCATTTGTATGGTGAAAACTGACCAGCAACACCTCGTTGGTTTTACCTGTTACTATGTCTGCCAACAGATACTGAATTTATTGATTCTAGCTTAAGACACCCCAGAGAAGAATCCAATTTGCCTAGCTAAGGGGAGAGACTTGCCAGAATCATGTGAATGAAGAGAGGGAGGCAGTTCCCAGGAAAAGGGGGGGTTGTTTTATAGACATGCCATAAATGCCCATTACCTTATATTTACTACTATGCTTTACCATCATTTCTCTTTGTTGTGGTTGTTCTACTTTGTCCTATAATCTTTCCTCATTTCTCTCAATTCCTATAGAACTTGGCAATATTAATCGTGGGGTCCTTAATGACGACACCGCCTTCCCATTTATGTCTATTTCACATTTGACTATTTGTATGCCAATGGCATTAAAAGTCATTTGGGAGACAGGAGAACCCCTTGTATTTCTTTTGAGTCGCTCCACTGTCCCTAGAACTGTTTTAATACAGACTAGTTGCTCACATGCTTCTGAGTTTAACTGAACGTTTTTTAGATTTCCATCGTAGAGAAACTTAGATCCTGAACAGAAATAATTCATCTACCCGCTGCTGGCTCTAGCCATTGAATGGAGATCATGGCATTTTATTTCATTACATCCATCCATCCATCCATTTGTTGGAAAACATTTAATGAATTGTTACTCTATTTCAGTCTCTGTGTTAAGTGCTGAGGAAACAGAGATTAATTAGATAAGATATCTGCCCTAGAGGGCACAGTCTAGCTGGAAAACAGACATGGAAACAAATAAATCATCATCATCCCACATAATGAGTGTGTAAAAAGAGTACCAAGTACTCTGAAGGAGCCCAGAGGAGATGATTATATAGGTGGGTCTCTGGTGTCGGGACTACAACTCCTAGGAAACAACTTGGCATCTAATTGATCGTAGTCTACATAAGATCACTCATCTTTGACAGTTTCCTCACAAGCTTATGAGACTTTAAAACTGGAGAAAGAAACGAAGAGAAGCAATCTCTTCTTTTCAAAATTCTTTTCTCAGGGGTGGGATTCAGTGTCCTGACTTCCTTCCTGTCAACATGTTGCGGGTACTCCCCACCTCCCCCTTCCTCCAGGGGATGGAGCTGTAGCTGCTCCTCCTTGCACAATCCTGTTTTATGGAACATGACAGCCAGGAATTCAGGCAGTTGAAAGAAAGGATCTTATGACCGGGGCCTTCTGCCAAATCCTTCTTCTGATGACCTTCTGTCTTAAATATTATTGGCTGTTGTTTTGGGATGATGTATTAATACCCAGAAGGGAAACTACTTTGCAGAAGGGAAAACTGTACTCTGATACGCAGGTGTGACTTGACAGAGATGTGAGATTTTGCGCCACAGTTATTGTAAGGAACCTGATCCGGGAAGATGTCTGAAACATCAGGCAGCTTGGAGTGCTGCTTCCCTTTCCATGGTCCTGATTTGTAACCAGTTTTGTAAATTTCATTTCCCTGCAGACTCTGGCTACGCAAAACCTCTTTGGGTTTTTTGTTTGGTTGCTTGTTTAAATTTTTTTTTATAGTGTTTGCTTATTTTTGAGACAGAGAGAGACAGAGCATGAGCAGGGGAGGGGCAGAAAGAGAGGGAGACACAGAATCTGAAACAGTCTCCAGGCTACAAGCTGCCAGCACAGAACCCGATGTGGGGCTCGAGCCCACGAACTGTGAGATCATGACCGGAGCTGAAGTTGGACACTTAACTGACTGAGCCACCCAGGCGCCCCCACAAAACCTCTCTGTTTACCAACTGCTAAACATGCAGGAAACCACTCTTCACAGGTACCCCATGCAATGGGAGACAATGAGGTCAGCAATGGAGGGAGAAGAGAAGAGAACCAAATGGCATTCATCACAGATCTGAAGAACAAGGAGAGCTTCTACTAATTATTTGGCATTTTTAGATATGTCTTTCCTCATCACAGACGTTGCTTCAGAATGCAGCCATTCCTCCACCATGCCAACACCCTCACACAGCTATTCCAGGGAACTGGACAAGCAAATTGCACTAATGATGTGAACATCTGCAATCTTAACTCTCAGTGGACATGAAACCAAGGAATTTCTCGATGCTAAACTTAAGGCATTCTCACTTTACCTAAGATACTGAGAGGTACCACCACCTGTCTGGAACAAGCAATACAAGTTGGCCCCGAGTACGACAATTAAACTGCAACATTTGAAGGAGTCTGCATTGGGTATTTCACCTGCTCACCAGCATTCTAGCAATAAGAGCTAATTTTGTGAATTCAGCAGAGTCCTTAGTTTTATCCGGAGTGGTTTGTCAGTATGCAAATAAAATTACAGTTAGCTATTATTTTATATTCTCCTATCACAAAGAT
>NW_027527807.1:2516791-2523540 GCF_008692635.1 Crocuta crocuta
CTGGACTTCGGCTCGCGTCATGATCTCATGGTTCATGAACTCAAGCCCCACATTGGGTGACCTCGAGCCCCACTTCAGGGCTCTGCACTGAGAGTGCGGAGCCTGCACGGGATTCTCTCTCTCTTTCTCTCTCTGCCCCTCATGGGATTCTCTCTCTCTCTCTCTCTCTCTGCCCCTTGCTTACTCGCTCTCTCTCTCTCTCAAAAATAAATAAAAAATAAACTTAAAAAAATTAAATTGCCCTAGATCGATGAAGTTGTCCTTGCCACTGACATCAGCTGTTAGGGGACATAACTTCTGTGTACTTTCTCAATAGATTCTTGGGGTGTTTTTCCTTCTTTTGAGGCAGATCTTAGAGACTTAGTTTGAAGTTCTTATTCCAGGATCCTTCTGGTACTCATCTTCTGATACATATAACTTTTTCCTCACTTTTATTTAAGATTTAGCGTTTGCCTTACTTTGATGTAACTCTTTTATTAAATAAGTTCTGCAGAGGAATCTGGGCTATGATTGGAGACATGAAATTGGAAATCCTGATTCACTTGGTCCAACAAGCTATAAGGGAATATAGGTTATTGTGAGCAACTCGTATGGCATTCTTCCTCTTTTTTTTAATTAGGAAGATATATATAATTAGAATGGTCTAATGAACCTCTATGTACCTATCATCAGTTTTAACCATTATCAACCTGCCAATCTTGACTTATCTATTCCCATATTCACTTCACTCTCACACATTATTTCAGAGCGAACCCCATACATCACATAAACCTCATCCATAAATATTTCAGGATACAGCTTCATTTTTTAAAAAGTCACAGTACCATGATTACACACAAAATTAAGTAAAACTATCCTCTCTTCTTAGAAACACTTAACACAAGTTTAGCAGAAGACCTGCCCTAGAGCCTGAAGTAAAACACCAGGAGAGGCCTGTGAGTACATGTGAAGTCTCCCCAGGGACACTTGGGTCTAGATTTGATGGGGCCAGGGACTTGGGGTGCATCACTATGTGGATGGAGGCACCATCCAAAGACATCTAGATTTTCTGCTACTACAATCCCATTGGTACCCACACACTTAAGAGGCCTGGAGAAATTAAAGCCACACCAGGATACAAAATAGAGTTATATTAACAAAAATTAGATTATACACGGAGACTGAAATCTCCCCACCCCTATTTCTCTGGTTACTAAAGACACAGAAGTCTTCTTGAGCTAGGGTCCCTGGGGTCCCCGTCACATGTCCTGCTGCCAGTGTCATGCTGCCCGCTCTCCCATCTCACCAACATCTCCAGTCACATGTCCCTAGCCTAACTTCACTAGGACCCACACTGGTGAGATCCATCACCTCAGGACCATCGTCAGCGTTTCTCCTCAATTACCAAATACCTGTCGACTTGCCCATAAAATAACCATTAGTGAGGCAGAAAAACTCTCCTTTTCTCTCTGGGTTTCTATTTAAGGGGAACAGTCTCCCCTCTGTAACTAGAAGCCACCAAGATCCAGTTTCCTTGATTCTCAGTTACAGCCCCCGGGGCTCACACGCCCCCTAGTGGCTTGGCCCGGTTGACTTTTTCCTCTCCTACCCCTGGGTTCTGTTATCTTTTCATTAAAAGCTTTTTATTCGCCCCACCATCCCAGAGAATTCTTCCTATACGTCATCATCCCGAGGGTGGATTAAATCCCCATAGCACCTGAGCTAGCCTGTATCAGTATTTATAATACTGTTCTGCCATTGTTTCACCCACTGGCTGTGCATCCCTCAGGAGCCAAAACCCAGTTCATTATTTATCTATGTGAATATGCGGCCCAGGACAGCATGTGGTGCACAACTGATATACATTAAACGTTGCTTGAATTAATGTTGCCGGACAAGATTTCTGACTTCTCCTCTCAATTGTAGCCTCAGGTTTGGGTTAATGGGTTCCTCTAAAATATGCTTCCAACCCTCTCGAGAAGACACACACACACACACACACACACACACACACACACAGTCTTTAGCTGTCTTTGACTACCATGAAGAAACATCCAGAGTAAGAATTTTACGAATATTCTACTGTAGTGTGTGTTATACTTGGGCATATCCATTATACTAAATCACGTGATGTTCTTTGCCCATGTGCCATGTCTTGTTGAACATTCTTGGCACAGAATTATATTGAGAAGTTTAATTCACAGCAAGCAATATTTAACAACATTTGCTCAGTAGTTGGTACATGGAGTTGGCAGGCGCGCCTTCCGCCCACATGCTCATTTTTGCCCTTCTCCTAGGCAAAGAGTTATTTCCAGCCAGAAAGGGAAGCCTTTACTCTGCAATCAATGAGGAGGCACTCACAGGCATATACTAAATCTCTATCAATGCCATGGAAAAGCCCTGGGATTGACACACATTCTCCATTTACGGTCTAATCATATGCAGCTATGGCCATGACTCATAGAACTCAAGGCTGGAAGAGAAATAATGGTGCCCCAGCCCCACTGCTTTCTCAAAGATGGAGTTCTCTTGATTTGCAATGGACTGAGGACTACAGCGAAAACAATATATAGCCGTAACAAGATTTGACTCAGTCACAGTCCTACAGGGTTAGCAGTTTACTATACAGGTTATCCTGCTGTCAAATCGAATGATCCCTTCTCATGAGGCCTTGAGGCTTAGATCAAATTATCAACAAAGAGTGTTGCTTTACAAATTGAGGAGTGGTTGCAACCATGTGTATATACATGCTCTAGCATGAGATCTCTTTGCCCTTGTGTTAACACTCAGAGTTGCCACATGTGGTGAGGCCAGTAATGGCCAATAACCCAAACTCTCCTGAAGGTGGAGGGACGCAGGGAATCTGGAATGAGAAGTCTTCTTCAAACTCCCTTATCAGGCTACTCTTTTATCTCACATTGGTGCCTTGGCCTTACGTGCTATTTGCACCACCCTCTTCTCTTAAATCCCAGATTCTTCTAGGGGACACTGTTTTTAGTTTTTGTTGATAGTCTCCTCACGAGGCACACATGATTTCAGTCTGAACATGATTTCAATTTTGTTTGAACCTGGCCACTCGACCTAAGAGCATGTTCTTGCTGCATTTAATCTTTCTTTCAGCCCAGGCTTGATATCACCCTGCTCTCTCAGGTCATCATTCAAGTGTTCAGCCATGCGTCCACGTTAAGTCTGAGAGGTGCAATATAGACTCTTCTGATTTGATACAGGAGATTTAGATTCAATTAGAATTTCATTCATTCATTCCAAAACATACTTCATACCGACACTTCTCAAAATGGTTCTGGTTTCCATCTTTTTCTTCGCTTGGTTGCACATTCTAACAGGAGACCTGTACACTTCATACAAAACAGGGACCTAGACAACTCAGCAATTTGAAGCCCTAAACTGTGTTTGTTCATTGACTCAATGGTGAACATCTTTGAAATAATCTTAAAGAAAATAAACACGTGCAAAGATGCTCAAAAACAAGCATAGTTTTTAATTCCATGAGATGGAATACTATAGTCATCAATAACAAGATTATAGATTTATATTTATTGGTAGTAGAAAATGTGGATACATTATTCATTAACAACATCAGGTTTCAAAGCAGTGGGTATGTTATGTTCCCACTAAATATGTATATATATGTGAATACATATACAAGAAGATATCTGGAATGCCATGCGCCAAGATATTAATGGTGATTATCCACAGGTAGTAACACAATGGGTGATGTTAACTTTCTTTTCTTTTTCCTTCTCTATATTCCTAACTTTTCACATAAAATTTATATTGCTTATAAAACAATCTTGGAGAGGGGGCAAGATGGCGGAGAAGTAAGGAGCTCCGTACTTGCACTCGCGCCCATACATCACACAGAAAAGATCTGAAGCCATTGGAAACCTTACAAAACCTGAGAGACTGGGAGAAAAAGGACACAGAATCCACTGAGAGAGCCTTCTAACGTGAGTGCGAACCGGGGAAGATAAAATGGGGAAGATAAAATCGGGCCGGGATCGGAGACTCCAGGGTGGGAGGCGATCCCCCTCTAGTCTCTACGGGGAGTGAGAGGGGGAAAAGGAGAGAGTCCAAAACAAAAAAACCTCTGCTCGGTGGGGGAAACCTCCGCTCGGAGCATAGAAAGACCGTACTTGCCAAATACCTGCACANTAGAGGAGGAGAAGTCAGCTATTTTTAAATAAAAATAAAATTTAAAATTACTGTATTTATATGAAATGATATGAAGTATAGGTATTTGCTTCAAAATAATCTCAAAGTAAGTTACAGGTGAAACAAGATTGGCTGGGAATTGATCATTGTTGAAGCTGAATTATGGGTATACTAGTGTTCATTACACTATTCAATATACTTCTGTATAATTTAGAGCTTTTCTATAGGGAAGGTTTTTAAGAGGACCGGGGAAGATAGCAGAGTAGGATGATCCTAAATTCACCTTATCTCATGGATACAACTAGATAACACCTACATCAGTATAAATAAACCAGAAAACAACCCAAAGATTGGAAGAACAGGCTCTCCACAGCTAAATGTAAAGAGGCCGCACTGAAGAGGGTAGGAAGGGTGGAGATGCAATCTGGAGCCAAATGGGCCAACAGGACTATCTAGAGGAGAGAGGGACACCATGGGAGCAGAGAGAGGAGAGGAGCAGACTCCCCACCAGGAACCCCCAGGAACAGAAAACCCACACTAGGAAGACAAAGCCCTATAACATTTGGCTTTGAAAACCAGAGGAGGGATGCCTGGGTGGCTTTCTCAGTTAAGCATCCGACTTCAGCTCAGGTCATGATCTCACAGTTTGTGGGTTCGAGCCCCACGTCGGGCTCTGTGCTGACAGCTAGCTCAGAGCCTGGAGCCTGCTTCAGATTCAGTGTCTCTCTCTCTGACCCTCCCCTGTTCATGCTGTGTCTGTCTGTCTGTCTGTCTGTCTGTCTCTCTCTCTCTCTCAGAAATAAATAAAACATTTAAAAATTAAAAAAAAAAAAAAGAAAGAAAGAAAACCAGAGGGGCCTAGCAATCAGTAGAGCTTAATACCTGGGAGACCTAAGAAGGTTGAGTCCTGCCCTTAAAGAGACAGCACAACTGGGATGCCTGGGTGGTTCAGTCAGCTAAGTGTCCTACTTAAGCTCAGGTCATGATCTCATAGTTTGTGAGTTCGAGCCCCACATCGGGCTCAGTGCTGACAGCTCAGAGCCTGGAGACTACTTCAGATTCTGTGTCTCCCTCTCTCTCTCTGCCCCTCCCCCACTCTCTCTCAAAAATAAACATTAAAAAAATAAAAATTAAAAGACAGAGAGAGAGAGAGAGAGCACAACAAACAGCCCCATTGTTATACAGCATGGAAGCAGCAGTTTGAAAATTGTCTGGAGTATATGGGAAGGAGATTTATTTACTCATTTCAGAGCATGTCCTACAGGGGCAAGGATCTTTGAGACACTTCTCCAAGAACAAAAGAACTGGTGGACATCACTTCCCTCCAAAGCCCCGCAGCCTACATACATGGGCACCTGGGAGCGAAACCTGCAAGAACCAGCACGGGACCAACACTCTCCACCTAGTTTGCTAACAGGGGGCTCCTCGCCCACATTCTCCTGTGAACCCGCCTCCTCCAACACAGCAGGCCTGGGCAGGGGTTTTCCTGGGTGGCTGCAGCTTTCCTCCCACAACAGACCAGCATGGACCTCGCTGGCACCATATGCTCCACTTCCACATTCTCCTGCAGATCTGCCCCCTCAAGTACGCCCTTGGTCAGAGCACATCCAAAGCGGTGTCACAAGCTTGGCAATGTGTAAACAGCCCTGCCAGGTGCCAGCACCACTCCAAAGTAACTCCTACCCTAGAGAAAGGGGACAATAACCACACACGCCATTCCAGCAGTGGGTTGGGGGCAGATATCCGGTCTGATTGTAAGGCCGACCCACCAACAAAAGCTTCTCAGGGAACAATACAGGGAAAGCACCTTGCAGTTCGGTGCTAGTGCATCTCTGGCAAACACCTGGTCTGACTCAACTCAAGGCCAAGGCAGCCCCAGACTAGCCCACTAACAACAGGACCAGACCCTGCCCACAACAAAGAGAGCCATTGCAGATGACTGAAGACAAAGGTGGCTCGGCCACAATAGTAGGGTGCACACAATATACATAGGAGATACTACTAAAGCACCAGGTTCTGGCGAACAGGGTACATTGTACTGTAGGATATTATAGGACCACTTCTTCATACAGACACTACTTTTAAGAGGAGATGTAGCTGATTTCCCTAACACATAGAAACAGACACAAAAAGTTAGACAAAATGAGGAGACAGAAAATATGTCCCAAATGAAAGAACAGGACAAAATCACAGCAAGAGAGCTAAACAAAATGGAGATAAGAAATATGCCTGATAAAGAATTTAACTAATGGTTATAGGGGAGCCTGGGTGGCTCAGTCAGTTAAGGATCTGACTCTCACAGTTGTGGAATCAAGCCCCACATCAGGCTCTGTGCTGAGCATGGAGCCTGCTTGGGATTCTCTCTCTCTCCCCCTCTCTCTCTGTTCTTCCCCTGCTCACACACTTTCTTTCTCTCAACACAAATAAACATTTAAAAAAAATAAATACAGTAATGGTTATAAAGATACTCAATTCACTTGAAAAGCAGAGTTGAGGACCTTAGTGAGACCCACACAAAGAGATAGAAAACATAAAAAGGGACCAATCAGAGGTGAAGAATTCAATAAATGAAATAAAGAATGCACTAAATAAAATAC
>NW_027527807.1:2523566-2534474 GCF_008692635.1 Crocuta crocuta
AGAGAGAATACAAAGGGAGCCTGGGTGGCTCAGTCAGTTAGGTGTCCAACTTCGGCTCAGGTCATGATCTCATCGTTCGTGGGTTCAAGCCCCACGTCGGGCTCTGTGCTGACAGTCTACTCAGAGCCTGGAGCCTGTTTCAGATTCTGTATCTCCCTCTCTCTCTGACCCTCCCCTGATCACACTGTCTGTCGGTCTGTCTCTTTTTCTCTCAGAAATAAATAAAAAACATTTAAAAAAAAGGGGGGGGAATGGGGGGCAAAAAGAATACTAGACTAGAGGAAGCAGAAGAATAGATCAGCAACTTGAAGGACAGAGTGATAGAAAGCAATCAAACTGAACAGGAAGGGAAAAAATAATAATAAAAAATTAAAACAGACTAAGGGAACACAGTGATATCATCAAGCATAATAACATTCACATTATAGGTATCCCAGTAGGAGAAGAAAAAGAAAGGGGGGGCAGAAAATTTATTTGGAGAAAGAATAGCTGAAAACTTCCCAAATCTGGGGGAGGAAACAGAAATCCAGATCCAGGAGGCACAGAGAGCTGCAATAAAATCAACCCAAGGAGGTTCACACCAAGACACATAGTAATTAAAATGGCAAAAAGTAGTGATAAAGAGAAAAAATTTTAACCAGTAGAAGAAAAGTTATATACAAGGGAAATTCCATAAGATGATCAGCTGATTTTTTATTTTATTTGTTAATTTTTTAAATGTTTATTTTTGAGAAAGATAGAGTATGTGTGGGGGCCAGAGAGTGGGAGCAGAGAAGAGAGGGAGACACAGAATCCAAAGCAGGCTTCAGGCTCTGAGCTGTCAGCACCGAGCCCGATGCAGGGCATGAACCCACAAGCTATGAGATCATGACCGGAGCTGAAGTCCAATGCTCAACCGCCTGAGCCACCCAGGCGCTCCTTTCAGCTGATTTTTCAGCAAAAATTTTGCAGGCCAGAAAGGAGAAGCACAATATACTCATAATGCTGGAAGAAAAAACCCTGCAGCCAAGAATACTCTACCCATCAAGGCTATCATTCAGAATAGAAGGAGGGATAAAGAGTTTCCCAGACAAACAAAAGTTAAAGGAATTCATCACCACTAAACCAGCCCTACAAGAAATGCTAAAGGGGACTCCTTGAGTGGAAAGAAAAGACCATAAGTAGGAGTAAGAAAAGTAGGAGGCATAAAAACAGTAAAACTAAGTGTATTTATAAAAATCAGCCAAGGGATTCACAAAATAAAAGGATGTAAAGTACAATACTATATCCTAAAATGTGGGGAGAAGACTAAAGAATCGATTCAGACTTAAGCAGCCATTCAACCTAATATACACTGCTATATGCTTAAGATGTTATGTATAAATCTAATGGTAACCAGAAATAAAAAACCGGTAATATACAAAAAATAAAGACAGTAATCCGAGTATATCACTAAAGAAAGTGAATAAGCCATGAGAAAAGAAAGCAAGAGAAGAAAGTAATAGAAAAGAACTACAAAAACAACTATAAAAAAGGTAATAAAATGGCAATAAGTACATACCTACCAATAATTACAAGCAAGGCCCATCCATATGCTGCCTACAAGAGACTCATTTCAGACCTAAAGACACATACGGATTGAATGTGAAGGGACAGAAAAACATTTATTATGTGAATAGAAGTGAAAAGAAAGCCAGGGTAGCAATACTTCTATTGGATAAAATAGACTTTAAAACAAAGACTGTAGGGGCGCCTGGGTGGCTCAGTCGGTTAAGCGTCCAACTTTGGCTCAGGTCATGATCTCGCGATTCGCGGGTTCAAGCCCCGCGTCAGTCTCTGTGCTGATGCTAGCTCAGAGCCCGGAGTCTGTTTCAGATTCTGTGTCTCCCTCTGTCTCTGCCCCTCCCCTGCTCATGTTCTGTCTCTCTCTGTCTCAAAAATAAATAAACTATAAAAAATTTTAAAACAAAGACTGTAACAAGAGACAAAGAAGGACACTGTATAATCATAAAGGAAACAATCCAACAAGATATAATAATTGTAAATATTTATGCACCCAACATGAAGCATCCAAGGAAAGCAGCAAACAAGAAACCTAAAGGAAGTAATCCATAGTAATACAATAATAGTAGAGGACTTTAACATCTCACTTACATCAATAGTTAGATCATTCAAAAAGAAAATCAACAGGGAAATGGGGGCTTTGAATGACACATTGGACCAGATGGATCTAACAGATATATTCAGAACATTCCATCCTAAAACAGCAGAATACAAATTCTTTATTCCCCAGAACAGATCACGTTAGGCCACAAAACAGATCTCAACAAATTAAAAAAGATTGAAGTCTTTCATGCAACTTTTTCTGACCACAACATTATGAAACTAGAAATGAACCACAAGAGGCATACCCGGGTGGCTTAGTCAGTCAAGCGTTCAACTTCAGCTCAGATCATGATCTCAATTTGTGAGTTCAAGCCCCACATTGGGCTGTCTGCTGTCAGCATAGAGCCTGCTTCAGATCCTCTGTCCCCTGCTCACTTGCTCTCTCTCCCTTTTTCTCTCTCTCTCAAAAATGAATATTTTTAAAAAATAGAAATTAACCACAAGAAAAAAATCCAGAAAGAATGCAAATACATGGAGGCTAAATAACATGCTACTAAACAATGAATGGGTCAACCAAGAAATCAAAGAGGAAATTTAAAAAAATACATGAAGACAAATGAAAATGAAAACACAATGGTCCAAAATCTTTGGAATGCAGCAGAAGCTTTTCTAAGAGGGAAGTTTATAGCAATACAGACTTACCTCAAGAACCGAGAAAAACCTCAAATAAACAACCTAATCTTATGCCTAAAGGAGTAACAAAAAGAACAAACAAAACCCAAAAAGCAGTAGGAGAAAGGAAATAATAAAGATTAAAGCAGAAATAAATGAAATAGAAACTAAAACATATACTAGAACAGATTAATAAAACCAGGAGCTGGTTCTTTGAAAAGATCAACAAAATCAATAACCGCTTAGCCAGAATCATAAAAATAATAATAATAATAATAAGAGTGAGGACTCAAAGTCAGAAACAAAAGAAGAGAAATAACAATCAACACCAAAGAAATACAAAAAAATTATAAGACAATATTATGAAAAATCATATGGCAACAAATTGGACAGCTTAGAATAAATGGATAAATTCCTAGAAACATATAATCTCCCAAAACTGAACCAAGAAGAAATAGAAAATTTGAAGAGACTGATTACTAGAAATGAAACGGAATTAGTAATTTAAAAACATCCCAACAAACGTCATGGACCAGATGGCTTCACAGGTGAATTCGACCAACACTTAAAGAAGAATTAATACCTATTCTTCTCAAACTATTCCAAAAAATAGAAGAGGAAGGAAAGCCTCCAAATTCATCCCATGAGGCCAGCATTACCATGATAACAAAAACAGATAAAGACACTACCAAAAAGAGAGAACTACAGGCCAATATCTCTGATGAACATAGATGTAAAAATTCTCAACAAAATAGTAGCATACTGAGTTCAACAATATATTTTAAAAGAGCATTCACCACAACTGAGTGGGATTATTCCTGGGATGAAAGTGAGGTTCAATACTGCAAATCAATCAACAGGATACATCACATCAATAAGAGGAGGGATAAAAAAACATATGACCCATATAAATATATGTAAAAAAAAAAAAGCATCTGACAAAGTTCAACATCCATTCATGATAAAGGATAGAGGGAACATGCCTCAACATAATAAAGGCCATATGTAAAAAATGCACAACTAACACCATACTCAATGTTGACAAAAACTGAGAGCTTTTCCCTTAAGATCAGGAGGATGACAAAGATGTCCACTCTCATCACTTTTATTCAACAGAGTACTGGAAGTCCTAGCCACAGAATCAGAAACCAAAAAGAAATAAAAGGCATCCAAATTGGTAAGGAAGAAGAAAAATTTTCACTATTCACAGACAACATGATACTATATATGGAAAACTCTAAAATTCCACCAAAAAGCTAATAACTAGAACTAATAATGAATTCAGTAAGGTCACGGGATACAAAATCAGTATATAGGAATATGTTAAATTTCTATATACTAATAGTGAAGTAGCAGAAAGAGAAATTAAGAAAGCAATCCCATTTACATTTGCACCAAAAATAATAAGGTATCTAGGAATAAACCTAACCAAGGAGGTGAAAGACCTGTATACCAAAAACTATAAAACATTGATGAAAGAAATTGAAGACGACACAAACAAATGGAAAGATATTGCATGCTTGTGGATTGGAAGAACAAATATTCTTAAAATGTCCATACTACCCAAAGCAATTTGCAGATTTAATGCAAACTCTATGGAAATACCAACAGTATTTTTCACAAAACTAGAAAAGATAATTCTAAAATTTGTACGGAACCACAAAAGATCCCGAATAGCCAAAGCAATCTTAAAAAAGAACAAAGTTGGAGGTTTTGTTTTTTCAGGATATACTAGAAAGCTGTAGTAATCAAAACAGTATGGTGCTGCCACAAAAACAGACATAGATCACTAGAACAGAATAGAGAGCTAAGAAATAAGCTCCCAATTATATGGTTAATTAATCTTTGACAAAGGAGGCATGAATATGCAATGGGGAAAAGACAGTCTCTTCAACAAACGGTGCTGGGAAAACTAGACAGTTACATGCAAAAGAATGAAACTGGACCACTTTCTCACATCATACGCCAAAATAAACTCTGGGCACCTGTGTGATTCAGTCAGCTAGTGTCACTTGATTTCAGCTCAGGTCATGATCTCACAGTTCATGAGATGAAACCCCATATCAAGCTCTATGCTGACAGGTAGGAGCCTGCTTGGGATTCTCCCCCCCACTCCCCCGCTCTCTGCCCCTCCCCCACTCATGTGTTCACTCTCTCTCTCTAAATAAATAAATAAAACATTTAAAAAGCTTTTAAAAATTTTTTTAAAAAGTGATGAACTCAAATTGGATTAAAGACCTAAATGTGAGACCTGAAACCATAAAAATCCTAGAAGAGAGCATAGGCAGTAATTTCTCTGACATCGGCCACAGCAATATTTTCCTAGATGTCTCCTGAGGCAAGGGAAATAAGAACAAAAATAGGCTTTTGGGACTACATCCAAATAACAAGCTTCTCCATAGCGAAGGAAACAATCAACAAAACTAAAAGACAACCTACTGAAAGGGAGAAGATATTTGCAAATGTTATATCTGATAAAAGTTTAGTATCCAAAATATATAAAGAACTTATACAACTCATCACCGAAGGACAATCTAATTTAAAAATGGGGAGAAGAAATGAACAGACAGGTCTCCAAAGAAGACATCCAGATGGTCAACAGACACATGAAAGGATGCTCAACATCACTCATCATCAGGGAAATGCAAATCAAAACCACAATGAGATATCACCTCATACCTGTCAGAATGGGTCAAATCAAAAACACAAGAAACAATGTTAGTGAGAATATGGAGAAAAGGTAACCCTCATGCACTGCTGGTGGGAATGCAAAGTGGCACAGCCACTATGGAAAACAGTATGGAGGTTCCTCAAAAAATTAAAAATAGAATTACCATATGATCCAGTAATCCCACTACTAGGTATTTACCCAAAGAATACGAAAACACTGATTTGAAAAGATAGGTGCACCCCTATGTTTATCGCAGCATATTTACAATAGCCAAATTATGGAAGCCACCCAAGTGTCCATCAATAGTTGAGTGGGTAAAGAGGTGGTAGAGAAGTACAATGAAATATTACTCAATCATTAAAAAGGATGAAAATTTTGCCATTTTCAACAACATAGTTGGATCTAGAGGATATAATGCTAAGTGAAATAAGTCAGTCAAAGACAAATACCATATTATTTCATTCATATGTGGAACTTAATAAATAAAACAAATAAAGAAAAAAGAGGCAATCCAAAAAACAGACCCTTAACTATAGAGACCAAACTGTTGGTTACCAGAGGAGAGATAGAGGGATGAAAATAGGTGATAGGGATTAAGAGTACACTTATCATGATGAGCACTAAGTAAGGTATAATTGTTGAATCACTATATTATACATCTGAAACTAAAATAACACTGTATGTTAACTATACTAGAATTAAAAGTAAAATAAATAAATTTTAAAAAGAAAGAAACAAACAAAGGTTTTAAGTAACCATATTTGCCTGCATAGTCCCTCCATATTTCCCCAAGATTCCTGGTTATCAACTATGCAAAAGACAGGAGAAGAGCTATAATAGTTAGTGGAGGAAGCAAGAAGGTAACAAAGAACCATGGTTATCAGTGTTTTTCTCTTAGATTCCTAGATGCTGAGGTATAGTAAGGTTGTAGTTGGTGAACGTGCAGAGACTGCTAGTTCCCCTCTGCTACTATAGTAATAGAATCTCCAATTTTTACCCGGGTACATGGCCAGTAAGCATAAATACTGTATTTCCCACCCCACCTCGCAACTAAATGAGGCTACATGATAAGGTTCTGGCCTATTGGACATGAACAGAAGTGATTTTTGCGACTTCCAGTGGTGCTCTTAAAGAGGAGTGCCTCTTCCCTTAATTTGCTCCTTTCAGCTGACAGGAACGAAGACATGGTCAGGAGCTTGATGACAGCATCCCTGCAAAAGCTAAACAAAAAGAAGGGAGAAGGCTGGACGTGGACAGAACCACCAGAGCAAGGTCACCAAGGCAGCTGAGATCTGTATGTATGAGAGAAAGAAATTCTCTTGCTTAAGCACCTTTTATTGTGAGTGTGAGTCTTACATTTCGCCAAACTTATACTCAACTAATGCAGTGAATTAGATTGCAAAGGAAGAGGGACTTGGAAATCTTAGTGCAAAATGTATGTACTTTTAGAGAAAGCTTCCTCTGGATCATAAAATCCTAATGTAAATCAAACATAATGTCTCCTTAAAGAAAAACAGCCTGCAAACATGTTGTCAAATGCAAAGAGTACAAATATGAAATTAAGGGTGTCAATACACAGGCTTAACTCAATATAAAACAAGGTACATATTATAGGCAAATTATAGATATGAAAATTCTTGCAACAAGGATGACAAATGAGTTCATGACATCATTTACCAGGAGCTCTTGAAAACCGAAAAGAACAAGGCAAACAATTCCATAAAACATGGGCAAAATACATGATAATCAAGTTAAAGAAGACCAAATCCAAAGGACCAAAAAACATATGGAGGAAATATTCAAACTCACCAGTAGTCAGAGAAATGAGAAATAATGTTAGACTGACATAGCACATTATTCAGACTGGCAGCAATTTAAAGTACAGCAACATCTATTCTTTTCTATGTGTTAGTTGAAATATAAATCATTATGGCCCTTTGATAAAACAATCTGGCAGTAGCCATAACATTTAAAATATGATTGCCCTTCTACTCCACAATCCCATTTCTCATAAAAGAGAATGTGGACATAAAGCACCAATACATAATGATATACATGCAAGGATATTTTTGCATTGTTGTTCTCAGTGGCCATTTTAAAAAGAAAAGTTGACGTCCATCAATAGAAAATGATAGAATAAACTGAGGTACACATACGTCTACGACATGAAATATTATGCACACGTGAAAGAGGGAGAGAAGGGGAGGGAGGAAAGGTCAAGTTACTTAGATTTCCACAGGATATTGAAAAGCGAGAAAAGCAAGACATAAAACTCTATGTATATTGACTCCATTTTTCAAAAATAATAAAATTTTGCATGTATATGCATATTTCTATATGATTATATGAGCAAAGAGATAAATATTTGTATACAGAGGGAAATATGTATATAAAAATATATGGTGTTTATGTGTGTGGAGAGAGAAAGATTCATGAAAGAATGATTACTAAGATGTTAATGGTGATATTGCACATATGTTTACTTTCTTCCTCCTCATAGTATTTGAATTTTATTTAACAATGAGCATGTATGGTCAAAACGCTCAGAAAAAATAATATTTTGTCTCATTCTCTACTCCCCACCCTTCTCCATCCTGCTGTGAGTTCTTCCAACTTTCTCTAAAAGACAACAGGTCAGTAATGATTTTAGTTACTTTTATAACTGCACAACTGTCACTAGTAACTCCATGACTGTATTCAGGACATGTGTGACCATAGGAAAATCCCTAGACATGAAGTAAAACCATGGAGCCTGGATTTCTGTCTCAGGTAAACCTGAGAGCTATTTATAGACCTTGACCTCTGTGTTTCTATGTTGCACCCCAGTGAGTGAACTTTGCTCACAGAATGAGAGCCCTTGGATTTGCATTTATATAGCCCATTTGATACAGTCTTAATCTTACGGAGTTTTTTAAAAATCAGAACTGGAATAAAAAATCAACCTATCAGATTTTGATAGGTTTTTGTTCCTTTGTCCAACTATATTGCAATTGTCTATCTTCCCATCCCCTGGGTATGTATAAGTGTTAGGAGGTTCTTGCATATAAGACCAAGGGGGGAAAAGTGTACTTGTGTCTTTGGAAATGAAAAACACTATCTTTTATGGCCTAGCCCCAGTGAGGCCTCAGCCACGTCAGCACAGGCCACATTTAAATGGCCCCCTGAGGTCCCTGCCATTGTGATTATTGAATCAATTACTCCCATTATTAGATCGCATGGCAGAATATAGACAAAAATGTTTCTTGGCCAAAGGAAATATCTTACAAATGATTGCAATAGTCCTCAGAGTTTGGATGAGCCTGAAGGAAAATACTGGGTCATTACCTGAAAAAGAAATAAAAAGATTGCTAACCTGATTGTCTCTTTAACTTACATGAAAATGCAGCCTTGAGAGAAAGAAAAAGAGAGAGAGATACACTTGTGTGTGATTGAAAAACACAAGCTTCTCCAATATAATAAATGGGTTGTGTTTCAAAGGATCATTTATAAGTTAGCTGTTTGGATCTAGAATGTGTTTTGCCACAGACAATAAGCTCTAGAGCTGAGGGGGTCCTAGCTTGGCCCTGCAAAGCCCAGTTCTATCTCCATAAACCCAAGAGCTGTCAGGGAAATGTCCTATGTTCTGCCAGAGGGAAGAGGAGGGAAGAGGGGGGAAGAGTAGATACGCAGTTGTTAAGAACTGGGCTTTAGAGCCAAATAGTTCTGTGTTTGCATCTTGACCCTTCCATCTATTATCTATGAGAACTTGGGCAAGTCACCTAAAATCAATGTTCCCCTTTCTTCCTCTGTGAAATGAGAATTAGAATTCCTTTCCCACAGAGTCATTGTGGAGTTTAATGAGATAACGTATCAAAAGTGCCTGGCATTTGAATTTTTTTTAATGTTTTATTTATTTTTAGGAGAGAGAGAGAGACAGCGTGAGCAGGGGAGGGTCAGAGAGAGAGGGAGACACAGGCTGAAACAGGCTCCAGGCTCTGAGCTGGCAGTCAGCACAGAGCCCGATGCGGGGCTCGAACCCACGAACCACGAGATCATGACCTAAGCGAAAGTCGGACGCTTAACCGACTAAGCCACCCAGGCGCCCCAAAAGTGCCTGGCATTTGATAGAAAATGAAAGATAATTACCATTGTTAGGGCCAGATATGGCCTCAACCAGGATTTCAATCATCAGTGATGTTCAACTTTAATATCCTTTTATCTGCCTCCCTTCATGTAGCATTTTCTTCCTATTGTCCTAGATCCCTGAGTACTCACAGCTTTCACCTCCACCATAAATTATCCACTAGGACAGTTCATGAAACTGCCCTCCCTGGATAAGTGCTCCATGCTACAAAAATACATGCAGTTCTTCTCTTCTCTCCAACAAAACTCCTATTCAATGCGCTGTGGAAAATCAGTGGCCTGTTAATCTGAAATACATCTAATTTTTCAGAAGAATCCTAGTTAACCTAAATGATGCTCTAATTGGTGAAACTTTAGGCAACACAGCAAAAAAATTCTAGATAGTGCCAGAAGAGAGATTTTGGGAGCCCAGATGCCAGGGAAGGGAGAGCATCTGCTCACAAGGAACTTTTTAAAAGTACAACTTTGGGCTTCTGCATCCAGAAAGATAGAGTAGATGTACTTTTCCCTATTCCTGTCACCAAGTATTTTCTATTCCTCTCACTGAAACCCTTGACACCTACACATTATATATAAAACAACCATAAGAAGACTCTGAAACATGGAGAAAAGAAAGCAGACTGGTTAGGGACCTTGGGACCCAAGGAATGACATAGTAGTAAATTCCTTGAGTGATGGTGGTGGTGGTGGTGGTGGTAGTAGTAGTAGTTGTTGTTGTATAGGGTTTTCTTTTTTCCCTCAAGTATCCCAGACACAGCACCACAGAAGCTGATAATTTGGAAACACCAACAGAAGCAGATAGGAAAAAAAAACTCCCACACGAGGTTTCTCTTTCTTGCCAAAAGACCAGGAAGAGGGCAGTTTAGTAAGGAAGAAACATTTTAGTCTATAACCACTCTACTCCAGCCAAATGTAGCAGAGAAACTGTAATCCCATTACCACCCACATGAGCAAAGGGCAAATAGGGAACCTGGACTTCCGTTATTGGAAGGTTGTAACAAGGCAACAAACACAACACCTCTATCAGGGGGTAGCATAGAAGGCTGAGTATGGAAAACTTTCACCCTGCTTGCCATAATCATCCCCCACCCCCACTGTGTCATTGGAAATCACGTGAGGAGCTTGTACCTCCACTTGGAAGGTAACCCTGGTTGGGTTAGTGTCAGAAGAGGCCAAGATTCTTGCCACTGTCCGGTGGTTCCAAGGCCATCCTCACTGCAGAGTCAGTAAAGACCATGTGTGAAGCCAGAACTCACATCTCTACCAAACAGCAAGAAGGAGCCTGCTCTCTGGGTGTTAATGGAGGCTGAGAGGGGGACCTGGACTTCCATCTCCACTTGGCAATAATGAAGCAGTGC
>NW_027527807.1:2534618-2535556 GCF_008692635.1 Crocuta crocuta
AAAAAAAAAAAAATTAAAACAATATCCAGAATCTTTAAATACAAAACTGACCAGGTTTTGATAAAAATCACTGCTCATACCAACAATCAGGAAGATTTCAAACTGAATGAAGAAAGGGAATTGAGTCACCAACACCAAAATGACCGAATGTTAGAATTATCTAACAGTTTTCAAAGCAACTATCATCTAAAGTGCTTCAAGGAGCAATTACAAATATTTTTAAAACAAATGGAAAAATAGCCTCAGAAAAGAAATAGAAAGTCTCAGCAAAGAAATAGAAGATGATAAGAACCAAATGGACATTCTGGAACTGAAAAATACAATAACTAAAATTAAAGGCTCAGCACATAGGCTCAACAGCAAGATAGAGGTGACAGGGAAAGAATCAGTGAACTTTAAAGACAAAACAATAGAAATTACTCCAGTGAATAACAGAGAAAAAATAGACTTCAAAAATAAACACAGCTCCCAGGGACCTATAGGAATATAATGTAATATCTAACATTGATATCATCAGAGTCATAGAAGGAAAGGATAAGGAGGGAAAAGCTAAAAAAGTACTTGAGGAAATAATGGCTGAAAACTTTCCAAATATGGAGACATAAACCTACAGATTAAAGAAGCTGAGCAAAACACAAACAGAATAAACCCAAAGAAATCTATTCCACAACATATCATAATCACACTTTTGAAAACTAAAGACAAATAAAAAATCTTGAAAGTAGCCAGAGAAAAATGATACCTAATCTATAGAACAATTCAAATGACAGCGTATTTCTCATTGGAAACCATAGAGGCCAGAAATAAGTGGCATGATATTTTTCAAGAACTGCAAAACTATAATCCTTTACCCAGCAAAAATATTCTTCAGGAATAAAGAGGAAATCAAGACATTTTCAGATAAAGGAAAACTAAGAATTCTTTTTTACCAGAAAATC
>NW_027527807.1:2535576-2537202 GCF_008692635.1 Crocuta crocuta
CATGACCTAAGCGAAAGTCGGATGCTTAACCGACTAAGCCACCCAGGCGCCCCTAAAGAAAGTTTTCTAAACAGAGACAAAATGATTCATAAGGAACTATGGGATAGGAGGAAGGAAGGAAGAATACAGGAAGCAAAAATATGGATAAAAATAAAGCCTTTATTCTTCCTTTTGATTTTTCTAAATTAAATTGGTGGTTAAAGCAAAATTATAGCACTGCCTGATATGATTATAAATAGGTAGAGGAAATATTTAAGATAATTATATTATAAATTGCAGGGTAGAAGGATATAAAGGGAGGTATGGTCTGTATATTTCACTCTAATGGGTAAAATGACACCACAAACAGATNAGGAAAAAGAAAATAGAGATAAAAAGCAAAGAGAACAAAGCAAAACAAAAAACAAAATGGCAGACTTAAGCCCTAATATATTAATAATTACATTAAATGTGAAATGCTCTAAAACACCAAATGAGTGATTGGCAGAGTGTATTTAAATTTTTTTAAGTTTATCTATTTATTTTGGGAGAGAGACAAAGAGAGAGAAAGAGAGAGAACACTAGCAGGGGAAGGCCAGACAGAGAGAGAGAGGGTGGGAGAGAGAGAACATGAGCAGGAAAAGGGCAGAGAACAAGAGAGGGAGAGAATCCCAAGCAGGTTCTGCACTGTTAGCACAGAGCCCAGTGCAGGGCTTGAACCCACAAATTGAGAGATCATGACCTGCGCCGAAATCAAGAGTCCAATGCTTAACCAACTGAGCCACCCAGGTGCCTGAGCAGAGTGTATTTAAAAACATGATCTATATGCTATCCAAAGAAGCTTACTTCAAATATAATAATACACTAGGTTGAAAGTGAAAACATAAAAAAGATATATCATGCAAAGGAAAGCAGAAGTGCCTATATTAATTTCAGATAAAGTAGATTTGAGATCAAAGAAAAATACCAGAGACAAAAAGGATATTAAATAATGAAAAGAGGGTCAATGCACTCCAAGGACAGAGCAATCAATGTGTATGCACCAAATAACAGAGCTACAAATTGGTGTGCAATTTAAGGGAGTTGGCCATGCTATCATTTACTCATTTTAGTGAACAGATAATCCCACTTAAACCAACAACAAAATAAAAGGACATTTTTAAGAAGACACAAATTATTGTAGATATTATCTGATCCATTATTTTCCTGTGAATAAAAAATTCTCTCTTAAACTTATAACAGTAGGCAGTGTGATACAGTGTTTGGAAATGTAGTATCCAGAATCTGACAGATCGAGATCCTGCCATTTTCTATCAGAAAAAAGCTAAGCCACCTATTTAAAGTCTCACTCAGGCATTATGCCCAGAAAATGGGCAAAGTAGTGTCTCCTGTGGCCATTTTGAGGATTACAAATGATAAATCATGGGGCGTGTAGTGTACCTAGTAATTAACATACACTTCTTGTGAAATCTGAGAAAAATAAACCTGCGCCTGATTATACATAGGGACTTAGGGAAAATAGGCATTCTAAATATTAAAACATTATAATAAACTACTCATGCAATAAACCCCTTCCTAGAAATCACACTTGATATTTTTCATAAAGTCTTTTCTAAACTTCTCTGTTCTTAGCAGGCTGGCTGGCCT
>NW_027527807.1:2537262-2541851 GCF_008692635.1 Crocuta crocuta
CTTATACTTAAATATTAAAAGACTGCTACTTGGCATATTACAAACATTTCTGTATGTCTGAGGTTTCAAAACCTGTTTTAAATGTAGCAAATAATTTCAGTTATTCCTGAGCTTTTCATTTCTGTATTAATATTTGACTCTCTTAAAATCTTAGTGAATGACTGTACATTTAAAACAATTGACAACAGTANCTTAGGGCCTGGCCAGTTCTGCCCAACGTGGACCTCCTCTATGGGAAATCTCGGTGTCAGAGGTCCCTGCTGGGCTGGCCAAGACTTTCTACAAGCTACACTGATGTCTGAGGACATTCATACCTCAAATTCCTCTCTCCCTTTACAGGTATCAGATCAGCATTATGATCTGAAGGCTCTCCCTGCCTCCTCCAGCACCTGCTCCCATTTATCTTTCATTGGCATTACTCTGAATAACTATCTTGCCCTTCAAACTCTATCTTGGCTTCCCAGATGATCCAAACCGACACACCTAAACTGTGTTTCTAAGCAAAAGAACCCCTGGAAACTCCAAGAGATAATCAGGTATGGAACGTTGCAAACTGTGGGGATCCTAAAATAGCCAATGGAGTTAAGAGCTTACAAACATGGATTACAGAAATTTCCAGACAATTGGGAAGGAATGATTTATAACCCTAAAAAGTAGTCATGTACAAGAACCATTCAGTTCCTAGTTCTTTCCACTTTTAGTCTCTTCCCTTTTAAATTCAGATACTAAAGATGCTGAAATCCAAACTGCCAGAGTTCATCAGAACACACAAGTTAATTATTCAATCTAGGGGTTTTATTTGGGGGTGGGGAGAGTCCTATTTCTGTTGAATAGCTGATCAGTTTAACTGTTTAATAGTCATTTAAAAACCAGCAATAGCTCCCCGCCATGCATTTTGCTTGTCAAACTGAATGACGAGGATGTTGTGAATGAGGAGGGGATGAATACAGCATGTTGTAATTAGTGCATAAGTTAAGGATTTGTTTGTTTTTTAATCCAAGAAGATGTCTAAGTGATAGTCTAAATTAAATCCAAAAGCCATTTCCACCATTTACAAACTTAGCCTTTCTTCCTGGCAGAAACCCCTGAGTTCGTGTGTATTCATTAAAATCCAGTCCTAATTGCTCCCTAGTCAGCTATGAATCTTAAGAAGCTTAGCTGTTAAGTGCTTAAATTGTGTTTGCTGATAGAAAATGGAATTTCTCTAATGATTTGCTATGAAAGACTCCATATTGTTATTATAGTATTTTATTCATAGTAAGTTTCAGAGACTGTTCTGAGAGCATTCGTGTTAGGATTTATTTATTTATTTAAAAATTAAGCAGGTTGAGCCAGCTCTGGATCCTTCCTCAAAGGCTAGTTAATATCAGTCAATGAAGGAATTTCTAACAGATATAATAGAGTCCCTCTCTAATAGAAACATGTAGATCCGGCATTATTTCCTGGATTCAGAGTTTCTCTTCCAAAGATGGGGTTGGGTAGGGGAGGAGCTCCCGGAACAAGTTAGGCCCACAGCACCCTCTGCTTCCCCTATTCTAACCCTCAGCACAGCCTCCTTGGCATTACTTCCCCAACTAGTTCATAAGATCCATGAGGCCAGGGACACTGTCCATCTTGCTACCATATGCCCATCAGCACAACACACAACTGGGCACAGTACTGACTACTAAACTCCTACATCCCCCACCTCAAGCCATTTGAAACTCAAGCCATTTTTAACTAACCTGCTCCTCTACATCATAATAATTAAAACATAATACTAACATAGTAATAATGCTCTAGAACATGATAATACTACAATAATAGCTGCTAACCCTGAGTCATTTCATTCTGTAGGCCAGGCATCTTACATGCATTGTCTCCTTCAGTATTATGAAACCCGTGAAATCAATAATGAATTTTTGTGGTTTTCAAATAACGAAACAGAGACTCTGAAGGGGAAGAAGGGAGATAAGATCTAGAACTGGCCTGAGAAGCAAGAAATCAGCCATCCTCCCCAGTGCGTGGTCATCACAACACTAAGAAGTAACCACTCTGCCAGGCTGTGCCTTCCATGGCTACAAGAGAAGAGAATCTCAGTCTTGTTTCTACAGGACCCAGTTCGTCCGCAAGCCCATGCAATGTGGTTCTTCTCCTCAGCACTCCACGGAAACTGTTCGGAGGGCCTCAGTGGCCTACTTCTGGCCAAATCTAAATTGTCTCTTCCGCATTTTCTTGTGTTGTCTGTGGAGCTATTTGTCACTTACGTTTCCACTTACGTGGCAAGTTCCCACCCCCTTGCCTTTCATCTTCTGCCACTTCTGTCATCTTCGTAACTTTTAGATCATTTGTTTTTATCTTCAGTGGCTCCTAAACTTAATTCTAGTCTTGTTCTGTGCCTACCCTTTTTCCATTTCCCCCTGAATAAAAAGAGCTGTCAGTTTTTACAGATAAGGAAACTGAAATTCAGAAAGGCTAAGTACCTGCCCAGATCCATAAGGCCAGAGAGAGGCAGGATGGGTATTCAAATTTGGGTCTTACTCTTAATGACTATGCCTCCAACAATCCTTCTCACCACAATTCGGCTTCCTCACTCCCATCATTGGTTTTTGACAAAGGGGAAATAACGTGATAGATGGAGTCAGTTCCTAGATGCTCAGCAGGTTGTCTATTTAATCTGACTCCAGAATTAATGGCTATATTTTTTCATACCTTCTTTCTGTTTCCAGTCCTCCAATTCTGGGAACATTATGGTTTAGGGAAACTGGAGCCCTATTTTCAATCCCTCATGAACCAAAGGGCCAGATTTATATAAAACAGTATCTCAAAGCTGAGGGAATGAACTTAGCATTGTAATCTTTGTAAAAATATGAAGGTGGAGGTGCCAAGAGCTGACTGCCAGAATGTGCACTGTCTCCTTGGAGACCCCCTGCGTGAGTGACAGCACTAAGTAAGTAGCGTGGGCAATGAGATGCACAGTGAACCTACTGAGCATTACAGATTCTCTGACAATCTATAACTGATGTGAAAGAGTAAGGCACTGATGGTTCCTATTGTTTTCACATTCTCTTCTGCAAAGGTCTTATTTTCTCATCAGAATGGAAGCCCCCAGAGGGCCATGAAAGGGCTCTAGAAAGGCCATGCAGTGTGTGGGAAGGGCACAGAACTATAAGGCAGAAGGCCTGGACTCTGGTCCTATTTCCATATCTCATTAACTCTGGNTAGCACCCAGTTAATGACGGGCATAAATATATAATAAATCAGTGTTAGATTTGCTCTCAATTCAAGTGAAAGATTTCCATCCATCAGTAAAATTAACAGTTGGGTTAAATTCTTGAAAAAATACGTCATTAGAAATAGAGTGTTGAATTTAACCAATCATGTAATTCAGCAAACAAGAAATTAACATTTATTGAGTACATATTTGTGCAAAACACGGTGAAGCCATGCCGATCAAAGACTGAGTTCCTGCCTGTAAGCTTCTGGGAGATAACCTGGAAAACTAAAACATACACATTTGAAACAATTATCAATTATCAATCATCATCAACAATGACAGCAATTACAAATGCTATTTATTTAGGAGTTAGTCTGTGCCAGGCACTGTGCTAAGCATCACACATCTTTGACCTCTTTAGGCCCTCACCATCACTCTCTGACATGTATGTCCCCATTAAGTTAGTAATTATGATATTAAGGTAATTTCTTAAGGACAATAAATCTGAAAAGGTCACAACTAAGATGAGGACTCAAGCTCATCCACTGAGCCCATATCAAAAAGTGCTCAAATGAAACTGGTTAGAGTTAATCAGGGAAGCATCCCTAGATGAAGAAACTTGAGACAACATTATAAAGAAGGTGAAAGAAAAGAAATGGCATTGGGGCGCCTGCGTGCCTCAGTCAGTTGAGTATCTGACTCTTGATTTCTGCTCAGGTCATGATCTTGCATTTTGTGGATTCGAGCCCCACATCAGGCTCTGTGTTGACAGTGAGGAGCCTGCTTGGGATTCTCTCTCTTTCTCTCTCTCAAAATAAATAAATAAAATAAACTTCAGTTAAAAAAAAAAGAAATGGCATAGACGAGTAAAAATATAAGATATTCTAAATAGAAGGCAGGCCTAGGTCAAAGGACAGAAGAGGAGACAAACCTTTCCTGTATAAAGACAAGAAAGCAATGGGTTTACTTGATTAGAGATGGAATGAAATGTTGGTGAAGAGGAAAGGTGTTTGCTGAAGATACTTTGGCTACCTTACCTACAGCTTAAAATATCCTATACTTTGATGTCACAGGGCTTGGACACCTCCAGGTCTTTATTCATGCCACCGCCTCTTCCTAGTATGTCCTTCCTTAACTTTCTCACCTAATAATAAACTTTCGGTTCTCATCTCTGGCATCACCTCATTTCAGAAAGCCCTCCCTAACCTGTTCCCCCATTAAGGCCATTTGGGGCACCTCCTTTAGGTTACCATGGTTTCCTGGGCATACTGCTAACAACATCTCCCAATGTAGAATTTTTATAATTTTGAATTTTATATTTGGGTCTGTGATTCATTTTGAGTTATTTTTTGTGAAAGTTGTAAGGTCTGTGTTCATATTCTTTTTTTTTTTT
>NW_027527807.1:2541876-2543613 GCF_008692635.1 Crocuta crocuta
GTGGATGTTCAGTTGTTCCGGCACCATTTGTTGCAAAGGCAATCTTTGCTCCATTGTATTACCTTTGCACAATTTCTTAAAAATCAGTTGACCATATTTTATGTAGGTTTATTTCTAGGCTATCTTCTGTTCCATTGATCTATTTGTCTACCTTTTCACCAATACCCCCACTGTCTTGGTTATAATAATATATATAATTTATAATAAGTCTTGAAGTCAGGTAGTGTCAGTCTTCTTTGTTCTTCTCCTTTAATACTGAGTTGGCTATTCTGGATCTTTTGACTTTCCGTATAGATTTTAGAATCAGTTTGTCAATACCCACAAAATAACTTGCTGACTGGTATTTTGATTGGGATTACACTGAATCTTTAGATCAAGCTGAGAAGAACTGACATCTCGACAATACTGAGTCTTCCTATCCATGACCATGAAATATCTCTCCATTTAGTTTTTCTTTAGTATCTTGCATCAGAGTTCTATACTTTTGCTCATATAGATCTTGTACATCAGTGCAGCTTGTAGAAAGTCTTGACCAGCCCAACGGGGTCCTCTAGTACCATATTTAGACTTAGACCTAAAGTATTTCATTGGGGGGGGGTTATATTTATCTATGTATATGGCAACATGTCTTTATTTTCAAATTCCACTTGTTCTTTGCTGGTATGCAGGAAATCAATGGACTTTTGTATACTGACCTCATATTCATGAACCTTGCTATATTTATTCGTTTCAGGAGGGTTGTCAATTCTCTTGGATTTTCTACATAGATGATCATGTCATCTGCAAATACAAACAATTTTATTTCCCCCTTCCCAACTTGTATACCTTTTATTTCCTTTTCTTGTCTTATAGAATTAGCTAGGGTTCCAGTATGATGTTGAAAAGCAATTATGAGAGGGGACATCTTTGCCTTATTCCTTATCATAGCAGGAAAGCTTTGAGTTTCTCATCACTAAGCATAATGTTAGCTGTAGGTTTTCCGTAGATGTTCTTTATCAAGTCGAGGATGTTTGCTGCTACTTCTAATTTACTGAAAGTTTTTATCACTAATGAGTGTTGGATTTGATCAACTGCTTTTTATGGATCTATTGATATGATCATGTGATTTTTCTTCTTTATCCTGTTGATCAGTTACATTAATTGATTTCTGAAAGTTGAACCAGTCTTGCATGCCTGAAGTAAATCCCACTTGGTTATGGTGTATAATTCTTTTTGCACATTATTGGAATCAATTTGCTAATACTTTGTTGAGGATTTTTGTATGTATGTACATAAGAGATATTGGTCTGTAGTTTTATTTTTCTGTAATGTCTTCATCTTTTGGTATTAGGGTAAATCTGGCCTCATAGAATAAGTTAGGAAGTCTTTCCTCTGCATCTATCTTGTGGAAGAGATTGGAAAGAATTGGTATGATTTATTCCCTAAATGTTTGGTATAATTCATTAGAGAACCCATCTGGGCCTGGTACTTTCTTTTTGAAATTTATTAATTATTGATTCAATTTCTTTAATAGTCATGGGCTTATTTATATTGTCTATTTCTTCTTATGTGAGTATTGACAGACTGTGTCTTTCAAGGAATTGATCCAACATCACCTAGGCTGTCAATAGGGCATATAGTTGTTCATAATATTATTTTATTATCTTTTAATGTTCATTGAATCTGCAGTGATGTACCCTCTTTCATTTATTATCTTAGTAATTTTTGTCTTTTTTTTTTTTTACTTAATTATCTTGG
>NW_027527807.1:2543641-2544003 GCF_008692635.1 Crocuta crocuta
ACTTAATTAGCCTGGCTAGAGATTTATTGATTTTATTATTCTTTTCAAAGAATTACTTCTGCTTCCATTGCCATTCTCTGTTGATTTCCTATTTTAATTTCATTGATTTCTGCTCTAATTTTTATTCTTTCTTCTGCTTACTTGGGATTTAATTTGTTCTTCTTTTTCTAGTTTCCTAAAGTGGAAGCTTAGATTATTGACTTTAGATCTCTTTTTCTAATATATGCATTCAATGCTATAAGTTTCCCTCTAAGCACTGCTTTCACTGCATCCCACAAACTTTGATAAGTTGAATTTTCCTCTTATTTTAGTACAAAATATTTTTAAATTCCTCTTGAGATTTCTTTTTTGTGTTGTATAAA
>NW_027527807.1:2544034-2544659 GCF_008692635.1 Crocuta crocuta
ATATTTGTTAGCTTTTGGGGAATTTTTTGATTTCTAGTTTAATTCCATTTTGGTCATCTGAGAGTACACACTGTATGATTTATATTGTTTTACATTTGTTAAGGTGTATTTTATGGCCCAAAATGTAGTCTATCTTGATGATGTTCCATGTGAGCTTTATAAAAATATGTTATCTGCTGTTGTTGGATGAAGCAGTATATAGATGTCAATTATATCCAGTTAACTGATGATGCTATTGAGTTCAACTGTGTCCTCATTGATTTTCTGTCTCCTTAATCTGCCCATTTCTGATAGAGTTGTGTTGAAGTCTCCAACTATAATAGTGGATTCATATATTTCTCCTGGCAGTTNACCTCCTCTATAGTTATGTAATATCCCTCTTTAATCCTGATAACTTTCCTTGTTCTGAACTCTGCTCTATCTGAACTAGAGCTATTCCTGCTTTGTTTTGATTAGTACCAGCAAGGTATATCTTTTTACAAACTTTTACTTATAATCTATCTGTGTTTCAGTATTTAAGTGGATTTCTTGTAGAAAACATAGAGTTGCGTCTTGTTATTTGATCTGCTCTGACCATCTTTTTAATTTTTTTAATGTTTTATTTATTTCTGAGAGAGAGAGAGAG
>NW_027527807.1:2544674-2549910 GCF_008692635.1 Crocuta crocuta
ACAAAGAATCTGAAACAGGCTCCAGGCTCTGAGCTGGCAGTCAGCACAGAGCCTGACGCAGGGCTCGAACCCATGAACCGTGAGATCATGACCTGAGCCTAAGTCGGACGCTTAACCGACTGAGCCACCCAGGCGCCCCATCCAACTCTTTTAATTTGTATATTTAGGCTACTGACATTTAAAGTGATTTCTAATATAGTTGAATTACTATCTGCCATATTTGTTACTGTTTTCTACTTGTAGTTCTTGGTCTTTGTTCCTTTTTCTTGCATACATTTTTGCCTTTTGTGGTTTTTCTAAACCATTTCACTGAGGTATAATTGACAAACAAAAAGCTGTACATATTTAATATATATAACTTAATGAGTTTGATGATAAGAATACACTGATGAGACCATAACTACAGCCTGTGCTATAAACATATCCATCACCTCCAAAAGTTTTATTATTTTTGTTATAAAAAACACTTAAGATCTTCTCCCTCTTAGAAAATTTATAAGTATACAATACTGTGTTGTTGACTATAGGCTGTATGCTATGCAGTATATCTCTAGACTTCATTCATCTCGTATTACTGAAACTTTGTACCCTCTTTTAAAATTTCATTTACTTAGGGGCGCCGGGGTGGCTCAGTCAGTTTAGTGTCCAACTTTGGCTCAGGTCATGATCTCACAGTTCGTGAGTTCAAGCCCCACCTTGGGCTGTGCTGACAGCTCAGAGCCTGGAGCCTGCTTTGGATTCTGTGTCTCCCTCTGTCTCTGTCTCTCAAAAATAAATAAATGTTTTGAAATTTTATTTACTTAAATTTAAGTTAGTTAACATATTATGTAGTATTGGCTTCACCGACAGAATGGGAGAAGATATTCGCAATTGACATGTCGGATACAGGGTTAGTGTGCCATTTTATTAGTAACTGCCCATTTTCCCCTCCCTCAAGCTTCTAGAAACAACCATTCTACTCTTTGCTTCTACAAATGTGACTATTTTAGATTCCTCATATAAGTGGGATCATATAGTGTCTATCCTTCTGTGTCTGTGGCTTATGTCACTTTGCATAATGTCCTCTACCTTCCTTCATGTTGTCACAAATAGCAGGATCTCTTTCTTTTTCAAGATTGAATAACATTCCATTGTACATATATACCACTTTTTAAATTTTTTAATGTTTATTTTGAGGAGAGAGAAGGAAAGAGAGAGAGACAGCACAAGCAGGGGAGGAGCAGAGAGAGAGACAGAGAGAAAGACAGAATCTGAAGCACACTCCAGGCTCTGAGCTAGCTGTCAGCATAGAGCCCGATGCGGGGCTCGAACCCATGAACCGTGAGATCATGACCTGAGCCGAAGTCGGATGCTTAACCGACTGAGCCACCCAGGTGCCCCGCTTTTAGAGTTTAATTGAGCATTTTGTGATTTCATTTTCTCTCCTTTCTTAGCATACTGATTATATTTTATTTTTTTTTTAGTGGTTTCCCAAGAGGTTGCAATATACATTCACAACTAATCCAATTCTACTTTCACATAACAACATACCACTTCGCAAACAGCGCAAGTACCGTATAATAGCAAACTATTCCTGATTTCTTCGTCCCATCCATTTCATCACTACTGTCATTCATTTCACTTATACATAAGCATATGTAATCAAATACCTTGTTGCTATTATTACTTTGAACAAACGGTTTTCTGTGGATCAATTAAGAATAAGAAAAATAAGAGGTTTTATTTTACCCTCACTTACTTCTCTAATGGTCTCCATTACATAGATCCAGGTTTCTGACCTATACAATTTTCCTTCTCTCTAAAGAACTTTTACCTTTTCCTGTGAGACAGGTCTACTGGCAACAAATGCCCTCAATTTTTGTCTGAGACAGGCTTTCTTTCTCCTTCACTTTTGAAGGGTAATTTCAGAGGGCACAGAATTCTAGACTGGTGTTTTTCTTCTCTCAACACTTTAAATATTTCACTCCACTACACTCTTCTGGTTCGCATGGTTTCTAAAGAGAAGTCAGTTGTAATTATTTTCTTTGCTCCTCTATAGGCAAAGGTATTTTTAAACTCTGGCTTATTTCAAGCCTTTTTAAACTCACGTTTCTGCAGCTTGAATATGATATACCTAAGTGTATTTATTATTTGGCATTTTATCCCACTTGGTATTTTTGAGCTTCTTGGATCTGTGATTTAGTGTCCGACATTAAACACATTCTTTCTGTTACAGATTTTTTTTAATCTCTAGCATTTCTTTTGCATACTTTCTTAGAATTTCTACCTCTCTCTTACATCATCTATCTGTTCTCCCATGCTACCTAGTTTTTCCATTAAAGCCTTTATTTATAGTTTTCTCCCGAGGACAGACCTTATTAAGAACAGAATGCTCTGGTGTATTTCAAAATTGTTTTATTTTTCCCTCCACCTGCCGGAAGCATGNAGGACCTGGTCGAGCTCCTGGAGGTAAAACTCATGAAAGGGTGGGAGCCCTGCTATGACTAAGTCCCTCTGGCATTTTTAACTCTTAGTGTTGTCCACCTCAGTTTACTGTAACTGTAATTCATCAATGGCAGCTCAGCTTTTCCTACCCCAGTACTGCTTCCCATGGAGAACCTGTCTGTCTTTCCAATTTGAGGGGCAAATGACTTCACTCCTCCAAAAGGATCTAAGAAGTATTGTTGATTTTGTTCAGCTCTTGCTATTAAAACAAAGTAGCAACTTCTAAGCCATAGTTATTTGTTTTTTCTACCTAAGTGTACCTTCTTTATCAACTCCGTCCCCATTTCCTATGGTAACATGGTAAACAGATTTGTTTGTTTTTTAAAGGAAAATGACGCACAACAATAAAGCTGAAAATTATAGTCAATTCTTTAGATGATATTTTATTTCTTGAACATATTTTCCTGTTATTGTAAATTTATACTAAGTAAATAATGGTGGCATTAGCTGGCATTCTTGGTGTGTTTTTGATCATCTTTTTCCAAAAGTGACTGCCAAGAGAACTTCCTAACAAACATCACTTAGCCACTAAATGAGTCTATTTCTTATATAATGATAGCTTATTTAGATAGTGCTCTTCATTCCATTTTCTTCCCTATTCTATTGCCATTAACAATAATATGATTTCTACACTTTCTCTGAAAAAAATATAATAGATTCTTTAAGTAATTGTTTCCCTGCTGAACCTTGTTGTAGAAAATGGAACACGTCGTCAAAATCATGTTTAATGACTCTAGCCTTACCCAGAGCCCTCAAGCTTAGGATTCACATCTATTTGAGGTTTATTCATAAATAAACTTATCATACTGTACTGTAATTGACTATTCACCTGTCTGTCTCCAGACTAGACTTGCAGACCCTCAAGGGCATAGGCCATATCTTATTCATCTCAGTATCTTTCATGCCATGTATTGTGCCTTGGCACATAGTTAGATCTCAGGAAACATTTGTTAAATTGGGATGTACTTCCTCTTACCCTTGCCAAATATTCACTCACTCGCTGACTAATTGAACACACATTCATTGTAAAAATGCTCTCTTCTGTAAACATGAAAGGGAATTTTTCAAGTACATCCTCTTCTGTATAACCTTTTCAAGGAAAAGTTTTCATTGTGCATCATTCATTCAATAACACAAATTTTTATTGAGTACATCATATGTGTTAGGAGTGACATGAGGCACAGAGACGAAAGTGATAAACAAGATAGATGAGGTCTTTGCTCTTACGGTGAAAGAGACAGACATTAAACAGTCATTTAATCACAGCAGCATGTGTCTCGTCACCGCACAATCACACTGCTTCTAAATTGCCTTTTCTCATCTGTCTACCTCGTTGGACTGTTATGTACTTAAGGACAAGAACTCTACCTGCTTTGTTAAGACTCATACTCATTATCCCCTAGCACAGTGCCTGACACATAAGAAGAGCCCAACAAAGTTAGATAAATGAATTAAACAATTAAAGAGTAAGCAACCAAATGAATAGATTACCAATGATGCCATGTGGTAAGATTAAGCAAGCAATATTCATACTTTTGCTAAGCAGGTCTTCTTGAATTCATAAACAACAGATACAACTTATAGAATCATAGCCTAGTGTGGTCATGGCCTATAGAATTTAAGCACACTCTATTCACATCAAATTATTCTTCCTCCCAGAGGAAGGAGAAGCATCGATTCAAAAGTTAAAGAGGACTTATAAGGAAAGACTCAATAATAATACATAACAGTTATTGAGCATGGACCAAAGACTACACTAAGAGGTTTACATAGATTATCTCATTAGGTGCTTATTACATCTCTTTGATATAGTATAATAATTATCGTTCTTATTTTAAACATGAAAAAATTGAGGCTCAAGGAACTTAAGTGATCTTTCCATGGCCACACAGCTAGTAGTGTAACTGGAAATTGAGCTCATGTCTGTCTCTAACATAGAGCCCTAAAACCCCATGACAGATGCCCAATATAATAGACCAATGGTCCTCAGTGTGAGGAAAGGAAATAAAATTCCGCAGAGGGTCATACAGAATATGAAAAAAGTATATTCACCTGGTTAAAGTTGCTGTGTTGACAGCACATATTTATCTCCTTTCCCTCCTAAGAACTTCCAAAATGATGGCAAAGAAATTTTAAAAAATCATAAGCCTATAAGGACCAAAAAGATGAGGAGAGAAGCCATAAGTGAGTGAGAGATTTCAACCATTCTCGGAAGCAGAGCAGAGAGGAGAAAGCTACAGCTTTAAATGCCTGAAGAAAAGGATGCTAGACAAAAGCCAGCTAATCTGTTCTGTGAAACCCGTGAGAGGCACCAGTAAGAAAGGGGTGAAGTTCAAAACTGAAAATAGGAGATTGGTTCAATATTTGTATATGGACTGAATACTCTGTGAGGTCCCCGCCATCACCCCAAGCAGTCTGGCAATAAACTAGAGGTTTTATCTCTGGAAACATTAAATGGATAGAGTCAGGACTTAAAAGACGCCAAGGTTACTGGATAGCAGAAATAAGTCTTAAAACAAGATGTCTTGAAAGTCTGTTCCTAAAACTGTGAGACCATTCCCATCCTCAACTGCAGGTCCACTCCTGCTAGGCTTCAAAAATGACAGTAGCCAGGCTTATATAAAACATTTCCCCCAAGACATACAAGAATGTTTTTTAGAAACTGATCTATCTCAGCAAAAATGATCTCCAAATACTTACATGTGAGATTTGAGGATCCCAGTGGAAAATTCTGGCTCCTTGACTAAGCCCG
>NW_027527807.1:2549965-2553157 GCF_008692635.1 Crocuta crocuta
CACCCACACAGAATTCCAGTAAATGTTTTTGTGCCTCACTCTTAAATATATACAGACAGCAAGGATCATGAGATATTTAATCCTACTATTTATCATCATCTCTGTTGCCCCCCACCCTCACCAAGGCCATCTTCATCTCTCATTTGGAATACTGGAATAATCTCTTAATTGGTTACTCAGCTTTTACCCTTGCCCCATTACAGTCTATTCTCAACTGAGTCATCAGTGATTCTTTTAAGACCTACCCAAATCATGTCACTTCTCTTTATAAAACCCTCCATTGGTTCCCTATCTTGGTCAGAGTAAAAGCCAAAGACCATTTCAGGCCCACCAGGGCCTTTGCTTTCCAAACACATTTCCTACTGCTGTTTTCTTTGCTCACAACAAACACTCCATCCACACTGGCACCTGGATTTTTAAATATACCAAACATCTTCCCANTTCTACGAGGCCAGTATTATCTTGATACTAAAACAAGACAAAGATTTCAAGAGAAAAAACCCCACAAACCAGTATCCCTTATTTTTTTTTTTATTTCTAGGAGATAGAGAGAGACAGTGTGAGCAGGGGAGGGTCAGAGAGAGAGGGAGTCACAGACTGAAACAGGCTCCAGGCTCTGAGCTGGCAGTCAGCACAGAGCCCGACGCGGGGCTCGAACCCACGAACCGCGAGATCATGACCTAAGCAAAAGTTGGACGCTTAACCGACTAAGCCACCCAGGCGCCCCTCAATATCCCTTTTAAATATAGATACAAAAATTCACCACAAAATACTAGCTGACTTCATCTAGTAACATATTCCAAGGATTGTACACGGTGACTAAGATTTAACCCAAGAATGCAAGGTTGGTTCAACATTAGAAAATCAATGGATGTAATATACCATACTAAAAGAATAAAGGTCAAAAAGTACATGGTCATCTCAGCAGGAACAGAAAAGCAATTTGACAACCCCTCCCTTTCATAATAAAGGAAAAGAAACTCAACAAACTAGGAATAGAAGTGAACTCCCTCAGTCTGATAAAGGGCACCTATGAAAAACCAACAGCTAACATCATACATAATGGTGAAGGAGTGAAAGCTTCCCTCCTCTGAGATCAAGAACAAAAAACAGACAATCACACTTGCCACTTCTATTCAATATTATACTGAAGGTTCTAATTCAGGTAATTAAGCAACAAAAAGAAAAGGCATCCATACTGGAAAAGAATAAAAATGTCTAGCTCTATTTGCAAATGACATAATTTTGTATACACAAAATCTAAAGGAGCACACACACACAATTGGAGTTAATAAATTAGTTCAGCAAGACTGCAGTATAAAAGAATATATAATAATCAATTGCATTTTTGTACACTGAACATTTCAAGAAAGGAATTAGGAAATAATTCCAACAACAATAGCATCAAAAAGAATAAAGTACTTAGGAATAAACAAAAATGCCTACATTGCCTTGAAGAGATTTTTGGTAGGAATATGGTCATTAAAGATGATTGTGAGGTGCTCTCATACAAAAATGAGGGTTATTGGAAACTAGAGGAAAGGTGATCCTTGTTATAAAGTGGCAAAGAACGTTGGCTGAATTATATTCCAATGTTTTGTGGAAAATAAAAGTTAAAAGTGATAAACTTCTATATTTAACTGAGATCTCTGTGCAAAGTATTGAAGATGAAACCTCGTTTCTCTTTACTGTTTTTAGTAAAATAAGAGAGGAGAGACAGAAGTTGAAATAATTGTTAAGTAAAAAGAACTCAAAGATTTGGAAAATGCTCAGCCCATCCGTATTACAAAAGATGAGAAGGCAAGTTCTGAAGAGAACATTAGAGTGTGACTGGAAAATCATTTGATAAAGATATTATGGGTACTAGTCATAAATTTAATCAGCCATCTCAGCAGAAGCTAGGAATAGTGATAGCTAAGATAGGGATTATATCAGCAGAAATACTATCAGCTTAGAGTTACAGGGACAGAGACAGGTTGAAATGAAACACGGCTGTCAGACTTCTGCGATTCTACAGAACAGGACCACAGAGCTATCCAGCAGCGAACATGCATTTTCCTTCAAGAAAAGGGAAGACTGGCCCTGAAAACGATTGACAAACCAGTAAGCCTACCACTGCCATCACAGACCAAGAGCATAAGGCTGTCTTCTCCTCGGTTTCTGCAGTCCATGCCACTGCTGCCCAGTTCCTCCAGGACAGGACCACCGTCCAAGGCAGGGAGGGTAACAAGGCTATCCCAGTGAGCCTGAAGGGCAGAGCATTCAGACAAAGAAGATTATTCTTGAGCCTTAAAATCTGAAGGAATTGGCCTGGATTTGTGACTGCATTTGGACATAGGGCCTATAAAGAGGTAATTAAAGCTAATCATGTCGTAAGGGTGGGGCCCTAATCCAATATTACAGGTGTCCTTATAAGAAAAAATGAGAAAAACCAGGGACATATTAACTCACAGAGGAAAGACCATGTGAGGACACAGTGAGAAAGTGACCCTGTGCAAGGTGACCATGACCTTTTCCTTGGAAAGAGGTTGTAGGAGAAACCAACCCTGCTGGCACCTTGATCTTGAACTTTCAGCTTCCAGAACTGGGAGAAAGTTCTGGAAACTCACCCACTCTGGGATATTTCGTTATGGCAGCTCTAGCAAATTAATGTAGCCACTATAATCTCGTTTCCTATAACTTGTCACCAAAAATATTCCTAACTAACACAACATATCATGGGCAAAGGAATCTCTCTCTCAATCTCTCTCTCTCTCTCCTGTGTATGTGTGTGTGTGTGTGTGTGTGTGTGTGTAAAATAAAGAGGAAAAACCCTACAAAATAGGAAAATGATACAAAGACAAAAATAAATGATCTAACAGTCTGTGAGGATGAGCCCCACATCACATAGCGCAGAGCCTAAAGCCTGGTTTGGATTCTGTGTCTCCCTCGGTCTCTGCCCCTCCCCTGCTCGTTCTCTCTCTCTCAAAAATAAACATAAAAATTTTAAGAATAAAATACAATAAAATGCACATATCCTTTGACCCAGGAATTCCATTTCTAAGAACTGATCCTCCAGGCATAGTCATACATGTGTAGATTAAAATGTGTTCAAGGCTGTACACTGAAGATTATTTGTAATAGCAAAGGCTTGGAAACAACATACATATTCAGCATAGAAAATCACTTAAATAAATTATGATACACTCATAC
>NW_027527807.1:2553312-2560918 GCF_008692635.1 Crocuta crocuta
ATAGTCCCTTTTTTTGAGAGAGAGAGAGACAGAGCATATGAAACTGTGGGGGGGGGAGGGAGGAAAGAAAAGAGGGAGGGAGGGGGAGAGAAAGGGAAGGAGAGGGGGAGGCTGGGAGAGAGAGAGAGACAGAGAATGAATCTTAAGCAGACTCCATGCTCAGCCCAGAGCCCAATGCATGGCTCAATCCCAAAACCCTGGGGTCATGACCTGAGCTGAAATCAAGAGTTGGATGCTCAACCAACTGAGCCACCCAGGTGCCCCCCAAATGAGATAGTTCTAATTGGAGTGAACTCACAGAGACTTACTTCCATGAAAGAAGATGAAATTATAAAAAGCAAGGTGCAGAACTGCGTGCAAATTATGTGACTATTTCAGTAAACACAAAAAGAAAAACAAATATATTTGCTCACATAGTTATTTATACATAGAACATCTCTGGAAGGATACACAGTGTTAAAAGCAGTTGCCTCAAAAGAAAGGGAGAGAGACACACATATAGATCAATGGAACAGAACGCAGAGTTCAGGAATAGACTCACAGAAATATGGCCAATTGATTTTGGGCAAAATAAATTCAATGGGTAAAGGGGTAGTCCTGTCAATAAATGGTGCTAGAACAATTGCACATTTATGTGCCAAAAAAAAAAAAATAATAATAAAAATAGAATCAACCTAAACCTCACACTTTACACAAAAATTAACTCAAAATAGGTCATAAACCTAAATATGAAACATAAAGCTATAAAAATCTTAGAAGATAACATAGGAGCAATCTTTGTGACCTTGGGTTTTGCAATTCGTTTTTTGATACAGCACTAAAAGCATAATCCATACAAGAAAAAAGTTGACAAATAGGATTTCATCAAAATTATAAACTTTTCCTCTTTTAAAGATACTGTTAAGACAATGAAAAGACAAGTCACAGACTGGGAGAAAATATTCACAAAGCACATATCCAACAAAGGACTTGTTTCTAGCATACATAAAGAACTTTTAATGTTTACTGCAATACTATGAACAATAGCCAAATTATGGAAAGAGCCCAAATATCTATCAATTGAGGAATGGATTAGGAAGATGTCGTATGTGTGTATGTATTAGTGTGTGTGTGTGTGTACACACACATAAACACACATACAATGGAATACTACTCAGTGATGAAAAAGAATGAAATCTTGCTGTTTGCAACAATGTGGATGGAACTAGAGTGTATTACGCTAAGTGAAGTAAGTCAGAGAAGGACAGATATCATATGATTTCACTCATATGTGGAATTTGAGAAACTCAACAGATGACCATAGCAGAAGGGAAGGAAAAATAAGGTAAAAACAGAGAGGGAGGCAAATCATAAGAGACTTTTAAGTACAGAGAACAAACTAAGGGTTGCTGGAAGGTGGATGGGTGGGGGGATGGGTTAAATGGGCAACAGGCATTAAGGAAGGCATTTTGGGGGATGAGCACTGGATATCATATATAAGAGATGAATCACTGGGTTCTACTCCTGAAGCCAAGATGACACTGTATATTAGCTTACTTGAATATACAAAAAAACTTGTAGAAAAATTAATAAATTTTTTTGAAATTGGCAAAATATTTGAATAGACACTTTACCAAGTATTATTTATAAAAATGGCCACAAGCATGTAGAAATATGCTCAAAGTCATTAGGGAAATGAAAGTTAAAAGCACAAGGAAATACTACAACACACCTATTAGAACGAATAAAACCAATACCATACCAAGTACTTGTGAGGATGTAGAGCATCTGGAACTCTCACCCATTGCTGTTGAGAATACAAAATGGTACAGATACTTTGCAAATCAGTTTGTCAGTTTCTTACAAAATTGAACACACATGTACTATATGGCCCAGGAATGCCACTCAGATGTATTTACCCCAGTAAAATGAAAACTTATGTTCACTCAAAAAAAATTGTTGAATGAATAAATCTACCAAAATGTAAGATGACTAGATAATGTATAAAACTGCTGAAGCAAAAAAAAAATAACATAAACCTATTTTATGAATAAGGAGGTAACCACAAGAAATAGTTAAAGGAGTTAAAAGGGATTGACTCTCGGGGGCAGGACTGCTGGGTGGGAATAGTTAGAAGTGGCTGCTGTTTTTTATTAAAAACCTTCCAGTACTATTCATTTTTCAATTAGGTTAAAACTTTTAATAAAAATTTAGAAAGCACATATATTCTCTGTGATTCCGTTTTTNCTCAAATGTTTCAGAAAAAAAAATGATCTACACACATATAAAAGGAACAAATGAGGTAAAACGTTAAGGATAGGTGAATCTGGGTAAAGGGTATATGGGTGTTTTAAAAAGAACAAGTATTCTTTTTCTTGAAACTTTTCTGTAAGTTTCAAAGCATTTCCAAATAAAAAGTTTTCCAAAAGTGACTAATTTATGTTAGAAAATTCAGAGAAGCTGTTGCTCACAGAATGAAAGCAGGGATTGACTATGAAGGAGCATGAAGGAAATTTCTGGAAAGCTGGTAATGTTCTATATTTTGATAGGAGTTGTATTGTGTGTGTATATATCAAACCTATAAAATAGTACTCTTGAGATTGCTACATTTTGCTGTATGTAAATTTTACTTTGACTAAAAACAAATATTGAACTTGGTGATACTCATGCTGAAGTGTTTATTTTTTTAAATGTTTTATTTATTTCTAGGAGAGAGAGAGAGAGACAGTGTGAGCAGGGGAGGGTCAGAGAGAGAGGGAGTCACAGACTGAAACAGGCTCCAGGCTCCGAGCTGGCAGTCAGCACAGAGCCCGACGCGGGGCCCGAACCCACGAACCGTGAGATCATGACCTAAGCGAAAGTCGGACGCTTAACCGACTAAGCCACCCAGGCGCCCCTTTGCTGAAGTGTTTAGAGGTGATGTGTACTGATGTCTGCACTTTACTTTCCAAGGCATCAAAAAAAAAAATCCACAAAATGGATTGATGGATGAAAAAAGACATAGATGAACATATAACTAATAAACCAAAAACAGCAAATTGTTCACTATAAAATCCAATAGTGGGTATGTGGTTTTTCACTATAAATTTCCTTCACTTTTTTGTAGGTTTGAAATTTTTTCATAAGAAAATGTGGGGGGAGGGAGCAAAGGATGAGACATCACTGTGAAAGAAGGCATCAGATTTTAAAATTTATCAGAAAAGATCAAATCTTAAAAGACTGATCAAATCTCAAAACACTGATATGGGTAAGAAAATTGAAGTTAGACTTACACATGGTCTAACTTCTTGAACGTAGCAGAAAAAGGTCTGGAGTACACGTCTGTCCACCCTGCACCATGAAAAACCTTTGCAACAGCAAGCCTGATGCCTAGTTTCACAGCCATGTGACCAGCTCTGTCCTCTGTCCACCCCAACACCATGCACAGCGGATACTCAGCAACACCCTCACATAAGGATGGGGGCCCCAATTTTTCTCATCACTTTTGATCAAAATTTACTCAAAGTTTTAAAAAGAGATCAGGTCCTGGTCTTCACTTGTCAACTGAAAATTTTATTTATTTTTTTATTTCTTAATGTTTATTTTTGAGAGTGAGAGAGACAGAGCATCAGCAGGGGAGGGGCAGAGAGAGAGGGGGAACAGAGGATCCGAAGCGGGCTCTGCACTCTCAGCACAGAGCCCGATGCAGCCCTCAAACCCCTAAACCACGAGACCATGACCTGAGCTGAAGTCAGATGCTTACCCAACTGAGTCATTCAGCTGCCTCTTCATTTATCAACTAAAAATGTTAAACTTCACTTGGGCTATTTGTAGGCATGAAACTTTCTTCTCAGCCTTTCTTTTGCCTAAGAGGCACTGCTTTCTCATCTTTGTTAAGACAGATACAAACACCTGGTCAAGTAGATAGCCTAGAGATCACTACATCAATCTTTTTGGACCAGATTGTACATTTAAAAACACAAATTAAACATACACACAAATAACGCTAATGTCCATCAAAAGGAGAATGAGAAAACTGTGCAGCCACAAAATTGCAGCAGCAATTAAAATTAATGCACTAGCACTACTTGTAAAAAATGGATAAATCTCAAAAACATCATGGTGAACAGAAAAAAAGTTGAGGAAGAATGTATATAGCATAATACCATGCTTTAAAATAGTTTAAACACACAAAACAATGCTATATATTGTTTGGGGATATGTATCAAATGTATGAAATGATTAAAACCAAATTCAGAATAATGGTTTCCTCTTGGGAGAAAAAGAGTTACATAGGTGGGTTCTATAATTTTTGCTTAAAAGATGAAAATTTTAATAGAGTTCTGCTTCTTTTTTTAAGTTTCTTTATTTTTGAGAGTATGCATAAATGTGGGAGAGGCAGAGAGAGAGAGGGAGAGAGAGAATCCCAAACAGGCTCTGTGCTGACAGCAAGACCCCAAAATGGGGCTTGATCTCATGATTAAAGACCTGAGCCTAGATCAAGAGTCGGATGCTTAACCAACTGTTTCTGCTTATTGGCAAATGAGGTAATTTACAGTTTCTCTTCCACTGGGGNTTACCAAGCCTAGACTCAGGCTTGGATCAGAAAACCCAGGGAGGTATGTATTCGACTTTGCCCAAGGGGCTTTTGCTCAAGTGGCTTCAAGGTGAGCAGCACTGGTGACAGTGATAGAAGAACAAAAATTGGGAGTCCAGGATCTAGCTGGCGTAGGTGTGAACTGGAAATCAGCCATACCTCATATGAATTACAGCCCTGCTTAGGATCATCTGAGTGGTCCAAAACATCTCAAGCCCTAAAACTGGAGCAAAGTGATCCTGAGTAGCTAACCTACCGCCCTGATATCAATAAGCAATTGGAAGTAGAGTCTTCCCCAGTCAAGTCTCCAGATCAGAAAGCAGCCTGGCTGACACCTTGAATGTAGCCTTGTAAGATCTTACGGAAAAAAATTCCAGTTAGGCCATTCCCAGACTCCTAACCCACAAAAGCTATAAGAGAATAGAGGTGTTGTTTGAAGCCACTAAGTGTTACACATCAATTGATACCTAATACAACTCCCATGTTGACTAGTCACTGGATGCAAGCTGCCTCCAGGAAAAAGGCTTGATCTTGAACAAGATCTTCTCTCCACCAGAGGCTATTATTATAAAGGGATGGCACCTGAAGGCTGGCATCCAGCAGACTCCAAAAGCTGGCTGAACAAGTCCTTCAAATCTCAAAGGGGATTGAGGGAATGCAACACAGAATCCACATCCATCTTACCCATCCTTCAAATCTCATTCAGTAGTTTCCTGTAGCTGCCATAACAAACCAGCATAGACCTGGTGGCTTACAACAACAGAACTTTATTCTCTCATAGATCTGGAGGCAAGAGCTGGCATCAAGGTACTAGAAGGGCTACCTTCCCCTTAGAAGCTCTAGAGAAGAATCTCTTCCAGCTTCCAGTAGCTGCCTGGTACTCTGTAACTTTCCTTGGCTTGTGGCTTCATTAACCCAATCTGCCTCCATCTTCACATCGCATTCTTCTCTGTGTCTCTATATATCTTCTCCTCTTCTGTTTCATAATGATGCTTGTGATTCTCCCCAGCCAGATAGGATTTCACATACTGCCCCCAGCCTGAATCTCTAGCCTCATATTCTCTATCCTTGGAAATTCTAGACTCTTTGGTTAGTACGTCATCTGTGGCATTTTCCTTAGAACCACCTGATAGTCTTAATCTTGTATACCCTCACCCTTACCATTATTAGACTCTGAGATCTAGAGAGGCAGTATGTGCTCTATGTTCAAGTCCAACTCTCATTTACCTTGGACAAGCTTCTTTAAGTCACTCATTTAATATATATCTATTGAGTGCCTGCTATTTTCCAGACACCGTACCAGGTGCTAGGTAAAAGCAGCAGTGAACAAAGCCCCCTTGTGAGACTTACATTCTAGGGAGAAAGACAAACAGTAAACTAGAGTGAGATGTACCTTATATATTTACATACATTGTGCTAGACCGTAATAAGGGATCTAGAGGCAAATGAAGCAGGGAAGGTGAGCTAGAAGGCATGGAGGTGGGATGCAATTTTAAATAGGGTTGTCAAGGAAGGACTTATTAAGAGACATACTTGGGGGATTTGGAACACTGTTCCTGGCTTTGAAGATACAGGAAGGCACATGAGAAGAAATGTGGGCAACCTTTGGGAATGACCCCTGCCCCCCATCCAGCAGCCAGCAAGAAAACAGGGACCTTGGACCTATACCCCCAAATTATCTGGATTCTGCCAACAACCTGAATGAGCTTAGAAGTGGATTCTCCCCCAAAAATTCTATATAAGAATCTAGTCTGACACCCTGACTTTGGCCTTATGAGATTCTAAGCAGTCAACTCAGCCAAGCCCTCCAGACTTCTGACATACACCATTGAAGATAACACATGAGTGTTGTTTTAGGCCAAGTCTGTGGTATTTTATTATGTAGCAATAGAGGATCAGAGGGGAAGCTTGGAGAGCAAGCAAGAGAGGACATTGGCTTAGGCCAGAATAGTAGCCATGGAGATGAACAGATGTAGTCAGATTCTAGATAGATTTTGAAGATGTGAGAAAAAATTATTTTGGCCTAAGAATGGGAAGAACAGAGTTCCCATCAACTAAGACTGGGAAGATAAGGAAAGGAGCACTTTTAGGAGAGAGGGAGATCAGGAACACTGTTTAAGACATAAGTCTTAAATGCCTATTAAACAGATTGGTGGTGGGGCACTTGGGTGGTTCAGTTGGCTAAGCATTCGACTCTTGGCTTTGGCTGAGGTCACAATCTCATGGTTCATGTGATCGAGCCCCATGTCGGGCTCTGCACTGACACCGTGAAGCCTGCTGGGGATTCTGTCTCTCTCCATCTCTCTCTGCCCCTCCCACCCTTTCTCTGTCAAAATAAATAAATAACCTTAAAAAAAACAGATACCTGGTGTCTAAAGGCATGAAACCCATGAGAGCAGAGTTAGGAGGTCAGGACGATGAGCCAGCAAAGGAGAATGAGAAAGAGCAGCAGTTACTAAACGTCCCCGAGCCTCAGTTTCCTCATCTGTATAATGGGGGTACAAACAGCACCTACCTACGAGTCACTGAATTAAGTAACAGATCTTTAAATGCTTAGAACAGTACCTGGAGCATCGGATGCATTCAATAAATGTCCTCAATTATTTGAGAGAGCAGAGAACATCTCTCATTCATCTCGTTATCCTTGTCATCTCCACCGCCTCCTCTCCGTTCCACCTCAACCAGCGCCAAGTGCAGGGCTTTGCACACAATCATCACTAGATCAATATCTACCAAAATGATTTAAGTCTCCATCTGAGTATTCTAAAGCTAGGATTACTTTTTCAAGCTGAGCAAAATGAGCAAATCTGTTAGGCCATTTGCAACTCATGATCTGGCGAAGAGGATGACTGTCAGGGAACGAGTTCCTTCATTTCGGCCAGCAGCTTCTGTTGTTAACTAAGGCACAGCCATCTTGACGACTCTAGAAAATTCTCCCTAGATTTCCATTCTAAATCAGTCATAAGTGGAAAAAACATAATAACAGAGTGAAATCCGATTTTGTTGATGAGACAAGGCCACAGATATTTAGTTTTCAAATGAAGTATCCAC
>NW_027527807.1:2561129-2565201 GCF_008692635.1 Crocuta crocuta
AATGAAGTATCCCCCATAGGGTTTACTCACTTTCTGTTTGGAGTCATTTCTTCAGACCCTTGAGGTATTTATAAACTCCCCACTCTGAAAAATACTGCGCATGGCAGGTCATAATTCTTTCACATGTGCCTTGTGGTTTCAAACAGTGACCTGAACGGCAGCTACTGGGAATACTTGTGCTTTTTCCTCTTAACTTCTCCTCTGAGATGTATTTACTGAAATACTTTATTGCCTCTGCATTGAGAATAATTTAAAACTGCAGTTAAGCCTGTAGCGGTTAAGTAAAAGCATGCATCATTTGGATTGAATTTGTTGAGAAAGAATCAACTGTTCGCTAGCTGTCGTGAAATTTTGGAAATTCTAGGCAATTAGCTCCTTGAAAAGAAAAACTGTTCTAATTTACTCAGCCTCATGGAAATGCACTCAGAAATGCTGTTCAAAGCTTCAACTTTTGCCTTCTGTGTTTTAAGGTACCCGCTCAATATCAGCAAAATGTGTGAATTTAATTAATGGTATTGAAACAAAAGAAGCATTTCCAAAGTGCTCAAATCCATATGAGACCAATATGTTGACCTGGTTGATGTGGATTTAATTAGCATAACTCCAAAAGCTGCTTTCATCTAATCATCACGTTTATATAAACCATTAACACATAGCACTTGGTTTGAATTGTTTTGCTACATAATCCAAACTGTTGTCCTACCCTGGGAGGGCCTCTAATAAGCTCAATATGTTTCCACAGAGAAACTTTTGTATCCACGTCAAGGAAGTTTAGGCTCCACCACTGCACAGAAAGTAACTTAAAACTTGCCTTTAAGCATGTGGAACAGAAGTGATTTAGTGCATGTCGTGCCTTTCCATCACTTTCCGACGGGAAGCAAAGGAAGGAAATCAGATTGCGCTGGCCTGACCAGTCTCAGGAAGTCTCCTAGCAAATGACTGAGTCCCAGGCCTCCACACTGCAGAGAGGGACAATGACTGAAGAGCCCGGGTTTTTTGGGGCAATATTGACTTGACAGCTTCAGGCTAAGAAATATTGCTCTGGGTGCCCCAGGAACAATTTCTCAGTAATAAGTACATCTATCTCCCAGCAACTCCTTTTCCCTGTCTCCCAAAAAAGAGTTTTTAAGAGCAAAGAGAATTTTCATATGGTTTTCAATGACTGTTGTATTGCTCTGCAGTCTTACAATTGGAAGGGGTGATTTAACTCTAGGGGAAGAGCAGGTTTGGAGGTTAGACAGAACTGGATTTAAATCCCAGCTCTGGGGGCGCCTGGGTGGCTTAGTCAGTTAAGCGTCCGACTTTTGCTTGGGTCATGATCTCGCGGTTCGTGGGTTCGAGCCCCACTTCGGGCTCTGTGCTGACTGCCAGCTCAGAGCCTGGAGCCTGTTTCAGTCTGTGACTCCCTCTCTCTTTGACCCTCCCCTGCTCACACTGTCTCTCTCTGTCTCTCCTAGAAATAAATAAAACATTAAAAATTTTTTTAAAAAATAAATCCCAGCTCTGCCCTTACTTTCTGACCTTGTACATGTCACTTACATTACTGCACATCAGCTTACCCATCTGGAGAGTGGGGAAAATAACAGTACTCCCTTGTATTAGTGCTAGGGCTACCGTCACAAAGAACCACAAACTGAGTGGCTTAAACAACAGAAATCTATGATCTCACAGTTCTGGAGGCCAGAAGTCTTAACATCAAGGTATTGCCAAGTTTGGCTCCTTCTGAGGTCTATGAGGGGAGGGTCTGTTCCAGACCACTCTCCTTGCCCGGGTCTTCTCCCCGTGTCTTCACATCATCTTACCTTTATGCATATCTGTCTCCAAATTTTCTGTTATTAAGACACTAGCCATATGGAAGTATGGCGTACCCTAATGACCTCACTTTAGCTTGATTACCACTACCAAGACCCTATCTCCAAAGAGAGTCACATTCTGAGGTACTGGGAATTAGGAATGAAACATGTGAAATTTAGGGAAATGCGGTTCAACCAGTGACACCCTTCAAGTAGGTGCTGAAAGGATGTAATGAGATAATGTAGGTTTTTAGCATCATTTCTGGTTCATATGAGCACCTAATAAAAGATAGCTGATAGCAGACACTGAGACTGTCCATACTTTTTTATTTCATGGGCTGAAATGATTCGGGGTAGAGATGAAATTGGATAAATTTGGTAAGTCTGTCCATACACTATCCCTGGAGTCCATTTCCCTCAACAAGTAGAGATGGTCAAGGTGAACAAAAGCTAAACAATTGCAAGTAAGGAGCAGAAGAGGCCAAACTAGGGCACTGGGCTAGCATGAAAGTAGATTTGCACTTAGATGATAGGAAATGGTAAAAATTCCTCATGTGACAGAGACTGAAAAAATCAACTGTCAGCTCATTGAGCAATCTTGGGACAGTGTATGTAACATACTTTTAATGTTTTATTTATTTTTGAGAGAGAGATAGATACAGTGCGAGCAGGGGAGGGTATATGTAACATACTTTGAAGGAAACTTCAGTTTCGAAAAAAGACACGTGTTTTAACACTGGATTCATCAAAACCCCAGAATGAGAAGGCTAGAGCCCTTAGTCCCATGGGCTATCTTGGAGAAGACTGGAGATCAAGTGAAATTTGAAACATTGGCTACAGCCAGAGGAACACCTGGCCCTGCGATGGCAGGTTATCAGATTACTCTTTCAAAGGGGCACCTAGCTGGCTCAGTCAGTAGAGCCTGGGACTCTGGATTTCAGGGTTGTGAGTTCGAGTTCCATGATGGATGTAGAGATTTCCTTAAAGTAAAATCTTAAAATAACATGTGTGTTCATAAAAGACATATGGCCTGATAAAGAAATTCAATGGAACTTCTCATACATTCCCTTGTACACATATGCTCTGGGCAGAGAAAATAGTTTCAAGGAGACGGGGGTGGTTGGGGGAAAGGACCATAGACATAGTCAATTCTGATTCTACAGCTGGGAAAGAAAGGAACTGTGTAGCAGAGAGACTATAAAGCCATGAGTAAAGAGAATTGGTTTCTGGACCTAGACTTCCTACTAACTAGCCATGTAATCTTCTGTAAATCACTTTTCTGTGGACTTTAGTAAAACAAAGGGCTTGGCCTGGATGATTGCTCCACTTCCATGTTTTGGTTGATAACTCTTTTACACGATAGAGTAATTAATTATACTCTCTAAACTAGTGGTAGTGATTCTGGAAACTGCAGACCTCCTGGTGTGGTTACATTTTCCCATAACCTCTATGTACTACCAAAATGTGTTTAAAGTTTCAGAAGGTATTCCTTCTTGGCACGCCCAGGTGGCACAGTCAGTTAAGCATCCAATTCTTGATTTCAGCTCAGGTCATGACCTCACGCTTCCTGGATGTGAGCCCTCTATTGGGATCTGCGCAGCCAGCACAGGGTCAGCTTGGGATTCTCTCTCTCCAACTCTCTCTGCCCCTCTCCCACTCATGTGTGCGTGCACTCTCTTTCTCTTTCTCTCTCTGAAAATAAGTATTTAAACTTTAAAAAAAACTAATAAAATTATTTTAAAAAGAAGGTATTCTTTCTTGAAAACCATTGCCAGCTGCTATTTTCTTTCATGTGGCAAATGTCCCATTCTCTTCCTATGTATCTCATCTTAGTAAATAGCACCAGCTTCTACTCCATTCTTCATGCCAGAATTCTGGGTGATATCCTTTATTCCTCCCTCTATTTAAACCCCACAACCAGTCAACTACCAATTCTCATCAATTCTGTTGCCTAAATGTTTCTCAGATCCATTCATTTCTACCAGCTCCACTGTCACTAACCTAGCCTGAGTCACTAGCCTAGTCTAAGACATACTATCTGGACTGAGACAATAATCTTCTTCATTAATCTCTCCACTTCTACCTATTCCCAGCCTACCCTTCCCAGTCCATTTTCCACAGAACAGCCCAAAGGATCTTTTTATCCCAAGTTTTCATAGCACTTGTTTTATTCCACCAAAAAAAAATGGCACTTCAAATATTGTCATATGCTTTGTTGTAATCATATCCATCTCTTCCACTAGAATGCAAGATCCTGGAGATGAGGAGGTGGGTCTTCC
>NW_027527807.1:2565330-2573493 GCF_008692635.1 Crocuta crocuta
TCTAGTCCATCCACATTGTTGCAAATGGCAAAATCTCATTCTTTTTATGGCTGAGTAATATTCCCTTGTAGATATATGCCACCTCTTCTTTATTCACTCACCTATCCATGGAGCCCTGGGCTCCTTCCATATGTTGGTTATCGCAAATAGTGCTGCAATGAACATGAGATCCGTCATGTGCAACATGGATGCAACAACATGGATGGATATAGAGGGTATGATGCTAAGTGAAATATGTCAGAGAAAGACAAATACAACAGGACTTCACTCATATGTAAACTTTTAAGAACCAAAGAAAAAAGAAGAGATCAATTTAAAAAACCAGACTCTTAAATATAAAGAACAAACTGGTGGTTGCCAGAGGGGAGGTGGGGGGGTGGGTGAACTAGATAAAGAGGATTAAGAGTACATGTATTGGGATGAGCACTGAGAAATGTATAGACTTGTTGAATCACTATATTGTGCACCTGAAACTAATCTAACACTATGTTAATTATACTTCAATAAAAATAAATTTAAATTAAATTTAAATTTAAAAATACATTAAAACAAATTGAATTGAGCTAAATTTTTATAATGAATATTATCAAAATCACAAGCATATTTTCCAAACTTTTATAAATATTTANTACTCTTTTTCTTTTTTTTTCTAAATAGGCTCCACACCCAGCGTGGGGCTTGAACTCATGACTCTGAGATCAAGAGTTCAATGCTCCACCGACTAAGTCAGCCAGGTGCCCTCTTCGTTTTGCAAATCTTCTTTTTTAAAACAGCTTTAGGGATATAAAACGGATATCCCAAAAAACTGCTTATATTTACTGTATACACTTTGATGAGTTGGGCACATGCATACACCCATGAAACCATCNGTTTTGCAAATCTTCTTTTTTAAAACAGCTTTAGGGATATAAAACATATATCCCAAAAAACTGCTTATATTTACTGTATACACTTTGATGAGTTGGGCACATGCATACACCCATGAAACCATCACCACGATCAAGGCAATAAGCATATCCCCCATCACCTCCAAAAGTTTCCTTGTATCCCTTTGCATGCGTGTGTGTGTGTGTGTGTGTGTGTGTGTGTGTGTGTTAAGAACACTAGAATATTTAACATGCAAGTCAGATATTACCTACCTGCCTAAAACTCTCCCATGGCTGGGGTGCCTGTTTGGCTCAAGTCATGATCTCACAGTTCATGGGTTTGAGCCCCACATTAGGCTCTGCCCTGGCANCTCTCTCTCTCTCTCTCTCTCTCTCCCTCCCCCTCTCTCTCTCTCTCTGTTCCTTCCTCCCTCCCTCCCTCTCTCTCTCTCTGCTCCCCCCCACAGATTGAATGAATGATCCTCTTCAATGGCTTTCCACTGTACTTAGAATAAAATCCAGAGTTTGTAACTGAGATTTCTGTCTCTCACCTGGGCCTGCTTCTCCCACTTCCCCACCTCCTGCCTCACAATTCATTCTCCGTGCAGAGTCAATGGTCTTTTCAAAATGTACAATAAATTTGTCAGTCTCATGATGAAAACCTTTTGATGGCCCTCTATCACCTACTGGATTAAGTCTCAGCTCAGTCTGGTACTTAAGGACTTTTGCCTTCTCTGTGAAACCTTCCCTACTTTTCCCCTGTTCTGTTCCCACAGTGTTTTGTNTCATATTTCATAACTTGCTATAATAATAGAATCTGACATCTAGCCTATAGTACTCAAATTATGTGTTTGTGTGCCTGTCTCCCCCACTAAAGTGCAAGCCCTTGGAGGCAGAGATTGTTTCTGTCTTTTCTCACAGCTTGAGACCACTGCCCAATACATGTTTGGATTCCTAGCACCTAGCACGGCATTTAGCACATAGTACTAACCTGCAAATATCTGCTAAATTAATACATTCATCAGATGTAGTGTCAGAACATGTACAATTGGAGTTGAATAGACTTGGAATTAATTTCCAGTTCTAGCAGTTAGCTACAAGCTCTTGGACCTCTCCAAGTCTTGGTTTCTCATCTAGAAACCGGAATAGTAATGCCTACATCCCTGTATTATTGTGAGGATCAAATAAGATAGTAAATACATAAGCAGTTACTGAATACAGAAGCTTTCCACGAGTGAGACATAAATATAAACAAATACGCAGTATGACCTGAGGCATGGGAAGTGCCCAGCACAATGCCTAGCATAGAGCAAGTGCTCAGTGATTGTAAGCTACCCTTATCACATTAGAAGATGAGGCTGCCACCAGTCACCCTACTTGTGCGTGCACGTGTGTGTGTGTGTGTGTGTGTGTGTGTGTGTGAAGTGATTGATGGAGACCAAACAGCCCTACCCACACAGCAGGTGCTCTTCATCAATTGGTTTCATGGTTCTACCAGCCCTGCTCACACTCTCTTAGGCCTGCAGTTTATCATCCATCTAAAACATTCCACATTGCCTGATACCTGAGTTTAAGAGAGCTTTACAGCTTACCTAAGATGATGGTCAAGGGGAGGGCCCATACACACCCCAGACTGCCTGGGAGAGTCTCATGGTAGGTTTCTGTACAGCATAATTACTAACAGTGTCTTCTTCCCCTTTCAAAAGTATTATACATTGACCAATAAATTAGATTATGGCCATCCTAACGAAGGACACACTTACTACTCAAGTTACTTGTTTCCAGTGGGGAGAAGGAAAAATTCCTAAGTGAAAGTCTCACTTGGCTCTTTTCAACAGTAAAATTATTTGTGGTTCCACATGGCACATGGGAAATTAAGAGCGGTACAAGCAGCCTTGCGTCACAGCCCCTGGGTTCATTTACATTAGGATCTATTCTGCACCAGCATCTGCTCCTGTGATAGCAGAAGCGAGATATGTTCGTGGACCCAGAGGGCATTCTGTTTGGAGCTCTACCACCTGCACTCTTTTTGGCCACTGGCCACATGGCCAGGCAGTGCCTACAGCCACAACCTGGGCAGATGGCCCCTGATGCCCAGGTCTCTCCTGCACTACGGTGTTAAGGAGGCAACTTTCTTCTATGGCCTCTGCTCCCAGCTACCTAGGAGCTTTCCAACAAGTCTCCAACTGCTCTTGGCTATCACTGGGGCTTTCCCGGGCAGAGACGAGAAAGAACCAAGGGCCCCAAACCATGCTGGCTGACTTAACTACACCTACTTAACCTCCTCTTGAGCTGACTGAGCCTGGCTTTGGCCATGGTTTGATATGGTCCATTAAAAAGCATTCTGCCAGTCAGATCAGGCCGCAGATATTCACATCTGCTGGTTTGAGCCCTATTAAAGCTGTTTGGCCATTGTGTGTTGTAGGAATATTGCTGTGCATGATGATCTCAGCCACCACAAACTCTGCTTGATTTATGCCCGCTCCGTGCCCAGCAAAGTGAGGGGGGGGAGGGACAAAGAGTTAGAAGCCATGGCTCTTGCTCTCTGGATCTCAAATTCCCACTCAGAAAAAGCAGAGGTCAAACACATAGGATAACTTACTCGAATCATGGAAGGGCTGAATCCCATTCATGGAATTCTATGAATCACTTATACTGGGCACTAGGGTCACAGTGGTACATAAACATAACACAAACACCACCCCTGGCCTCATAGCATTTGAGCAAGTGCAGAGGCCAGACATTAAAACGGTAATTTTAAAATGCACTGAAGGTTAGAACAACAACAACAGAAATATACTTTCATAAAAAGGGCTTAACATGGTTTGGAATGGGAAGAGGGACCCTCAAGGACTGAATCCTGGAGGAAGCGAGGGCTCAGAGAAGACATAGACTAGAAAGGTGTGAGAGCAAGGCAGGCCCTTAAGAGCAAATTTTGGGTTTCTCAGTTCCAACAGCACTCTCCCTTTGTTCCCGATGTGGAAAAACTCCTGCCAGACCAAGGCAAGTAGGGCAGGTACAAGTCACACCCAGCTACAGGGAAAATGAGGAGGGCTTAACTGAAATGAAGTAGTCAAGGAGGACCCCTCTGAGGAAGCAGCAATTAAAGAATGTTCTAGGAAATAGCTACCGTGAAGGCTCTGAAGTGAAAAATAGGTCGAGGAAATGACAGAAGGGTCAAAGTAGCTAGAGCCTGGGGAATAGTAGGGAGACCATTATGAGATAAGGCTAAAGAGAGTAGGCAAACCATGAGGTCCACGTTGGCCATAGACATGTGTCCTTTATCCTAAAAACAATAGGAAGATTTAAGGGGAGCTTTAAGGAGGAAGGGAGAGGGGTGATTTCATTGTGTTTCAAAAAGGCCACAGTGGCTACAGGAGGGAATATGGTTTGGATAAGGGCAACGATGGAGGCAGGGGTCCCAGTTGTCCAAGTGAGAGAAGAAAATGTTTGGATCATGGTTCTAACAGTGGAAGTAGAAATAAAAATAAATTTTGGAGGTAAAATTGATAGGACTTAACAATGGATGAATATGTGTGTGTGTTGTGTCTATAAAAATGTCCAGGGAGGGGCGCCTGGGTGGCTTAGTTGGTTAAGCGTCCGACTTTCGCTTAGGTCATGATCTCGCGGTTCGTGGGTTCGAGCCCCGCGTCGGGNTTCTTTGTGATGTTTTAAACCGTGCACAATGAACAGAGACTACTTTTGTAATAGGAAGGAAAAAGCAATAAAGTTATTACATGGTTTAAATCCCAAAGGTAGGTGGCATCAGAACTTAACCATCGACATGAGCTCTTGGGAGGCCTTCCACTCTCCAGAGAGGATCTAAAATATGGGACTATCTCCTGGGAAACTGCCTTCAGGACCTTCTGCCCAACCTTCCAATCTCCTCAATGACTGCACATCTTCATCCTGTGAGGATGGGTTTAAGATTTTACAAGTAGTCATAAGTTATTTGGAACCAGATCTGTTGGGGCCTGTGGGGGAGAGGTGGTGAGGGAGCCAGGGGTGAAACGCTAAGTGACACTATTTTAGTTAAAACAACCACCACCTGTGACTCCAAAGTAATGACCTGGTTCTCTTGTTTGGTTCATAAACTGGCTTTAAAAACAGATCCCAAAGAAAGTTTGCCTCTCTCCAGCTTTTGAGGAATGGAAGTATCCTTACATGCAGCATATACAGTTTCCCAAGCTTCAAAGTCAAAAATCAATCTCATGACCTTACTGTCATTCCTTATAGATTACAGGAAAACTCTCGCTTCTGAACACTAATAGGAAATTCATCCATCCTGTCCCATTCCTCCAACCAAAGCTCTGTGTTTTAAGCATGGTCCCCAAATGGCATTAATTTAACGTTCAGTGATGATATCTGGAAGTGTCATGAAGGACATGAATCAGAAACAGAAGAGAGAGGTCTCTGCTTGGAATACAGAAGACCAAAACATTCCCAGCGCAGAAAACTACAGCCTATTCCACGATCAAAGGATAATGCAGAAAAGTGATTGGAAAAAATTATTACAAAACATGTATTACAGCTCTTTTTTCCCAATTCCTTCACTTCAAACCCTAATGCTAATACCAGCCAATCAGATGTGATTTTCAATCACAGGTGACAGCTACTTTGGTTGTAAAAGAACAATAATAATAAAAAGTCATTTAACTTTTTCACCAATTTATTTGAAATTCTCTACAACTTAGCTCTTGTCAGTGACATATTAGATGACTCTTGGTACTTATGGTGATACATAAAAATAATGTAATTATAAATGCGCCATTTGCAAAATAAAGTCAGTGTCTTGGGGAAAATTGCTATTGTAATTGGCTGCAATAACTATCCTGAGTTTAAGGACCTGAAATATGTGACTATAATGCAGAAAAACTAAGGAAAGTTAAAATAAGGACTTCAGTGTTAAAATACCTAACTTTCCTCAGGATCTTAGTGTCTCGGTTCTCTCCATAAGATCTAGGCCTAGAAAGAAAAGACACTTGTCTGCCTGACCCTCTCAATTGTTGCTTAAAAATGATTAAGAGCCAGGATGGTGCTACCTGGCTCTCATCTAAGACTACGGCTATGCCTACTGACGCTCTGCAGAACAGTAAAAGGATAAGACCCCACCTGTTTTGTTGAGCATTTGAACAGAATTTTTATTTCAACTCTTTATTACCTGTCCCAATGGAGGGGAAGTTTTTACTGCCTTTCCCTCTTCAGAAGAAAAGATAAGCTCTCATGGTCTGCCTCCAGATACATCTTCCAAAATGGAGGTCTGATCATGCCACACTCCCACCTACTCCCAACTACCACCCCATGCCCTAGCCCCATTCAAATGCCTCTTGGTGCCCCACATGGTCTACAAAATATCTTAGCCTGACACCCATAGCATTCTACCATCTGGATCCCAGTCAACATTTCCAACCTTATTTCCAATACAGCATCCCCTTCACCTACTCTGCATTCAAGGTAAATTTAAGCAATTCTTATTCTTCTTAAGACTCTGAGTTTTCCTGCCTCAATACTCTCAATACTCAATAAATACTCTTTTTTCCTGTATCAGTACTCTTCTCTCCAGCCCAGTTCTGTGCTGTTAAATCCAATGGTCCATTTTCAACAACTACATTTACAGCTTCACCTAAAAAATACCTAGGAACAAAACCAAAGAAGTGAAAGACCTATACTCTGAAAACTATAAAATATTGATAAAAGAACTTGAAGATGACACAAAAAAATGCTCATGGATTAGGATACTGTTAAAATATCCATACTACCCACAGAAATCTACAGACTCAATGCAATCTCTATCAAAATACCAACAGCATTTTTCACAAAACTAGAGCAAATAATCCTAAAAATTGTATGGAACCACAATAAAACCCCAAATAACCAAAGCAATCTTGAGAAAGGAAAAGCTAAAGATACCACAATTCCAAATTTCAAGATATACTACAAAGCTATAGCAATCAAAACAGTATGGTATTGGCACAAAAATAGACACATAGATCAAATGAACAGAAAAGAGCCCAGAAATAAACCCATGTTTATATGGTCATTTAACCTATAACAAAGGAGGCAAGAATATACACGGGGGAAATTTCTCTTCAATAAATGGTGCTGGGAAAACTGGACAGCTACATGTAAAAGACTGAAATTGAACCATTTTCTTTTTTTTTAGTTTTTATTCAAATTCCAGTTAGTTTAACATACAGTGTAATATTAGTTTCACATGTATAATATAGTGATTCAGAAATTGGACCACTTCCTAACACCATACACAAAAATAATTCAAAGTCATAACCTAAATGTGAGACCTGAAACCATACAATTCCTAGACGAGAACACAGGCAGTCATTTATTTGGCATTGGCCATGGAAGTATTTTTTCTGGATAGGTCTCCTCCAGCAAGGGAAACAAAACCAAAAATAAACTATTGGGGCTACAGCAAAATAAAAAGCTTTTGCACAGCGAAGGAAACCATCAACAACAAAAAAAGGTAACCTAGTGAATGAGAGAAGATATTTGCAAATGATATATCTAATAAGGGGTCAATATCCACAATATAAAGAACTTATACAATTCAACACACACACAACAAACAATTCAATTTAAAAATGGGCAGAGTACCTGAAGAGACATTTTTTTCCAAGGAAGACATACAAGTGGCCAACAGACAACATGGAAAGATGCTCATCATCAGGGAAATGTAAATCAAAACAGGGAGATATCACCTCACACCTGTCAGAATGCCTAAAAATCAACACAAGAAATAACAAGTGTTGACGAGGATGTGGAGAAAAAGGAACCCTCCTGCGCTGTTGGTGGGAATGTAAATTGGTGCAGACACTGAGGAAAACAGTATGGAAGTTCCCCAAAAAGATAAAAATAGAAATACCATATGATCCAGTAATTCCACTACTGGGTATTTACCCAAAGAAAATGAAAACAATACATCCAAACACTGAACAAGAGATGCAAATCTTATGAGGGGGATAAACAGGGAGTCCTGTTTTAGACTTGTTGAATCTGGAATCCCTGTTGGTCACCCAGGTAGAAATGCTAAGTAGCCAATTGTATTTACAGATTCATAGCTGAGGACTGAGGTCTGGGCGAGCGATTTGGGAGTCATCTGAAATTCAAAGTGAAAGAAAAGTGGCAAGGAAGAGTCTAAGTCCCAGATTTTTAGTCTGGTGATTTACGGTAATTGTAAAGCACTTGGAACAATGTCTGCCACATAAGTGAGCACTACATAAATACTTATTAAAAATAAATAAAACAATGGAATCATCTGGGGGAGATTTTGCTTTAATTG
>NW_027527807.1:2573502-2575356 GCF_008692635.1 Crocuta crocuta
ATCTGCAGGTATTTTTAAAAAGGACGTTTTGATTTGGTAGGTTTAGGGCAGAGGCTGCATTTTGTTTTTTGTTTCTTAACATTTTTATTAAGGTAGGATTTTTTTTTCTTAAATAGTTTATGGTCAAGTTGGTTTCCATATAACACCCAGTGCTCATCCCCACAAGTGCCCTCCCCCATGCCCATCACCCCCCCTTCCCCTCTCCTCCACCCCCATCAGCCCTCAGTTTGTTCTTGGCATTCATTAACAACCAACCAGGTGATGCAAATTCTGCTGATCTGTGGGCCACACCTCGAGCACCAAGAGTCTAATCTGATTTCTTATTGAAGTTAACAACTTGCTCAAGGTCGCCACAGCTAGTAAGTAGCAGGGCTGCCTTCGGGTTCTGACTTCTAACTCGACTGTCTTTTTTTTCTGCTTTCATCTTCACTACCACCTCCCACCAGACACAAAATGCATCCTGATGTCTTAAGAGCAGCAGTTCCATACCTTTTTCTCAACAGTGATACCCCTGACGTAGCAGACGTTCCTACGCATGATGAAGACAAGGGCACCCCACATCTCTAGCTGTGCCTCCTACACTCTCCGCCATTTCAGGAAGCATGTCCACGTGTGAATGAATAGGGGGCCAATGCTGACTATGCCTGAACTTCTTTTTGAATCATCTGAAACTTGGATCCATTGCTAATAACATGGCCATCCAGCCCTCACTGTCAGTCTGGAACACACCAACCATGATGATGCTACCATCTTAGGGGCAATCGGTTCTTAAAAACAATTCCTCATGTTTGACTCTTCTTTTAAATTTTTTTATGTTTTTATTTATTTCTGAGAGAGAGAGAGAGGGAGGGAGAGAGAGCGCGCGAGCAGGGGAGGGTCAGAGAGAGAGGGAGACACAGAATCTGAAACAGGCTCCAGGGCGTCAGAGAGAGAGCGAGACACAGAATCTGAAACAGGCTCCAGGCTCTGAGCTGTCAGCACAGAGCCCGACGCGGGGCTCAAACCCATGAACCGTGAGATCATGACCTGAGCCGAAGTCGGATGCTTAACCAACTGAGCCACCCAGGCGCCCCATTAAAGCAAACCATCTTTTGGATAGGAAAAAAATGTCCTCTAATAACTTTTGTGAAAATCTTGGCTTCTGTGACTCAGGCTTACTTGAGATGGACTGTGCCAATGGTATTCGGTGACTGAAGGTGGTAAGGGTTGCTGAAAAAACCTGGGTAGCTTTGTGAGCACTAAGGACTGGCAGGGGATGGGGGAGGGAGTTTTGCTGCTTCTTGNGGCTCCAGAAAATTCTTCCCCCTCCCCAGCAGCCGCATCTCTGGCTTTCCCAGAGGTCTTGTCCCCCATCAGCTGCTCCACCTGCTCCTCAATCATTTAAATGTCAAAGCAGCTGTACCAATTAGTACCGGCCCAACCAGCCAGAGCCTGAAAAGAAATGAGGTATAAATGCAAAACTCAGGATAAAGAGGCCTTTACAAAATGCTTGCTCCACATTCCCAGACCTGCTCCTCTATTTCTTAAAGGTAGGGGGATTCTTCATAAGATGCTGTGCGAGGAATATATGTGCAAACAGAAAGCAAACACAACCAGGACAAACCTTAGCGAGCTGATCTTTCCTGATTCTGTTTGCAGAGCTGTATTGAACTTTCTCTGGAAATCTCATGACATTCGACAGGGGGAATCAAAGTACCTCTGTGCAGTGGTCACATGGGGATTGCTAATAAGGAGTATGCTCAACTGTACGTATGGATTAATCAGACTCATTAGAAGAAAAATGTTGATAATTGTGGCCAACAGTGCTTAGGTTCTGTAACAGAAAGGCATTTGGAACTTGCCCGAGGTGTCCAT
>NW_027527807.1:2575397-2602340 GCF_008692635.1 Crocuta crocuta
AGGTGTCCATATGCACCCCTATTTGTACTGCAGACTATATTTAAATATCAGGCTCCAGCATCAAACAGCCACTTTGTGACAGATGACCTTCTACACCTTCTCCTTCTACACGGGTTCAAATCGGTAATGCCGTTATCAATGCAGCAACATGCAATTAGCACCACTGCTTTGGGCTCCAAATCCTCAAAGTTTGCTCAAAGAAACAGTCCTCACTTCTGTCTGCCTTCCATCTCAACAAAGTACAGAAGCACCCACTCCCAGCTCCCAGGTCTCCTGCCACCACTTCTTGTCACTAGAGATGTTGTTCAAGATAGAAGAAGTGTGTCAGGGCAAAGTCAGGCAGCATGCTCTAGCGAACAGAGCTCTGGGCCAAGGAGACCCAGAGTCAGGCCCAAGATCTGCCATTAACTCACCTGCTAACCATGCTGCGATGCTCTCGGCCTCAGTTTCTTTGTCAGTAAAAGGAGCAGAGTAGGGGAGGTCAGTTCAAAGATGACTTCATGATTCTACTTGCTAGGGTCTCTCTGGAACCTGTTTTCTTTCTCTTAGCTGTCCCTGTACAGTCACCGAAGCATCTATACTTGATCTAGTTGTGCTCAGATTCCTGCGTTCCACCAAAGGGCCAAGTATCCCAAGCCGGAAGGAGGCCAGTAATCAGCTATAAATTTGTTTCAGCCTTTTCAAACCAACTCCCCAAGGTCTCCAGAACTTCTGTTTGCAAGCATGCCTTTAAAGCAGAACTTATGTGTCTTCTAAGGAGCAGGTTTTAGCATTTAACATAAAGATTAGGAGTTTGGGTCAGAGAGAAATCCCAAACGTCACGTCCAGGAGAGTAGACAGACTTGGGTTTGAGTCGGTCCAACCCCCCCATGCTGTGTGACCTTCAGCATATTACATAAATCCTCAGGATCCCCATTTCTTCACCTGTAAAATGGAAATGCTAATAATAGAACCTACCCCAGTGAGTTCTTCTGAGGACTAAAATAAGACACATGCCCTTCCCAGGGCATCGTGGACATTCAAATCCCTGAACATCCTGTCTGCCTGAAGTTCCAGCCACCCACGCATCTATCAGAGGTCCTCAGATAGAAATGGTGGTAATGCTGGTAACTCGAGAGGGAAAATGAGTGGGACGGGCCAGCAGGCAGCCAAAAAACAAACAAAATGAAAACAAAGAAGGGAAGCAACAGATCATTTCATAGTATTCCAAATGAGCCTTTGACTACGTTCAGCTTTGAACTCCTTGTTTCGAGGTTGTGCTTGAGACTTCGGCTGTGGTTTCCAAAATGCACTTTCTTTTTTCCCAGAAACAATCCAAGAAATGCCCTACAGGTGGGGTAGAAGAACAACTTGGCTTCATTCCTCCCTTGCACCTGTTAGAGTCCCCACTACTTAGTCCGAGGAAAAGGGAAGGCAGAAACTTCCTGAGAAAGTCCTACTGGCTCCTTCCTAGACTTTAGAGCCCTGAACTGAAGTTAGAAGAATGCATTAGCTTTGAAGCATGCCATTTTGCCCTCTCACTCATCGAATTCAAGATCAAGATGATCTAAGCCTGGCTTAGATGCTTGTAAGAAGAGACGCCCCCTCTCTTTTTTCACTGGCCTGAGAAGGTTTTCTCTCCAACCTCTTCTTGGGACTTCTGAGAAATGGCAGTGCAGAGCACAGATGCCGGAAGCATTTTGATCTGCAATTGTTTTCATTTTCCCCTTTAGGAGTAAGAGCAATTGAAGAAAAGTAAAGTCGAATTATCTTCAAATAGGGGAAGAAATGCATAACCAAACAAAATCACAAAATGCTCTTTTTGCTGAGAAAAACCTATTCTGTCTCTTTTTTAAAATGGTTATTGGGGCGCCTGGGTGGCTCAGTCGGTTAAGCGTCCGACTTCGGCTCAGGTCATGATCTCGCAGTTCGTGGGTTCAAGGCCCACATCGGGCTCGGTGCTGAGAGCTTGGAGCCTGGAGCCTGTTTCAGATTCTGTGTCTCCCTCTCTCTGACCCTCCCCTGCTCACGCCGTCTCTCTCTCTCTCTCTCAGAAATAAATAAAACATTAAAAAAATTTTTTAAATGGTTATTGATTTGTTTTGAGAGAGAGCGAGAGCACGTGGTGGAGGGGCAAAGAGAGAGGAAGAGAGAAAATCCCAAGCAGGCTCTGCACCCAGCACAGAGCCTGATTCGGGGCTCGACACGGGGCTTGATCTCAAGACAGGGATCATGACCTGTGCTGAGATCAAGAGTCAGACACTCAACCGACTGAGCTACCAGGCAGCCNGAATATTGTGTCAAGGCATTTAATAAATACTATTTAATGGGATGATGACAAAGATGATGGTTTTAATAAGAGCAAAGACCTCCCCACCACACACACATCTTAGCCTTCTCTTCTGTAACAGAAACCAATGTCCTTTCTTTCCTCTCTCCTTGTAGATTGCCTTTTCTAGAGAATATTGCAAAAGGGTTCATAGCAGTGGATTCATGTCTACTTACCAGCTGTGTGTCTTCAGACAAGTTATTTACTCTCTCTGTCTTTTAGTTTTCTCATTTTACTTTTATTTTTTTCATATTTATTTTTGGGAGAGTGCAAACAAGTGAAGGAGAGAGAGGGGGACAGAGGATCTGAAGCGGGCTCTGTGTTGACAGAGTGACAGCAGTGAACCTGATGTGGGGCTTGAACTCATGAACAGTGAGATCATGCCCTGAGTTGAAGTTGGACGCTCAACCGACTGAGCCACTCAGGCGCCCCAGTTTTCTCATTTTAAAACGAGAACAATAGTACCTCTCTTTTGCAGTTCGGTTCCACTGATTAGAACGATTTAACACATGCAAGGAACCTGGCACACAGGAGATGTCATGGCGGCCCTCCACCAGAAGGATCACGATGAGAGTCTGACCACAAAAACACACCCCATCAAGCCCCACTTGCTCCAGGAAATGGCCATCTGCCAACAATATTCCACCCTTAACACTGAATAATCCTTCCTCCTTTGAAATGTCCCCACTATGCTTGCTTACCTCCTTGCAGGCAACCAAGAACCGTCAACTGTACTTGAAGACCAATTAGTGTCCCCTGCACCGGGTGCCTGGGTGGCTCAGTTGGTTGAGTGTCCAACTTCAGCTCAGGTCATGATCGCACGGTTTGTGAGTTTGAGACCCATGTCCAGTTCTGTGCTGACAGCTCAGAGCCTGGAACCTGCTTCAGATTCCATGTCTCCATCTCTCTCTGTCCCTTCCCCACTTGTACTCTGTCTCTCTCTTTCTAAATAAATAAACAAACATTAAAAAATAATTTAAAAACTAAACAAATCATTTTTTAAAAAGTTTCTCCTACTTCCAAAACTCATACACGAATCGTATGCTTGCCGATCAGAAACTGTTTTGACACTTCTTCTTTTCTACTCAACAGAATTTTCTCTCCTTTCTAACACTTTAGTACCCCTAATGAAACAAAAGGTGCTGCAGCAAGTTTGTGAATAAACAGCCTTTGTTAATTTTGTCTGTGAGTTCGTTTTGTCTTTGATATGCTCAAGACAAAGTAGCTATGTTATGACCTATTATGATTATAATCAACATGCATTGAGCCTCCTGTGTCCCTGGCCCCTGTGCGAGGTGTTTTCACACACATTCTCTCTTCTTATCACATTATCCATCAACTAAACCTTTCACAGATTAAAAGCTGTTCGTTATTTTCTAGATGTTGTATCAGTAATAAAGAAAGGCTCTGGTATCTCCAAAATTTAAGGTTTGGAGGTTCTGTGCCCAACGCATGTTTTGTTTATAGTTTTTATTTTTTGTGTGTTTTTGTTTTTGTTTTTGTTTTATTTCTAGGAGAGAGAGAGAGAGACAGCGTGAGCAGGGGAGGGTCAGAGAGAGAGAGGGAGACACAGACTCTGAAATAGGCTCCAGGCTCTGAGGTGGCAGCACAGAGCCTGATGCGGGGCTCGAACCCACAAACCGCGAGATCATGACCTAAGCGAAAGTCGGATGCTCAACCGACTAAGCCACCCAGGCGCCCCATTGTTTATAGTTTTTAAACTTATACTTCAAAAAAGTATAGCAGGTCCCCTTCAGTGTGCAGGAATCATGGTGAATTAAATAATGTTCTTCTCTCTTCTCTCATTTTGCCAGTCCTTGTGATATAATTTCCCTAACTACCTTCAGGATCTTTTCTTTTGACATTTTACACTGTGTGGAAATGTAAAGGTAGGGGAAGTGGAGAAAAGGTTCCCTTAAATTTAGAAGACGCACCCAAATGTCCATTTACGATGAACGGATAAAGAAAACGTGGTACATCTATACAATGGAATATTATTCAGCCTTGAAAAGGAGTGAAATTCTGACACCTGCCACAACATGGACGAACCTTGAGGACGTTATGCTAAGAGAAATAAACCAGTCACAAAGAGACAAATACTGTATGATTCCACTTATACGAGGTATCTAGAGCAGTCAAACTCATAGACACAGGAAGTAGAATGGTGGGTGCCAGCGGCTGAGGAGAGGGAGAAATGGGGAGTTGTCATTTAATGGGGACACAGTTTGAGTTCTTCAAGGCAAAAAATTCTAGAGACCCGTTGCACAATGATGTGCATATACATAACACCATTGAACTGTATGCTTAAAAATAGTTAGGATAGTAAGTTTTATATTATGTAGTTTCTCCAACTACATTAAGAATCCCATCACTATAAAAAAATAGAAGGTGCAGATTCTGTGGTGACGAGAGGGCCTTGGCCCAGCAGCAATAACCCAACCTCCACCCCAGGCATTTGTTTCCCACAATGCTTTTCATTTCCAAGGAAGTCCACACGTGTCTCTCTTCCATGAGCAGGATTTCTGCAGCTTCTTATTCATGATCCTGCTAGTGAGCTGTACCTCGGGGCAGGAGACCGAGGAAGCAGAAGTGCATGAGACAAGCATTTTCCCACCAACAGCTTCCCAATTGATATTTAGAAATATTCCACTTCCGAGGAACAGCACACGGAGATTTGCAGCTGCTCATCTCACCCATCTCCCCTTATTACCAGGCGCTCTGTCAAAATCACTCCACGTGAGCTTTTGACTAAGCTCGTGGATCCACTGAGTCACTGTATGCATATGAAATATGTTCATAATACATATTTAAAACCCCAGAGGCTACCTTTAAATATCCTCATTACTGTGAAATTCATCAGCAAAAAAGAGGGACTCCAACGCGAAAGTGACCAAACAGCATGAAACTGATGAGCAGAGAATAGCTGGGAGAGAAAAAGAAACTCAGCTCTGGTTAAAATTTCACCTTGTTGATCCTGTGTGTGCGTGTGTACGTGTGTGTGCGCGCATGTGCGCATGTGTGTGGTGATTTTTGGCCAGTCTGGGCTGTTTTAATTTATCACAGTGTTTGTGTATGCAAGGCAGTTAATTGTCTAAATGTCGTAAATATTTCCAGCCTAATTGAAGAGAACACCTATATGGGTTTTTGACCTCTACCCATTTGCATAATAAACTCTAAACAAATCTCTCATTACCAACTTCCCTGGAAAACAAACATCTCCGCTAAAAGTGGAAAGCTCAGAAACAGATGGAGATGGGTGAGCCCAAATCACCTTCATCATGCCCTCAAAACACCCCTAGATTCATCGTCTTCCCTTGCCTCTCCTTCCTCCATAGCTTCTCCACTCCCATAGCCTCCATATAGAGTGGCACCATCTTATCCATGGATTCTTCCATAAGAGCANCAGTGATAGTCATAGTGGTAATAAAAATAATGATGTAATAGCAGTAATAACAGCGACGAAGATAATGATAATAATAGCAACAATTTATTGGGCCCCTACCATGTGCCGGGCACAGTACTAAATCTTTCACGTACATGGCTTTTTAAAATATGCATAAGAAGTGTTGTGAAATAAATACTGTTACCCCCACTTTACAGATGAGAAAAGGTAAATCGAAACTGAACACAGTTAGTAGAGCTAGGTCTGTTCTGACCCCAACGGCCATTATCTTTCCGCTCCCCTATGCCGCCACTCAGGATTGTTTTCAGACTCGGGAAGATGTTCTAAAGCGCTGCGGGTGTTACAGTCCACAGTCATACAATGTATGACAACAAAGTAAACTGCAGGTTTTGGCGAACCACCAGAACTTTTGTATCTAAGCGAGAGATGACACTGAGTTGCGCCCATGGGAGGGCACCGGCTGATTCCGAGGACATAAACACTGCCCCAGCGTTCTGGCATTTCTGCAGCTCTCTTTATCAGAAATGCCCCCAAAGCTCACTTTGAAGCCACACAGGAAAATACATCTCCTTGCCAGAGAGATACAGCTCATTTCTAAATCCAAAACATTCATTGCCAAGCATGATCACCCACCTTATTCACCAGTGTGGGCTCTAATGACTTTTAGCTGTTTGTTCAAATATAGCCTGTTCTCAGAGGACAAAGATTTGTCACCACTGAGGAGATTCGAAGCAACGTGCGACAGGCTCTGAATTGCAATTTGACAATTGGGTTGCTTCCTCCTCTCCGACATCTAGCATCTGGTTTGCCTTTTCAAAATCTCATGGCAAACAGACAACAAAAAAATCAAGAAGTTCTCCTCTGAATTAGAAAACAAACAAACTTTTCCCTCTCAATATAATTATAAGTCCCAGAAAATTTGCATTCTCCAGCAGGCATTCATAGATTCTGGAGGGGATGTATCGGTGGATATCAGTTGCTAGCTGGCCTTTGATTTGGAGGGGCCAGAATCCAACCAGTTCCCTGGGGGTTATTCGCAGCGAACCAGGAAACAAACTACTTCTCACTGCAACTCTCATCTGTTTGGAACTGTTTACTCCAGGAATAATTAATTGCTGGTACAAAACTCTATTCCGACTCTGATGTACATCTGTGAGAGGAGAGGGCAAACCCCTTTGCCAGGTGGCTGCTTACAGATAAATGGGCAATGGCAAACCAGCTGCCAATTGGTCGTCCTTGCCACCACCTTTAAATGCATATTTCAAGCTGTCTCTCCTATTCCTACTGATAAAATATTCTAGCATTTTTATTGCTCAGGAAGTAATCTTCTCAAACATAAGCTTGATGTACCAAACCACATTGCTAAGTAAGATGTATGTTTCATAGATCAATTACCTTCATGCAAATGGCACCACACTTTAATTTAACACACTCATGAAGTGGCAAGCTTTTGCAGTGGAGTACCCCAAAGGACACAAAAAGGAACTGGCATTTTGGTGCCAAGGATATTGTACGAACCTAACACCAATGAGACTTTCTGGATGTGAGAGTTGCAAAGAAAGGGGTTTTTCAAAATAGTCTGAGCAAGGGATGGCCATCCTGTGGCTCGCCCTTGAGCAAATGTGAAAGAAGACCCAAAGCCATTCTGAATAAGACTGATGTCATAATTAAATGTCATGTTATATCCCTTGGATTATATGTTGCCTTTGAAATGCCTGGGAGCACTCTAATCAACAAGCGATGGGGAAAAGGGGCTTCATGATATTTTTCAAGTAAAGCCAATAGCGGATTGAGCCATTTATCAGAGGCGCTAGTGAAATCTAACATCTGTCCTTAGAATCCTTTGAAAATCTCACCCTGAATAACCCAGGGACCCATCGTTTGGGGCAATATTGGAGCTTCCCGGAGCTCTTGAAGACTTCTGCCACTTTCCTCTTCTCACCTTTCATCCCCACACTCCCAGTCTCTCTCCAATCTTCTGATAGCCATCTCAGGTACCTCTCACAGACCTCCAAAAGACGGTCTAAGATGCTGCTAACCTGGAGTCACCGAGACTGCCTTAGACCTGTGTTTAACTTTAGAAGGTACAAATTTAAGCCAAATCCAGCTGAGATACCCAACTGAGGCTCCGGTGTGAAAAGCACATTCTACTCGAAATGTGCCCGTAATATCCTCATTAGCGAGTAAACTTCACATTCTTGCATGAACTGGAAATGCTCGACTTCTCCAGGGTTTTGCCTCTCACTAGGCTGCCTTTATCACAGTTAAGGCACAGTCAAATATTCTTTATTTGTGCTTGTGAGTATGCAAGCCTCTAAGAGCTCTTTCCCCATTCTCCTCCTCAGTCTGGCTTTTAACATTCCTCAAGGGAGAAAAATTTGTTTTACACGTAACCTGAGCACACGACAATGTCCAAATCATTTTATGTGCCAGTGAAGTGCTGTAATAAGCACTGATAGAAAGTCAGCAGTGTCCATAAACATTACCTGTACTTGCTACACATTTGCCTCATCGACAGGATCCATCTGCATCAAGAAATGACCTTGGCAATACTAATGCAGCATAACCATAAATGCGCTCGGCTTTCCTTGCCTGTAAACAGAAAATAGGAAGCCCTAGATTAGAAGGCTGTAGGGCTGGCTGTGAAAAGAGATCCTTTTCCCACTGCCATAGCGTTTTCCTTCCCTGGAGACTCTCGATTCTTGGTGAATTTGCTTCTTGATGGGCCCCACAAAAACTGAAATTGATAATGAGGAATTTGCATTTTCCCCCAGTTCTCTGGGGACTGCCAGCCACAGAGAGAACATTCCCAATTTGCCATCTTTTTTGCAGCAGGGCATGTGGCCCACCACTAGCGAATCACAGAGCCTGAACACGCTCTCTCGCAAAGGCTGCGTTTGCTGCTGCTGAAGTTTGTGGAAACGTCAAGGTTGACAAAAAGTAATTTCACATGAGCTTGTCTGATACCTGAGACCAGCTTCTTTTTTTTCCCCCTTGCATCTCTCTTCAAAACGCCACATGTTAGTTTAAAGGTCCAAGTGATGAAATGGCCTTTAATGACAGCCCCAAACCTATCAATGGTCCCAGGGTCAAGTCACGAGAGCTGTTGCACTTGTGGATGTGGTTAGAGAATTCCCTTCCTTTGTACTACAGCAGATACCTAATCCCCCTTTAGGTCAAATGCTTCATCAGTTCAATATCCTATATGGATATTGCTGCAGATTCCCTGTATGCCCGTCTTAAGGGGGAGTAAAAAGTTTCTACATATCAGTTGACAACCACTTAAAGCATGCATTGAGGAAAGATTTTGTCAGTAACAGCCATGCGTATGGCCCCGGGAGCACTGCTGAATACACACTTTGATTTAAGGAGGTTTTTATGATTATAAGACAAACCAGAAATCCATTCCTAAGCCTATAACTTATTGAGAACTATTGAGCAAGTCCGTGTACATCTTCCAGAAAGTCAATATGAACTGTTTGTAGTCCTGCTCTTTTGTCATTGCGAAGAGATTTCTCAGTTAGCCTGACGACATTGCCGATGCCATCTTTCACCATTGATTCAGTAATGTACTCTGTACTCTGGAAGCATTTCCCCCTTGACTTGCGCAGAAGGCATTTAATTACTTATTGATGATGAAACTCGCTGGCCAAAAAAAAGCACTCGATTTGCCTTCTCCTCCTCTCCCATTTCTGGGACAGTCCCAAATGTCTCGATGGGCCAGCAGCCTGTCAGTTTTTCTCTGGTGACAACTGCATTCACTCTTGGAGGAGATGGGGCTGGGCAGGGATGCAGACAGAGAGAAGGGGGTGGAGGAACGGAGTCACTAGTACTAAATCCCTCGTGATGATGGTAATAGTGCTTATTTAAACCCTAATACGAGCCAAACGTCAAAAACAACAGTAATCATTTTCCCTGTTCTTTAGGAAAATATATGCTCTTTTAGAGTACCAATATATCGTTCCTATGACCTGTAATATAGCTGAAATTGGCTTGTTCTGCAACCTAGCCCCCAGGACTCTTGTCATTGACATGTCACTTGAGTTCAAGTCCTGGCGCTTCTCTTTTCTAGCTCTGTGACCCTGAGGCAAGTCACTTCACCTCTCTGAACTGTTTCCTATCAGTAGACTGTAGAAAATCGCAGTACCTGCTGCACAGGGCTGTTGTGATACTCCAAACTGAGACGAGAGGATGTGACACTACCGAGCGCTCTAAGATGCAGGCAGACTCTAAAGTAGTTCATAAACATAAAGGGGGAGGACGTCGTCTCTGATGCAGTGATAACCTAAGGTCATGTGGTTGCTGAGTGAAGCTGCCAAATCCCAAAATGCCTTTTGATCAACAAAGACACTTCTAATTGTATGGAGTACCATTTAGCCATAAGTATATTTCTCTATGTTCTCATTCCTTTAAGCACGCACCTTCCCGGTGCCTGGGCGGCTTGGCCAGTTGAGCGTCTGACTCTTGATCTCAACTAAGGTCTTAATCTCAGGGTCATGAGTTCAAGCCCCTTGTTGGGCTCTGCGCTGAACATGGAGCGTACTTAAACAAACAAACAAACAAAAAAAGCGTGTATCTTCCACACATGTGGTACACATCTACTAGGCGAAGCAGTTGGTCAGCCAGCAACCCCATCCCCCAGTGAGGCTGAGCAATGACTCAGAGCTAGGCATCACCTACCTCCAGTTCACATGCCGACTTCTGCATTCTAGCTCCTGCTTCCCAGGAGGAAAACACATTTTTACCAACATGGAGTGGTAAAAGAGAGAGTGGAATATGTAGGTAACATGGCTCCTTCACTACATGCAAATGACCAACTGGCAGCTACTTGGCAGGTGGCCATTCAAATCCTAGAGCCCATCTGGCAATAGAATTGCATTTACCCCCCTCTGGGGCTCACAGATGTATACTGGATGGCAATCAGCTCGAGCCATGGCTAAACACTTTCATTTCCCAGCTATTTTCCACAAAAATATTTATGCCCAACTCTAGCATGGATGGCCGGCTAATAACCCACTGTCGCTGGTGGTTCATGTACATGCTGTACATGAGACCAGCATTTCACAGAGATACCAGCTTCCATTGATATTGTAGTCTCATGAAAAGACTTTGCCATGGGTTATATCACATTCCTGCTCACAATAACCCAGGAGGGAGTAGCCAGGATAGGTTCTCCTTCTCCACTTTCTAAACGATGAGGCTAAGACATAGGATGTTATTACTTCAAGTAATTCAGATGGTTAGCGCGAGGCTCAGGCCTAGAACTCAGCCTCCTGACTACCAGTGCTCCCTCTAGATGCTGACGTATAGACATTTGTTGCCATATGCCTAAATAAGAGAGGCACTTGTAATCAGTGTCGGTGATGAGAGACAGAGGAGCTATCAGAATGGCCACATCAGGGCCTACATCTCCACTGGCCCATCAACATGCAGCACCTCCAGGGCAAGCTCTTTGACCTTCTCAGTTTAATTACTGGCGGCCTCGCTGCATGAAATTCTCTCCATGGTAGCACTCCATGTTAACGGGCACATTCCTTTGTATCCATCAAAGAACACTGGGGTTAACCCAGCATCCCCACCTCCCCAGAAACCCAGCTTCTGCTGACTCCAATCTGAAACTCACCAGCCTGACATCTGGAATCACCACATGTAACCCCTACAACATTACTGTGAATCACCCAATTCTTCAGCCTCTTGGCTTCCCCACCGGAACAGGCAGGGGAGAAATTGCACCGCAAAGGGACAATCTTGGATCAGTCATTAGCAGTCATTGAAAAAAAAAAAAAAAAACTAAAAAATAACCAGGGCTGCCCATATATGAGCCGCATTTTCTCCCAATTTCTCCTGGGCTGCATCTCTCAGGAGCCCATCTATTTCTCAGAAAGCCCTTTTTGTTGCTTTTATGTGAGTGTGCCCGTAGAACTATGAACTTTTGCACTGGAGAGGAGTTACAGATAAAGCAGAGTCATGCTAGTAAGCCACAGACATTGAAGTCATTTCATACTCCCCAGCCCTACTAATTACTGAAAATAATTATGCAACAGTAAGCTTTCTCCCTTGTTGTGTTTGGACTGATGATAATAGAAAGTCCTCAGGCAAATTAGAAGGCTAACAACTGCTTTGTTCAGAGTGGGAGAGAACAGTAAACTGGAGGAGAGCACCAGAGCAGGACCAAGGAGAACTGGAATGATTTAAGTTCACTCGGGAAGTGCCTCATCTTAGACAGAAAGTCATTTTCCTAGCGGCTCTTCCCATATTTTAAGAGCAAAGCAAGAATAATAGCTCTTGTGCATCACCGTTGAATCATGGACTCTCCCTGAACTGGAACAGGTAGCTCTTTGGTCAGATCAATGAAGGTGGTTTTCATGCCAGAGAGAGACCATTTGCTCCTTCAGCAATTCCCAATAAAGCATCCCAAGCATCATCATTTGCAACCATTGAGTCCAAGCTGCTACTGTAAAGGGAGGGGATTACCCAGCCTCTACAGTACCCAACTCACTGCAGTTGCTCAAGGTAGGTCTCATCTCTGGCATCTATAGCCCGTCATCTGTTTGCTTGCTTTTGTTTCTTACAAGTAACATTTATACAGAGACATGCACAATTTTTTTAATGCTCATTTACTTATTTTTGAGAGAGATAGGAAGACGGTGTACATGCAAGTGGGGGAGGGACAGAGAGAGAGAGAATCCCGGGCAGGCTCTGCACTGCCAGCACAGAGCCGGATGCAGGGCTTGATTCCAGAGAACTGCAAGATCATGACCTGAGCTGGAATCAAGAGTCAGATGCTTAACCAACTGAGCCACTCAGGAGCCCCAGTGCACAAATCTTAAGTGTAATAGTCAATGAGTTTTGACAAATACACACACCAGGATAATCTACATCTCTATCAAAATATAGAACATTTCAATCACCTCAGAAAAGTTCATTGTGCGCACATGTGCATGTGCATGTATATGTATGCGCACACACATGCGCGCACACACGCACACACACACACACCCTCATCAGAGGCAACCACTGGTGTGATTGCTTTCACCAAGGCCTATTCTAGTACTTGATGTAAATGTAGACATGGCACATTTACCTCTTTTGGATAAGACTTCTTCCACTTTCATAGGGATTCAACCATGCAGGTGTTCATTCCTTTTTACTGCTGAGTAGAACTCTGACACACGACTAGGCCATGGTTTGCTTATCCCTTCACCAGACGATGAACATTTGGGTTGTTTCCAGTTGGAGGTAATTATGAATAGAGTTGGAATGAGCATTCTTTTACAAGGGCTTTGTGGAAATATGCTTCTATATCATTTCTCTTGGGAAATCCCTAAAAGGGGGATGGCTGGGTCAGAGGGTAGGTGTATGCTTAGTTAAATATGAACTACCAGAACTTTTTCTAAACTGGTTGTACCATTGTGCCTTCCTATTGACAGTACATGAATATTCCAATTGCTCCACATCTTTGCCCACACGTGGCACTGTCAGTTGTTTTAATTTTAGCCATTCCAGTGGATGTACAGTGGTATCCCGTTGTTTGTTTGTTTGTTTGTTTGTTTTAAGAGAGAGAGAAAGTGTGCAAGAGCTCGGGAAGGGCAGAGAGAGAGGAGAGAGTGAGAATCTCAAGCAGGGTCTGTGCTGACAGCAGTGAGCCCGATGCGGGACTCAAACCCACAAACTGTGAGCTCGTGACCTAAGCCGAAATCATGAGTTGGACGCTTAACCAACTGAGCCACCCAGGTGCCCCAGTATCCCATGGTTTTGATTTACATTTCCCTAATGACTAATGATGTTGAGCACTTTCTCATGTGTGAATCAGCCATTTTTTTTTTATCTCCCTTTGGGAAATATCTGTTCAAATCCTTTGCCCATTTTTACTTAGATTATGTGCATTATTATTGAGTTATGAATTCTTTATATAGTCAAGACATCAATCCTTTGTCCTAGTGTTGTGAATATTTTTCCCAGTCTTTGACTTAAGTATTCATTTTTTGAATGATGTAATTTGGTGAAAGGAAGTTACAAATTTTGATGAAGTCTAGTCTATTTTTTCCTTTCTTTTATGATTTGTATTTTCTATGTTATAAGAATTTAATCAAATTTTAAGCCTGTTGTCNACTGAACTACCCAGGCGCCGCATCATTAAGCACTTTTGATTCCACTTCCTCCCTATCTCTCAAGTGCATACACTTTTCTCTATCTCCTCTTCCACAATCTTAGCTCAGGCTACTCTGACTACAGCAGCTGCTCTTAACCGGTCTCTCCAATTCTACTCTTGCTCCGTCCATTCCATTCTCCCCAGAGTGTTAGAGGAACTTTTCCAGCTATCTATTGCTACATTTAAAAGCCTCCGAAAACATTTGGTGGTGTAAAACAATGGTTTTGTTGTGCCTATAGATTCCAGGGGTCAGGATTTAGAGGAAGGTTCTTTTCTACTCCTTGATGTCTGGGATCTCAACCAAGAAAAGACTTGAACATTTGTGAACTGGAATCATCTGGAGGCTTCTTCACTCATATATCTGGCCCCCGGCCTGGGATGACTTAAAAGCTAGGTTCAGCTGGGACTGTCAACCAGTGCCTTTATGTGGCCTCTCCATGTGCCTCGGGCTTCCTCACAGCTTGGTAGCCTCAGGGAAGCCAGATTACTTACGTGTTGATTCCATTTTCAAAAGTAAAAGTTCAAATAAACATATTGGAAACTGAATGGTCTTCTACGCGTAGCTTTGGAAGTCATGTAGCATCACTTCTCTTAAAATTTATGAGTCAAAGTCATCATTACACCCAGTTTCATTGGGAGAAGATATAAACACCACCTCGCAATGGGAGGCCCATTCCGAACTCCCAAGCAGATCATGACACTGCCTGATGAAGGCTTCCAATTGCCTCAAAGTAACTCTCAAATGGGGGCTCCTCCACTCTAGATGATGCCTCAGGAGCACCTGAGGAACAGTCCAGCCTTCTCGGAGTTTGTGTTCTCTAGAGGTCTGGAGCTCAATCAACCAGCTTACTCTTATTCGTGAGCACCCTTCCACCAAGTGCATACAGGGTGGATACTCGCTTACATGGCATCTTTGTGCAAGTTTAAAAGGTGCCCCTTGCCCCTCTGCATAGACAGCACCCTGTTCCACTGGACGTGAGCACAGTGAACGAAGCATGGGTTATACTCAGTCCCCACCCCCTTGCTATCTAAGCCAGGTGCCTTTGTGTCTGACGCGACCCAACATTTACAAAAGGCTTCTCCCCATCCTTGCCACACCCTTGACTCTGTGCTCTTACACCCTGCGCCTAGTCCATCAGGAAACCATATCACCTTTCTCTCTCGACATACATCACAGTCTAGCTGCAGTACCATTATGAGTGGACATCACAGTCTAGCTGGAGTACCATTATGAGTGGCCTTCTAGTCTTTTCTCTTAGTGAGCAAGCTCCTTGAGGCAGATACCATACCTCATTTACTTTTCATGCAAAGAGAAGGCAAGGGTGCCTCTCTCCCATCATGGTGCCCAAATACCTCAAATACCAACATCAGAAATTCCTTTCTCTGGCTTCCTGAGTCTACCTTATTTTTAAGTTTATTTATTTGAGAGAGACAAAGACAGCACGAGCAGAGGAGAGGCAGAGAGAGGGAGAGACTGAGAATCCCAAGCAGTCTCTGCACTGCCAGCACAGGGCTGAACACGGGGCTCGAACCCACAAAACCGTGAGACCATGACCTGAGCCCAAACCAAGAGTCAGGCGCTTAACCAACTAAGCCACTGAGGTTCACCCCGAGTCTACCTTAAATGCCAGAATGCCTGGTATTTAATTCACTCCCACTGAAGTGTTAGTGGCATATCATGTCTGCTTCCTTCATGCACGTGCATCAGGCCATGGAGGAGAACCAGAGCAACACCAAAAGAGAAGGATAATGGAAAAAAGGGCACACAGAACGATTTCACCTTGCCATTGGCCTGTACATGTACATTACCAGCGCCCTAGTGGGGGACAGCAGTTCTCACCTGGCTAAACTAGAAAATGTTTCATCTTCCGAATGCTGCACGTTGCTCCTCTTCTTCACAGATGCTACTCATGCCAGAAAACAGAAAATAAAGTTCCTCAAGACCTTAAAAAAAGGATTTCTCTATAAAAGGTATAAAAAATAGTAGGAGTGAAGAATCTAACCAAGATGATGGAAATCGGTAAAACCTTTCTAAAAAGTAATTGGCTCTCTGTACTGTAAGCCTTTGGCCCAGAAACTCCCCTTCCAGCAACTGATCCTATGGTGGGGTTGGGGGGACAAAATCCAGAAAAAGAATTAAATACAATGATTCCCACTTACAATGGTGAATACAATGGACAACCAAACTGGTCAGTGGGAGGTCAGGTAACTAATATACGAGAATACAATGCAGTCAATGGAAGTGGTATTTTCAACGAATAGGGTGGGTTTTTTTTTAATTTTTTATGTTTATTTTTGAGAGAGACAGAGTGCGAGTGAGGGAGGGGCAGAGAGGGAGGGAGACACAGAATCCGAAGCAGGCTTCAGGTTCCGAGCTGTCAGCACAGAGCCTGACACGGGGCTCAAACTCACAAACCGCGAGATCATGACCTGAGCTGAAGTTGGACACCCAACCGATGAAGCCACCCAGGGGCCCCTCAAGGAATGTTTTAATGACAGACAATGACTAAAATAATTGAGTGCTCAAAATGCATCAAGCTCTACACTACAGCCTCATGTGGTGTACGTACCCTGTTAACCTCTACCACAATCACAGTTGTGAGACAGTTACTGATAATAGCCCAATTTTTACAGATGAGAAAGTTGAAAATCTGACACAATACGGGATTTCACTCAAGGGCACTTGGTTAACTAAATGGCAGAGCTCGGATTCGAGCCCTGCAGTCTGATTCCGGAGGCTAAAGTCTTTAACAGTACAGTAATACTTGTCTACGGCCATACCACCCTGAACGTGCTCAATCTTGTCTGATCTTGGAAACAATACAGTAATACTTAATGCACACCTTTGCACATGAATGGGGGGAAAAAACCCTAGGCGACAAAAAACCCCAGTGGGTTACCAGTACCTTACCTCTGGGTGATAGGATAAGAAGGAATTGGTATTTTCTTCTTTTGCATTCCTTTATGTTCCAAAGTCCTGATAATAATGATGTATTTCACTTTTTTTAGGTTTATTTATTTATTGGGAGAGAGAGAGAACATGAGCTGGGGAGGGGCAGAGAGAGAGAGAATCCCAAGCAGGCGACACTGCACCGTGTGGAGCCCGATGTGGGGCTCAAACTCACAGATTGTGAGATCACGACCTGAGCCAAAACCAAGAGGCGGCTGAGCCACCCAGGCGGCCCGATGATGTATTGCTTTCGTATTCAGATTTTTGTAACCAATTAATTTCATGTTTCACCAACCAAGAACTTGGGAGTTTCTAGCAATCGAGTCCAGCCCTTGGTTCTGAGCTCACGCTCGCCACCTGGGGCAGGTGCAGCCCCCTCCAGTCCCCACCTGGCCATCTGCTCGGATTCCCTCTTGCCAAACCCACCGAACTCCCAGCTGTACGTGTAAATAAGGCTTCCTGACTGAGGCTGGAGTCAATCCTGTGCCCCTTTCCAGCCATCCTGCCTAGCCTCTAGCTTTCTGCCTTACCTTGGTCTAACCTCTTGTTCTGCCTTTGCCACCGAGGCTCCTCCGCCTCCTGGCAAACCCTCCCCACCCTATCTCTGCCTCATCTTTCACTCTCAGAGCCTATAGGATCANCGGGAGGGAGGAAAAAGCCACAACAGCCCTCTTTTCTCTGTGACTTCTTCACTTCTCTCTTCAATTACAGACCCCAAGCTGATCACACCACTCTAATAAGGCCCTGATCAATGCTAAGGAGTTATTTTATGATTCCTGCAGGTTGTATTCCTGTTATTATTACACATCACAGCATCACATTAGCTTTCAAAAACCAAACCAGCATTGATTTGCTGACTCACTCTGTGGTCTCCTATGATGCCCAGATCTTTCCATTATGTTTGCATCTCCAGGCAAGGAGAGAATTGATTTCCTCTCCAGCCCTCTATAAGAGGTTCCTGTTCACTACCTGCTCCCAGTCTCCACCCCGCCTCCGTACTGCAAGCGGAAAAGTGTGGAAAGCAAGAGAAACCTGAGGTCTATTTGTTAAACCCCTGAGCAACAACAAAACAAAACAAAACAATCACAAGAAGTAAAGTAAAGGCTCTTGCCTACTTTCTACGGGACCTCTCTGATTTCTGTTTTAAAAACAGAAATAGGGGGCGCCTGGGTGGCTCAGTCGGTTGGGCGTCCAACTTCGGCTCAGGTCATGATCTCGTGGTTCGTGGGTTCCAGCCCCGCGTCGGGCTCTGTGCTGACAGCTAGCTCAGAGCCTGGAGCCTGTCTTTGGATTCTGTGTCTCCCTCTCTCTCTGACCCTCCCCTACTCACGCTGTATCTCTCTCAGAAATAAATAAAACATTTTAAAAAAATGATTTTTTAAAAAAAGTCACAGGGCAGGTCGCCTGGGTGGCTCAGTTGGTTAAGCCTCCGACTTCAGCCCAAGTCATGATCTCACGGTTCATGGGTTCGAGCCCCACATCGAGCTCTGTGCTGACAGCTCAGACCTGGAGCCTGCTTCGGATTCTCTGTCTCCCTCTCTCTCTGCCCCTCACCTACTCAGGCTCTATTTCTCTCTGCCTCAAAAATAAATAAACTTAAACAAAATTTTTTTTAAAAGTCACAGTACTCATGGGAAAAGATAGGGTAATAGGCACAACAACTCAAAACCTTCATCAGGAACATATTTTAAAGGATAGGAACCTCCTAAAAAACATGTATGACAATTTTATACATGTTAAATGGTCAAGCAATACATAAATACTACAATAAATGTGGCACTTTAAAAAGACCTGAGGTTTGCTTGGGCAGATGGCTGTCGGAAGAGCAGCAGCTTGTGAATTCTTGCCAGGCAGTGGAAGGAGGGTGATCTGAAATCAGACAGAGGGGTAAGAGCAGCTGTGAACCGGGGTGGCTCCGATCACACGTGGGGAACTTAGAGAGGTGCTGGGTGTCCAGGGGGCTGTCCGTGCATGCTCGCACATGCCTTGTGCATCCCTGTGTGATTCGGTGCAGGTGGGTGCAGTTTCCCGTGCTCAACTAGTGTTTCCCGTGAAAGACATTGTGCATGAGTGAATACGAAGTTCGGGTTATACTCCAATTGTTCCCAAATCTATCAACCACATTAGTCGAAAAACGACTTCACATTTTTCGAAACAAGAGTTACAGTGGAACTGACTGTACTGACCTCCTGAGCTTGGGAAGATTACATGAAATAAGGCCTTTAGCAAAATGCCTGGCACACGGTCAGCTCCCAATAAATGATAGCAGTTATCAAAAGCAGCAGTAAGAGCTCAGACCTATGGACCCTACGGTGGCTGCAGATGAAATCCAGACCTGCCCTGATGTAGGGTTTTCCTGCACACATCTGATGGGAGCCAGCAGAAGCCCAGGAGAGCTCAGCTCTGCTCAGAGTCAACCCCACACACACACACCCTACCAAGTGCTTATTTGCCTTTAATTCTATGAACATCTCTTATGGCCCTAGGGTGTTGGCTAAGCAATGCAGGATGTACAAGAGGAGCTAGGGGCCCAGCTCTTGGGCTAAGAAAGCTTCTTCTCTCTCTGCTCAGTGAGAGGGTGAGGTGTGACAGGGACCGGGGCTGGCTTGGCTGGAGGGTCTCCATAAGCAGTAAGGCGACATTGTCGGTTCCGAAGCAGGAAAGTTTCAGGATCAGAGCCATGGTTAAAAACAGATGTCAACAAACCTTTTAATGTAAAAGGCCAGATAGTAACTTTTTAGGCTTTGCCGGCCATATAATCAAACAGGCAGTGGGCAACAGTTAGGCCACCGTTTGCCAACCTCTGCTTTGGAGAGGTCTTATCTAATAGAATTTGTGCCGTGGATAAAAAAACCACATAGGTAATTTTAAATTCTTCTAGTAGCCACATTTTTCTATAAATCGAAAGAAAATGTTATCATTCATTTTAATGTGTATTTTACTTAGCCCCCAATATATCCAACATATTATCACTTCAACATATAATGAACAAAATAATTATTAATGAGATATTTTCTAGTCTTTGTATTATATCAAATCCCTGAAATCTGTTCTGNAGAAGTACCCATGAATGTGATGTCATTTGTAAATAGGGTCTTTGCCATTGATCACGTTAGGATGAGGTCATGAGGGCGGGCTCTAATCCTATATGACTGTCATCTTTATAAAAACGGGAAATTTGTGTGCAGAGACAGATACAAAGACAGAAAGCCATGTAAAGAAGAAGACAGAGATCAGGCTAATGTAGCAGAAGCCAAAGAATGCCAAGGATGGCCCGCAAACCACCAGAAGCTAGAGGAGAGGCCTGGAACAGATTTCCCCCTCACCGCCCTCTGAGGGAGTCAATATACGTGATCTTGGACTTCTAGCCTCCAGAACTGGGAGACAATACATTTCTGTTGTTGAAGCCACCCCGTTTGTTGTATTTCATTAGAGCAACCCTAAAAAATAAATACAAAATGTACGTCTTTGTGGTTTATATTTTCAGCACAATCCAATTCATACTAACCACATGCCGAGGACTTAATAGACAGACAGCCACGGCCAGCCAAGGATGTAATAGACAGACAGCCACGGCCAGTGGCCACCATATTCGACAGCACAGCTGGAGAGAGAGCAATCTGGCTACCTTGAATTGATTAGCTTAGAGACAGAAAGGTGTCAGAGACAAAGAGTTTAAGCATTAAGTGTAAACAAAGAACTTTTTGGAAACTTTGAAACTTCCTTGAAAATGTATTAAATGGGATGGTTCTAGGCATTTACTTTCTGTCGACAGTTTGGAGGCCCTCAGGAACTGACCATGGCACAGCCTAGGAATGCCCCATTTTCTTTAGCTTTGGCTAAAGTCATTTCATTCCTGAGCTCTGTTTTTGCTTTTATGGTGTGTGATCATTTTTGTCTCCCAACTGATTTCTTCTGAAGCCAATATGTGATATTTTCCCTTGAAGTAATTTGGCAGTTTCATCATTTTCTTGATCTTACCTTCCCCATTAATTGTATTGGTGCACACAACATACCATGTGAAGGGACGGGGAGATTGTAACAAGAAGTCTAGGTCCATCTTCAATATTGGACTGCTGACACCTTTCAAGCTCCTTTTCCCTTTTCCCCTTTTGTCCTACATCTATCAAGGCCACATGACAGCCTGGGCATCTGTCCCCTGGTGCTGGTGAGAAAGTTCAAACCAATAAAAACCTGAGCCGCTCACCCATTCTTCATTCAAGCCAATGAGATGCGCTTGAGTGGCTGCCCTACTCTCCCCAGAAAGCCTCATGACGTGAATGACAAACCTTTTCATACCCTCTCGGTACGTGTGCCACATCATCAGCCTCAAGATCCAAACCCATTTTGAGTGGGGGTAGAGGGCTTGATCTTGCTCTCTGTGAGGGAACCTCAAGACAATTGGTGTTGACAGCCAGATGACTGAATAGATGACCATCAGCTCCTGGGGGGTCTTCTATTGTTCTCAGCTTACTAACGGGCTCCACGTCCTGCTGGCAAGTATGCATGTGAGCTGCTGCCTGCTGCCCACTAGCGAGCTTGCATTGGAGTTGACATTGCACCTAGTGAGTCCTTGCAAGCCTTGGTTCTAGGTATGACCAACCCAGGTCAAAAGTCTTGCATGTTGGGCCAAGAGTATGGGATTGGGACCCTTCTCAATGTAGCCCTAGGTTGGGCACCACTGTCTCAAACTGAATTGTGTGTTTCAATTCCTGCACAAGCTATGACTGATGCTAGGTTCAGGGGAATGACTCTTACTCTGTGGCCATTGGTTGTGTTCCAACCAGGCATTTATCCTGTTTTATAAAGTGTTCAGGAAACAGACTGATACCATGTGCAATATCATGGTCATGGGCGGTCACTGATGTGAGAAAAAATAGTCACTATGTGCAGTGCTGAGATCACACTCTTAAAAGCAGATGGCTCATTAGGACGCTAAATGTGTCTAGTGAAACAAAGATTCTAATCCTCAGAATTATAGGGGAAAGAATCCATGGTACCCCCATGGCATAGACCCTTACGAGAAGCACCCTGACTGCTTTATCCCCTTGGGTCTTAAAGAGCCAGAGAATGCCATCACTGTAGTGGACAATTATAAAATGGACCAATGAGCACTCTAGGTTCTATTTAGTGCCACAGCTGGTCAACATGCCAAGAGGTTAATTCAAACTCATTTTAAACCAGAGTCTCTCGACCAAACAAAACAATAATTGCCATAAGAAAGGTCCCTAAATTTGATGAAACCAATTTGAGACTTTCTAGAAGAATAAACTTATAAACATGTCCAGGGTAGAGAGGATTCCCCGAAAGCGAGGTATATCCAATAACCACCAAAACAAAAAATGAAATAAAAAAAATTTTTTTTTCATACAGACTGAGGAAAGAGAAACTGAAACAGAGGCCTGAAATTTTACTCAATCATAAATCCAAATTTTACTAAAATACCTCATGCAGCATAAAAATAATAGGGTTCTTACTGGCTTTCGCCCTTCTAAAGCATACATTCTAAATTAATATCTGCTGGAGTGCACCAGTTGGTAAACCCAATTGGGCCCAAATTACAGTTATCCCTGGGGATCTCACTAAAGTTAAACAAGGTACCCTCTACATGCTTTAGGGAATTACCAAATATAAAAAAAAGGACAAACAGGTATGCCTCGCTTTAACCATCAGAACTACCATCTTGGCTAAATTCCCTCTCTTATACTCAATGACCACATGGGGAGCCCCTTGAACCAACTGAGTCATCAGAAAAGGGAGTCTGTGCCCTTTGCACTCAGCAGTGCTAATCACAGACAGGACTCCATTGTCAGCAAAATTAGCCAAACTTCAGGCAATCATCTTAGCACTAGACAATACCTGGCCAACAATCAGTCTCATATGCACATTTTTACATACTCTTGTGCTATTTCCAATGGCCTGGCCCTCTGGTCTGACCAGTGGCAACAATTCGTTATCCAAGGGTGACCCCTTTGGGGCAAGGAACACCGGGAATTTATTGCCTCACAGATACCAAAAATATAAATGAAGGTCATACTTATCTCTGCATATATTTAATACCACAACACAAGATCTCAGCCAGGCACTCCTTATCCTCTTCAGAGTTCCAGGCATCATTGATAGCAAACAAGGCATTCATGTCACTTCTTAGAATACACGATGCTGGGCTCTTGAACAAGGTATCCAACAGAGCATTCACTTCCTTTAAACTGGTTCCAGGCTGCAGCTCTCATAGAGTATCATAATGGCTTACTCAAACACGTTCAAATTCAAATAAATGAAATGGCACCATTGAGTCATCTGTGGAACATCGAAGGTGAAGTGTAATAAAGAATCTGATTCCAAGTGAGCAGTGGGGCCGGCTGACGATAACGGGGCTGAGAGACTATTCACAGAGCAAGGTGAAGATGAATGCCAAAGGACTCGGATCATAGCTAAAGGCCAGTATTCCAGTTACTGAACTTTCAGGAAGTGGACCTTTTGAAAGTCATGGTCTTCTTTGTAAAAGGTCTTCCTTGTGTGAAGAATGAACTTTTGCCTAGTCATCCTCTTGAAATATCAGAAAAAAATGTCCAGCTCAACCAAGGTAAAATGAATTCTTCCACAATGAGAAACATCCAGGGTCTGTTTGCTCCACTCAAATTACAAATGGGATTCGAGGCAGTGCAGTACGTTTGGCAACTTCCATTTCTTCCCAGCTCAAACCTTTCACTGGATATTTCGAGGGGTAATGATCAGACTGTTGGATTTGAAGATGTTTTTAATGACCCGTCACAAAGTGAATTAATGGGAGAACCACACTTGATGGTGGAATGTAAACTGGGTTTCCTGTAATCTGTTGTGCTAGTCACGAAAATAGAGGGGCTGCATTTTGTTTACAGTCATCTTTTTACTATAATTTAATGTACACAACATTAAAAGTACTGACATGAGAATTTTTGGCTACATAGTATCTGTGACCATTTGAAATGATTTGGGTCTTTGGTTTATTACCATGTGACCACTGAAGGCACGAAGGAGAGATTTTCTTTTCTTTTCTTTTTCAAATGTTTATTTTTGAGAGAGAGAAGCCAAGAGCACATGGCAGGGGGGGGGGAGCAGAGAGAGAGAGGGAGACACAGGCTCCAAAGCAGGCTCCAGGCTCCGAGCTGTCAGCACAGAGCCCGACACGCAGCTCGAACCCGTGAACCATGAGATCATGACCTGAGCTGAAGTTGGACGCTTAACTGACTGAGCCACCCAGGTGTCCCGAGACTTTCAAACTCCCAATTTATATGAAAGCAGTGGCCTTCTATGTCTTTAAGCAATTGTTATTAATGAGAATTTTAAACTGTCTACAGGTCTACAATGCAACCTATTTTCAGCATCTGAATCTGGAACCTTCATAGTAGTGTCTTTCAAAATAAACATCTGTAATTGATTTTAGTGGCAACACTTCAAATTCATTACAAAGCAAGGTATTTATATTTCACCTTGTTCCAGGATAGCTCATTAATAGTCACAAGAATAATATTGGCTGTATTGATGCTATTTTAGAATTATAGCTATTCTATATAGCTATTCTATTCTAGCTATATTGATTCTTTGGGGTTGAAAACTGTAAGTTGAAAGGTTTTGATTTTGCTCTTGTCTTTAAAGTGAAAAATTAAACAAACCAACCAGGATATGTTGATTAAAAAAAAAAGTCTGGAGCCCCTGGGGGGCTCAGTCGGTTAAGTGTCCGATTTCAGCTCAGGTCATGATCTCGTAGTCTGTGCGTTCGAGTCCCGCGTCGGGCTCTGTGCTGACAGCTCAGAGCCTGGAGCCAGCTTCAGATTCTGTGTCTCCCTCTCTCTCTGCCTCTCCCCCACTCGTTCTCTCTCTCTCTCTCCCTCTCTCAAAAATAAACATTCAAAAAAATTTTTAAAAAGAGTCTGATTCCATTTGTTTGTTTGCTGAAATGTTTCAAGCCCTGTTCCTCCTTTGCCCACATTTGAGCAAGCCCGTAAGGAAGGCTGGATGATCCCTCCCTTTGTGCGGACAGGGTAGATCTATCTATCAGAACCTCAGCCCATGCATGGGAACCCTCACTCCCACCCCAGGCCCCAATCGCGATAAAACCAAAGCCACTAGCCTCTTCCTTCACTCAAGCTAAATGAACCAGCTTGGGAGCCTGTCCTGCTGACCCCAGAAAGCCTCATGATGTGAATAACAGCTTTTCCGTACCACCTTGGTGCATGAATGGGATCATCAGCCTCAATTTCAAAACCAATTTGGGACAAAGGGTTAATCCCACCCTCCTCAGGACATGCACAAAACAGAGATTCTACCAATCAATAACTAATAGAAGACACACTATCCCATTTCTAATGAAAACTAACCCCACCTCCAGAAGAAATCAACTTTTAGTCAGAAAAGTATCCATGAAGGAACAAGACATTTTAGAAGCTTATATAACATGTCACATATCTCCCCCACTCCTACTTAGCTACAAATTAATTTCCCCTTCAATATATTTGCAAAAGCTTACTTTTCTAGCCTGGCAGAAAAGAATGCCACATTCAAAGCCGTCATCTGTACAGAAATCCCGAGAGGGTTTTAAAGAACTGCAATGTCACAGCTACCATGGCATTGTTAATCCTTGAAGAAAGGGAGTTGGTGTTGCCCAGGAAAGCTTTATGAATACCATAACCACCACACATTTGGCCCACAAAAACAAAAACAAAAAAGTAGCAGCAGTGGGATTGAAATCCTGAGTAGCTTTTATAAAAATGAAGGCTCTGTAAGAGGCTGTATAATGGAAATGATATTGACAAATGCCATAGCAACCAAAAAACTGCTTGTCGCCTTGTGAAGATTAAAATCTTCCTGATGATCAGGCATTTGGTGTGTGTCTGTAAGTGAATGTATGAATAAAAAGCCTCCCTCGGAATAAAACCCGTTCCAGGGCTGCTAATACTGTTCGGGAAAGACGGAAGTTTGATTCTGGAAATCTCTCTCCTTTTATTTTTTTTCAGCCTAATCCTACAGAGACGATATCAATCTCGGCTTCTAGACAGAAAGGAGAAATGTGTATTTACGTGAGAATGTGAAGCAAAAAGGCACCTCCAAAGCGCCCACTGCATCAGGTACCCAACCATAGGGTTGTGCTCCCAGGCGGGGCTCTTCAGAAAGACTGTATTTCCACAGAACGGTATTTCATTTTCTTCCTTTGCCAAACACTGATCACAGCCCTCACTCACAGAGTTATTTCTGGGTCTAACTTCCATCCTTCTTGCCCTGGTTTCAGCTTCTCATTGTTTGGGGCATTGTTTTCCTTATGCCTTATTGGTAGACTTGATGATGGGTCAGCATCCCGTCGGCTGCGGGAAAAGTCTGCAGCAATCTAACCTAGCCTTCTCCATGGGTTGATAAACTCAGAAATATTTCCATTGTCACAATGCTCACCCTGGCATTAGTCACTATTGAACACAAATGCTCTTCTCTCTCTCTCCATCCTAGGAGCCACTGCACGTCACTATTCCTACGTTAAAAGAATTCTTTTCTTTTTTAATGTTTTTATTTCTAGGAGAGAGAGAGAGAGACAGCGTGAGCAGGGGAGGGTCAGAGAGAGAGGGAGTCACAGACTGAAACAGGCTCCAGGCTCTGAGCTGGCAGTCAGCACAGAGCCCGACGCGGGGCTCGAACCCACGAACCGCGAGATCATGACCTAAGCGAAAGTCGGACGCTTAACCGACTAAGCCACCCAGGCGCCCCTCCTACGTGAAAAGAATTCTAATGGAATATTTCTGTTCTTACTGTTGAAGTATAGTTGACATACAATATCACATTCGTTTCAGGTGTACAGCACAGTGATTCAACATTTATATACATTACAAAATGATCACCACAATAAGTCTAGTTACCATCTGTCACCATAAAAAGTTATTGCTATATTATTGACTATATTCCCCATGCTATGCTTTTCATCCTCTATTTCTTTTATAACTGGAAGTTTGTACCTCTTAACCCCCTTCATCTTTTTGACCATCTCTCCACCCCCTGCCCCCTGGCTCCCACCAGTTTGTTCTCTGTGCCTATGAGTCTGTTTCTGTTTGTTTGTTCGTTGGTTTTGTTTTTTACGTTCCACACAGAAGTGAAATCGTCTCAGC
>NW_027527807.1:2602346-2605576 GCF_008692635.1 Crocuta crocuta
CGTGCACGTGTGTATGTGTGTGTTTGTGTGCATGTGTGCATGCGCACACATTTGTGAATGTGTATACTACATCTTCTTCATCCATTCATCTACGGATGGACACTTAGGTCACTTCTGTATCACGGCTATTGTAAATAATGCTGCAATGAACACGGCGGGGGGGGGGGGGCCTTTTGTTTTTTAGTTNGGTAGTTCTCTATTTAATTTTTTGAGGAACCTCCACACTGTTTTCCAGAGCGGCTGCCCGAATTTACACTCCCACCAAACAGTGCACGAGAGCGCCCTTTTCTCCACATCCTTGCCAACACTTGTTATTTCTTACCTTTGTGATTCTAGCCATTCTGACTGTTGTGATATCTCATTGTGGTTTTGATTTGCATTTCCCTGGTGATGAGTGATGTTGAGCCTGTTTTCATGTGTCTGTTGGCCATCTGTATGTCTTCTTTGGGAAAATGTCTTTTCCGGTCCTCTGCTTAGTTTTTAATTGGATTGTTTTGTTGTTGTTGTTGTTGTTGTTTTGTTTTTTGTTTTTTGGGGGTTTTTTTGGTGTTGAGTTGTATGCGTTCTTCATATATTTTGGACATTAACCCCTTATAGGACGTATCTTCTGCAAATATCTTCTCCCATTCAATAGGCTGCCTTGTTGTTTTGTTGATAGCTTCCTTCAGTGTGCAAAAGCTTGTTAGTTTGATGGAGTCCCAGGTGTTTATTTTCGGGTTTCTTACCCCTGCCTAAGAAGACAAATCCAAAAATATTGCCAAGACCGATGTCCCAGAGTTTACTGCCTATGTTTTCTTTTAGGAGTTTTATGGTTTCAGGTCTTACATTTAGATCTTTAATCCATTTTTTGTTTGTCTTTGTGTATGGTGTGAGAAAGTAATCCAGTTTCAGGGCACCTGGGAGGCTCAAGTGGTGAAGTGGCCAACTCTTGATTTCAGTTCAGGTCACGATCTCACAGTTTCATGAGTTGAAGCCCTGTGGCAGGCTCTGCATGCTGGCCACGAGGAGGCTGCTTGGGATTCTCCCTCTCTGCCCCTCCCCTGATCTCTCTCTCTCTCTGTAATAAATAAATAAACATTATTTTTTAAAAATAAGGTAATCCAGTTTCATTCTTTTGCATGTAGCTGTCCAGTTTTCCCAGCACCATCTCTCTTTTTTTAATATTTATGTATTCATTTTGAAAGAGACAGAGAGAGTGCACGCACAAGCAAGCAGAGGAGGAGCAGGAAAAGAGGGAGAGAGACAGAGTCCCAAGCAGGCTCCAAACTGTCATCACAGAGCCTAATGTGGGGTTTGACCCCATGAACTTCGAGATCATGACCTGAACCGAAATCAAGAGCCAGAGGCTTAACTGACTGAGCCACCCAGGCACCACCCTCTCCCCCAGCACCATTTATTGAAGAGACTGTCTTTTCTCCATTGTAAATTCTTGCCTCCTTTGTTGTAGATTAATTGGCCACATACGCGAGGGTTTATTTCTGGGTTCTCTATTCTGTTCTATTGATCTATGTGTCTGTTTTTGTGCCAGTACCATACTGTTTTGATTACTATACCTTTGGAGTATAGTTTGAAAACAGGAAGCATGCTGCCTCTAGCTTTGTTCTTCTTTCTCAGGATTTCTTTTGGCTTCTCAGGGGGTTTTGTGGTTCCATGCAAGTTTGGTGATTATTTCTTCTAGTTCTGTGAAAAATGCTATTGCTATTTTGACACGGATTGTACTGAATGATTAGATTGCTTTGGGGAGTATGGACATTTTAATAATATTAGTTCTTCCAATCCATAAGCATAATATATCTTTCTTCTAATGGAAGACTTCTTTTTGTCTTCTCCCCTCCTACACATACACACACACACGCGCGCGCGCACAACTGCTCAGGATTCACAATCTCAACAAAGCAGAAAGAACAGTAACTCGAGCTCTCCCTACTGCCAGTTTGATGAACCCGTCTGATCCCCACTCAGCTCTACAGCTTGCTGTTCTTTCCACATGAGGAAACTTGGGTTCGGATTCAGAGAAGAAGTACTCACAGTACTAGCACTTGGTGGAACTGAGATTCCAAGCTTGAACTCCTACGAGGTGACCACAATGCCCGGGTGACCTCAGGCTAGCCCCAGCTCCCCCACCAAAAGGCCCGGAGATCAAGAGCTGGGACACAGGGAGGCAGGCCACTCCCCTTATCCTTCACGTCTTGGAAAGGACTAGTAATACCATGAAAATACCCAATGGCCTTCTCTGGGAGTCCTGTCTGAGGTTTATCAACCAACTCAATCTTCCAGGAAAACCAAGTAAACAAAACAAACAAACAAACGAAGCAGAGTTCCACCCCTTGGGCTCTCTGCCTACTTCTCTCAGGGGTCCCGCCCCCTTCCCTCTAATCCAAAGGTATATCAGTCGCTGCTAAATCCTAAGCCATGGGAATCTTCTTCGCCATTTAGCCTGGTATTCCCTCCTAGTTCTCTCCGTTACAAGGAGGCTGCACGGGTACAAAGGGAAACGAAGCATTTGAACCCTGGCAGAAGAAATCAAGCTGGAACTCTGACCTTCACATATGTGCAGCAATACAATTAAAAATATAGGGGCTATGTAAGGAAAGACGCAAAAGAAGAAACACACTTAAGAAGATCTGCACAGGGGCGCCTGGGTGGCTTAGTCGGTTGAGTGTCCGACTTTCGCTCAGGTCATGATCTCGCGGTTCGTGGGTTCGAGGCCCGCGTCGGGCTCTGTGCTGACTGCCAGCTCAGAGCCTGGAGTCTATTTCAGAGTCTGTGTCTCCCTCTCTCTCTGACCCTCCCCTGCTCACGCTGTCTCTCTCTCTCTCTCTCTGTCCTAGAAATAATAAATAAAAAAAGGAAGAAGAAGAAGAAGAAGATCCGCACAATGCAAGTGCTTCTGCAAGCTTTGGATATTCTTAAACGTGACATGCAATTGTTTCTTGCAATTGTATTTCTCTTATCATTTCCTCTCTCCAACCTCTTACAGATCTGCCTTTCACAGAAAACGCGTTTGGTGATGGGTACTGAATCGAAACGCTATACTTGTGATAAACCTGTCCTGCTGAGTTTACATAAAAGGAGAGGGGAGGTGGGGGGAGACTCAAGTAAGAGAAGATAATGCCATAATTGAGACAATAATAATTCTTCTTCTTACTTTTGCTGTTAAAAACATTTTAACATTTGAAGGGATGAATGCATATCCTCCCAGTCTCTCCTATTCAATAACACAAATTATT
>NW_027527807.1:2605592-2624241 GCF_008692635.1 Crocuta crocuta
GTGGCATTAAGAACACTGAGCAAGGGGAAAATGAAGGCCGGTGTTACAAGCCCCGTGGCCAAATTCAGAAGTGAATGATAATTAGATTGCCGACCAAAACGCCCAGGCGATCCACGCACACATTTTGAATCCCATCCACATTTGCAGAAGGGAAAGGTAACAATGCCCGGAATGTAGCCTTTCAAAAGTATTAATGATGCACTATCAATTTCGTCCACGTATTAACAATAATTCAGCCCTCATTAAGCTCCGGTGCCGATAGCAACCCACATTTCGGCACAGCAGGCCCTTGCAAATTTATTTTCCCTTTGTTAAATCTAGCTTACTTTAATAGTTTGCTGAGCAATAGGCAGAAGCTGCGTGGGGGTGGAAATCAATTTCTACGTCTGATCAAATACCGGGTTCTCTAACCAGCAGCACCCACGCTCTACGGACACGCGGGCATCTTGGTGCTTCCGAAGAGAAGGGGTTAGGCCCAGGGCTGCAGAAGACGTTTAGTGACCAGTGGGCCGCAGAGAGATAAGCCCCCTTTCTCCTTTGAGTGCTTCCCGAAACTGAAATGGGGGGAGGAGGGGCAGCCGCTAGGGCGTCTCGAGACGGGGCCTGGCAAAGACGCCGCCCCAAGGGACCCGCTGCTGCCTTGGGATTAGGCGCGGCGGTGACCTTGGCCGCCCTGAGCTGCGGGCTCTGCCTTCGGCGGGAGATGGCGCCCTCGGGGCAGGCCCCACCCAGCCCCGCGCCCGGGGAGCGCCCCGTCTAAGGCACAGTTTTGCTAAAGAAATAAAAGTCTTAAAGCTCCCCCGGGTGCGCGTTCTGTGCGGGTAGGGAGACGCAGGGTACCGGGGAGTGGAGGAGTGAAGGTGGAGGCGCCGGACAGTGCGGAGGTCCCAACGCTCACCCCGGAGGGTCCGGCGGGCTCCGGGAGCCGGCACCGGCGCAATTACAGCGCCGGGACACCAGAGGGCGCCGTGCGCACGGCTTGCTTGAGGCGCGAGCCGGGCAAGGTCGGGGAGCTGGGGGCCTCCGGGAAGGTGCGGACGGGAGCGAGCCTTCCCTAGCCCGCCCGCACCGCCACCGGCCGCCCGCACCGCCCCCCGGGCCACCCGGTGCAGTCCTGCGCTTCTGCGGAACACCCGCTCAGATAGTATCGGATGACAACCCAGCAAAAACGCAAATGAAGGAGGGGGAAGCATCCACAACACCTACGGGAACTCAAGCAAATGTCACTTTAAACTGCCGAGCAGGAGCAAGTGCATTCAGACACCATCCTGCGGCACCTCACAGCCCCTCGGAGCTGCCTGTGTCCCGAGGTACACTCGGCCTCCGAGATGCAACGGCGCGCCACCAAGGGGGCTCCCCGGGGCGGGACGCCACAGGACAGCATCACAGTCATCAAAATAGCACCTACTATTTGCCGACGCTGCCCTGACCAACTTTCGCGTTGACCATCTTGCCCAATCCCCGAAAGAATCCCACGAGGCATTCTTAGCCCCACTTTACAGATGGGGAAACTGTGGCTCATGTGGACACGTAAAACCTGTCCCAGCTCGCACAGAAACCACGTTCTTCTCACTGAACGCAAGGCCTCCCTGATGGGGGTCACCCCTGTCCACATGGCTGCTTACATCCTTCTTCAAGCCAGCACGAGCTGTCAGAGCCAAAAGCACGCATATGAATTCACAGAAATAACGCGGGCTCTAATCCCTTTTTCGCCTTTGGAAATAACCGCCCAAACCTGCCTCCGGTGCGCTTTCAATGCCGCATCTCAGACTGGTTGAGGGAAAGGTCCCCCAAGTAAGTTAGCAGGTCATCTCACACAGCAGGAGCCACGGTGGCCCCAGACACTTAGAGGCTTTTCTTTCAGACTCTGGGGCACGGGGTCTTGTCAGCATTTGCATGATCTGCTCTCCGCGCGCCGAAGGGAGAAGCATCCAGCGGTGGAGAGGTGGCACCAGGCACACCAGTATGAGCCACTGATGCCAGCGTCCTTCCCTCGGTCCCCACCAGCTTCTCCTGCCTCTGACCTCCCCCCAGCACTCACTGTAGGAGCTAATCCTGTGGCAACTTGCTTACTTCACCTCCTGTTCTCTGGCTGTCCCGTGTGTGTGTGTGTGTGTGTGTGTGTGTGTGTGTGTGTCTTCCCAGCAAGCTGGCGAGAACCACAAGAGCAAAGGCCATGTCAGCACTGGGCACGTAGCAGCTCTCGGGGAGTTGTGAAATTGAATTATGATCGCATCTCGGCTTGCGGCATCAATCACTTTCCACCAATTAAACAAGGTGGCCCTGTTTGCTTTTTCTTCGGGTTTTTAGGTTTGTTTATTGGAAACTGGGAGGCCCGCTGACAGGTAGAGTTTCTAAAAAGACAACAGTAATCGTGAAGATGTGAAGCATTTCCTTTGCACAATGCAGTGCTCACTACTGCATCCACTCTCTCATTTACATCCCATGTCATCGCTCTCGTTTTTTGTTTTTGTTTGAATTCCAGCATAGTTACCACACAGTGTAATATTCGCTTCGGGTGTACAGGATAGTGATTCGGCACTTCCATACATCACCTGGTACTCATCACAAGTGCCCCCCCACCACCATTTCACCATCTCCTCCCCCCTCCCCTCTGGGAACCAGCCGTTTGCTCTCTATAGTCGGGTCTGTTTCTTGGTTTGCCTCTCTCTGTCTCTTTTTGCACCTGCATTTTGATAACAGGTACGCACCTATGCTATAGAAAGCCATATGAAATCAATGCTGAGAAGAAACACTGCTGTCCAACACATTCCCATCCTCTCCATAATTTGCTGGAATGTGTTTAGAGTTATGTGTAGTAATCAGATGTGCTGGGCTAGATATCTCTCTCTCGTCCCCATAATGCAGTACCCAAACTGGCTGTTCCTGGTAAGAAATGGGAAGACGAGCGGTGGAGGGGTAGGAAGCAAGGGCTGATGAAGAAACATGATGAAAAAGGCAGAACCGTGGAGGGGGTGTTGAAAATTGGAAACGCAACAGGGCAGTGTGGATACTACAAAGCCCCAAAACCGTGGATACTACAAAGATGGGGTGTTATGGTCTTAATGCTTGTGTCTCCCACAAGATCCATACATTGAAATCCTAACCCCCACCCCCATGTGAGGGAATTCAGAAGTGGCGCCTTTGGGAGGTGATTAGGTCACGAGGGTGGGGCTCTCATGAATGGGGCTAGCGCCCTTAATAAAGAGGCTCTAGACAGTTCCCTTCACGCTTTCCACCATGTGAGGACACAGCGAGAAGACAGCTACGTATAAACCAGAAAATGGGTTCTTATCAGACACCAAACGTGCCTTGATCTTGGACTTCACAGCCTTCAGAACTAGGAGAAGTACACGTCTCCTGTTTAACTTCTGTGTTCTGATAGCAGCCTGAACTGATGAAGACACGGAATAAGGCCTGAGGGGTTGAGGCTTCCTGATAGACCACGGCATGCCACCCTCGTGGCTCCACCCAAAGCACACAGACCTGCGGAGGCTCAAGAGTTTCCAGAGCTACTTCATCATGCGGAGCTGCGGAACATGAGTTCCCGCGAGCTACCTAATGTGCTTTGGTTGAAGAGGCCAGAGCCTCATTCAGGATCCCTTCAGAAAACGGTCCACCTCATGGATAACCGAATCTAGTTGATCCCAGTGGCTGTTAACATCACACAGAGAAAGACAACAGGCGCTGCTCATCTGCTGACAGGGGCACACAGCACCATCTATGAAGCTCTGCCAAAAGGCCAACGGAGTCTGACGTGGCATCCATCCAACCACCAATTTACAGGAAATACAAAGGATGGAGGGACATGTTAAAAGACATCGCAGGGATGCGATCAGTGAGATCCGAACTCTGGGAAAATCTACAGGACAAATGATCTCATTTCTTTAACAAATAAATTGGAAAGACAGGCTCTAGGGGAACCTGCAGATTTAAAAAGGCTTAACCATAGATCAAGCAATCTCAGTGGAAGACCTTATCTAGCTCCTGATCCAAACAAACTGTATAACTTTAAACATCCTATGGCATCTAAGCGACCACTGAAACTTTTAATACTCATTGGATTATTTTTTTTTATTTATTTCTAGGAGAGAGAGAGAGAGAGAGTTTGAGCAGGGGAGGGTCAGAGAGAGAGGGAGTCACAGACTGAAACAGGNGGCAGGGCCTGCTTGGGATTTTCTCTCTCCCTTTCCCTCTAACCCTCCCCTTCTCATGCTCTCTATCACTCTCAAAATATAAACAAATAAATAAATAAATAAACTTTAAAAAATTTTAAAGGAATTATTATTGATTATTTCACTTGTGCTAATGTCTTTGTGTTTATAGTTGGTTTATTTTTTATTTTTTAAATATTTTTAAAATTTTTTTAATGTTTTATTTATTTCTGAGAGAGAGAGAGAGGCAGCATGAGCAGGGGAGGGTCAGAGAGAGAGGGAGACGCAGAATCGGAAGCAGGCTCCAGGCTCCGAGCTAGCCGTCAGCACAGAGCCCAACATGGGGCTCGAAGCCAAGAACCGTGAGATCATGACCTGAGCCGAAGCCAGATGCCCAACCGACTGAGCCACCCAGGCGCCCCTATAGTTGGTTTTTTTAAAGGCTCCTGTGCTTAATTCAGAGATACATCCTGAACTATTTATAGATGACATGATATTAGAGGTTTGCTTCAAAATGTTCCAGGAATGAATATTTCTAACAGTATTATTGACAATAGCCAAAAAGTGGAAACCACCTAAATGTCCCTCAGCTGGTCCATGGATAAATGAAAAGTGGTATATCCATATACGATGGAATATTATTCAACAACGAAAAATGCACAAACTACTGATACATTCTACAGCCTCAACAACGTCATGCTAAGGGTAAGGAGCCAGATGCAAAACCTGCATTCCACGTATATAAAAGGCCCAGAAATTGCAATCATTTACAGAAAGCAGATTAGNGGTACAAATCTGTAAATTTACTAGACGCCATTGAGTTTTACGCTTAAAATGGGTCAGTCTTATGGTTGGTAAATTATGCCTCAATAAAGCTGTATTCGTTTTAGTGCTCCAGGGGACAACTGGCTATGATCATTGCTTAAGCCAAGTGATGGGTACATGGAGCTTATAAAGCTATGGTCTTTAGTTTTGCATATGTTTGAGATTTTCCACAATAAAAATCATTAAAATGTGAGCGGAGGAGCTTGGAAGTTGAAAGTCATTAGGAGCTAAGGCTTCTCTGGGGAACCTGCTACTCCCGCCATTTCTCTTGCTCGTGTGCCGCATTCTCTCTCCTGGTGTCTCTGCTCTCTTGCCCATGCCCTTCTAACAACCAGCTGACCAAGCATCTTGTCATTCTCTAGTCCACCTCCCAGAGGGCACTTTCTACATGGCCTGGCTGATTGCCAAGGCCACTCTTAGGCAAAGTCCTTGGTAGGGACCACTTGGGTCAGGTGTCCATCCTGGTCCAAACAGCCCATACTAAAACAAACAAACAAAACCCAAACCAAAACACACAATGATATGAGCCTACTTCCCTGGGAAGGGGGCTGTGTAACAGGCTGTTTGGGCTAGAAGCAGAAACTCAGTACAGCAGACTGTAGCATGTTCTGTATAGCCCCCATTCCTATTGCCTGCGGAACATAACACGAGCTGTTGCATTTCTGGAACTGCCCCCTCTGGATGCGGCTCCAGCAGTTGAGTCTGAGACTCAGAGCATGGCCTGCAAACAAGAATGAGCAAAAGTGACGGCAGGTACCACAGGCTAGCACTGCATAGCAAATCTAAAGGACAACTCAAAGTTCTTCTGAAGGGCCCACGGACCCAAGTGGAGATTAAAGATACTCCAAGAGCCCCCAGAAACCCAGAGGGTTCACTAATTCTACAGCCTGGTGGCCATCCTAGCACCTTCACTCTGGTGACCAACTCTCAAGAGTTCTCTCCTGAAAGTCCTTGAGCATAAAGATGACAAGAGAGGTTCAAGAATAAAAAAAAAAAAACTCTGGGCAGCCCAAACTGTCTCTGCCTACTTGTGGTGGGGCAGATAAGTGATGGCGAGAGGTTCATTAGCAGTATTTCACCCCTACCGCCTCTGAAATGGTTGCTGATACACGTTTCCCTGGCTATTACCCCATGAGCGCATCTACAACCACCCACAGAAATGGCGTGTTGCCTTAGGCAGGGAAAGTGCTACATTTGAGCCAAAAAAGCTATTCAGCCTCTAAGCCCCATTGGCTTGTCCCACTTGAATACACCACAGGAAAATTAGGATTCTCCTTCTGCCACANAGCTCCTTTGCTGGGTCAATGCCAAGGGTAAATTCATGACGCCCAGCAGATACCCAAGGCTGACACAATTAATTTCAATTAGCTGACCCCTTTTCCTTCTGCCTGTGGTTCCAAAGAAGCTTTTCTCCAATGGTGCCAGGCTAGCCAAAGGTCTTTCACAAGCTCCATATCTTGGACAGTTAATCTCCATAAACATTCACCATGGAAGGTGCGTACAGCCAGCACTCAACACAGCTCAGCCTCCAGCATGGACATTGTTCTTCAAAATGGACCAAATGAGACTTCAGCTCAGGTCGTGATCTCACTGTTTGTGAGTTCGAGCCCCGCGTCGGACTCTGTGCTGCCAGCTCAGAGCCTGGAGCCTGCTTCGGATTCTGTGTCTCCCTCTCTGTCTGCTCCTCCCTTACCCATGCTCTGTCTCTGTCTCTCAAAAATAAATAAACATTTAAAAAATTCAAAATGGACCAAGTGCAGGTACATTAAAGACGGGTCTTCAAACACAAACAACACCAGTGCCCTTTGCCCAGCTCCTTGTAATCTCCACTCTCTGGGTCTCAACATCCCCGTGACATTCACAGTCCCATGGCACAGATGAGCATGCTCTCCCAGAGGAAACCATGACATCTCCATAAAGAAAACAGAATATCAGTGTGAGCAAAGTTCTCCCTAAAAACCTTCCTTCTCTTCCACCATTTACTTTTCCTTAGGCTTGCTTCTTTTTTAGGTCACTGGCTTTCGAAGTCTGCTCATTTCACCCACTATCAGTCCTTCACCTTCATTCAGCCACTTTTCATCTGAACATACATCCCTCCCATTGAGCCTTTATCTTACTCTTTACTTGGCTATTTTTTTCATAGATTTGGCTGGTATAACAGAAAGCATGGATTCTCTTCATTTGCCCACCACAGAAGAACTTCCCAGCCATTTCACACCCACCAGCAAGTCTCCAGCCAGAGAAGCCCCTTGACCCGAGATGCTGTGAGAATCTGCCCACTTGGGCCTCATTCCCTCTCCTTCTCATTGTTGGCAGAGCTTAGCATGACTTCTCAGCTACAGAATCACTGTCCAAGGGGGAAATGGCTCCTTCCAGATACACTCGAGGCTTTGGATCAAGTCTGGTGGTTTGCTGGTCCCCCACACTGGTCCTAGTCCATAAAGTCAGAGCACACCAAGTTGCGGGGGTGGGGGGTGGGGACGAGAATGCCGAGCTCAGTGCAGGCCAGGAGCCATTTTCTAGAGCAGGGATTAACCAAGGGTGCCTAGAATCCAGACTCCATAGATTGTCTTCAAAGATCACGAGCACTCTACAATCGGGTTCAGACTGGTACAGGTTATCTGTGGGTATGGATGTGGGTACATGCATTTTTTGATGGACAGGGTCCCTAGCTTTTATCAGCTTCTCAAAGGGGATCCTTATTCAGAAAAAAAAAAAAAAAACTAAGAATCACTGTTGTCAAGGAAACAATAGGCTTGGTTGGCAGTGCTTCTCAGACCACTGTGGAAAAGACTGGAGAGCCAAAGTACAGGGCAGAGCGTGGTAGAACTGAGAATGGGATTTCAGGGCCGTTTTCTGCAGAGCCAGACAACCCAACTATAGCCCAACCACAGCCACCAATCCAGATCTAAATGGTGACCCCAAGGTTCAGACACTGGAGGGATTCAAGACTCTTGCCCAAGGCTCAGTCTAATGCTTTACTCATGGACCCGGGTGCCCATTAAAAAGGCGGCAGTGGAAACTGATTCGCTGGGACTACAGTCATATACCTCTGTTCTTCCTGTGGGTCTTCCCCTCATTCAAAGGAGGAAACTGAGCCCAGAGGAGGGAAATGGCCTTCTAACTATCATACAAGGAAATTGTGACTAAGACAGGCCAAGAGGCAGATTCTCTGACACCACAGATTGCCATGTAGCACCCACTGGTTTCACTTGTCACCTTCCTGCACCCTGAGCCTATGGAAGATGGAGGCCTTTAATCAGTAATAGGTACTGATCAGGTCACTCTGAGTGAAGCCTTTGAAAGTGCAGATCTCAGAATGACCAGCGCCACCATCCCCAGGGGACAGGGAAAGTCAAAGAGATACACCATACACTTGTTTACTTCATTCTAGCAAAGGGAGCCCTGACCAAATGTGAGCATTCTTTAGGAGAGGATTTGAAGAATTCAAGAACCTCAAGAGGCCTGTAGATGGTTTAGAAAACTTACCTAACTGAAAAACCAGGGTATTGCGTGGCAACAATCTAAAATACCAGAAACTTGAAAAGAACTATCTTCGACCAACAAGTAGCCAAGCAAGAGAGGAGCAGTGTGAAAAGAGCTTCTTCTCCAAATGGAGAGGTGGCTCAAGTAAAGGGCATGAAGACACTACCCAAAAGGGACAGGGCAGAGGCAAACTGAAAGTCAGGAGGGACTGAGGGAACCGGAGAGAAACCAGGCAAGGTACCTGAAAGCCAAAGCCAAGAGCCTCTTGAGTGATAATCTAGGAAGAATGCCAGCAAGATGATCAGCGAGGAAAACTGACAGTTGGGACAACAGCCATGCTTGGGAGGCCAAGAAGTGGTCCCACACAGGGTATCATTGGGATGTCTGTTCCCTAGCTCTCACTGGAAGCGTCCAAGTTGCGAGACTAGATTGTGGCAAATGCTGTGGATGTCCGAGGCCTACAGAATAGGCTAACAGTATAGCCTTCACTGGAACACAGTGGCAAGGTGTCCCCATGAAATTAGGCCAGGAGGTGCACCTTGCCCTTACCAAGCAGCCCCCATGACAAAGGCTGGCACATTGACAAGATGAGTTCCCTCCATAAGGAAGGGTCCTAGAGAGATCCTGGGGCACAGGCTGGGAAATACATAATTTGTATAACAAAGAATGAGCTCAATGACCAGTTGGACAACAGTTTGCACAAGATGAAGTCATGCCTCACCAATCGATCAGAAATTTTTGAGCAGTAACAATGCAAATAAGCAGTAAAAAGCATGAATAAAAAGGGAATGTGAAAATAGAAGCCTTTTGATATAGTGCCAAATCACTATGGGATTGAGAGTATATTTGTATCCCGGATAAGCGATGGGCATAAGGACAGGAAACAGGGATAAGCCTGACTTTCTCTCAAGGAGAGACGTGTAAATACTATGACCTCCCCCCGCCNAAGTCAGCCTAGTAAAAACTTCAGGTTTCCAGGCAACACCCAACCCTTCTGGGTAGTAACACGTTAAGCTCTTTAGATTAAACTGCAGGAAGATGCTGAGAGGCTGTGTGAGTGGGCTGAAAAGTAGCAGGTGAGCATCAGTGTAGGCAAGTGCAACATAATGCACTGAGAAAAAGAATCCCATTAACCACTCAAAATAACACACAGAGCAATCAAGCCTCCTTTGTACAAATCCTCGGGACATCTGCATACAAAATGAAAGGGCCAATTTTGCTATTAGGCCAATGGAGTGACACAGAGGTCATCCACGCAAATTCCTCCTTTGAGGAATAAGACTATGGAGACCTGGCGACAGAGCCGGGGCTAGAACCAGGGGTACATTCAACGGACAGCGTATTAGTCTTTAAGCACCAGCTAACAGATCAAGAGTCATGGAAATAATGTGGTGTCATAGAGGAACATGGGTTTTCAAGCCGGACCCATTCAAATCTCAGCCCCATTTCCAGCTGTGTACAAATTAAGCGAGTAACTCAATCTTTCTGAGTCTTTCTGAATAGGCATTTCTCTAAGGAAGATATACAAATGGCAGTGTGCACATGAAAACATCATTTAGGGACGTGCAAACCAAAACCACGAGATACCACTTCACACCTGCTAGGACGGCTATCATCAAAAAATGGAAACTAACAAAGGTTGGCAAGGATGCGCAGAAATCACAACCCCAATACACTTCAGGCAGACGTGTAAAATGGTGCAGCTGTTGTGGAAAACAATCTGGCAGATCCTAAGATAAAGGGAATCACCATATGACCCACCGATTGCACTCTGAGGCATACACCCCAAAGAACTGGAAACAGGTTTTCAAACAAAAACTTGTATGTAAATGCTCATAACAGCACTGTTCCCAACAGCCAAAAGGTATGGACACCTCCAATGTCCAGCAACCGATGAACAGATAAGCAAATGGGAGTCTATCCATACAACGAAATATTATTTGGTCATAAAAAGGAAGGAGGTGCCGACATATGTCACAACATGGATGAAACTTGAAAACACTATGCTAGGGACGCCTGGGTGGCTCAGTCGGTTAAGCGTCCGGCTTCTACTCAGGTCATGATCTCACAGTTTGTGGGTTCGAGCCCCACGTCAGGCTCTGTACTGATAGCTCAGAGCCTGGAGCCTGCTTTAGATTCTGTGTCTCCCTCTCTGCCCCTCCCCTGCTCACACTCTGTCTGTCTCTCGAAAATAAATATTAAAAAAGAAAAAGAAAGAAAGAAAACACTACACTAAGTGAAAAAAGCCAGTCTCCAAAGACTAAATATTATATAATCTCATTTACATGAAATGTCCAAAACAGAGAAATTTGTTGAGCTAAAAAGGAGATTCATTGTTGGTTAAGGCTGAGACGTGTACAGCAGGGGATAAGGGGCTATAAGCTAAAGGGTATGGGGTTTCCTTCTGAGGTCATAAAAATATTCTAAAATTGACCGTGGTGATGGTTGCCCATATCCATGAATATACTAAAGTCAGTTGAACCGCACACTTAAATGGGTGTATGGCATAAGGATTATATCTCAATAAAGCTGTATTAATGTGATCTACGGGCAGTGATGTGTTGGTACATGTTTAACATCTGGATCTCAGAGGGAAAAAGTCCAAACTCAGTGTTTGATGATTTCCATGGTAAAAAGACCCCCTTGACCCATTTCAAGTGACCAAGGTGGTACCAGTAGATACAGAGCTTGGATGAGATGTGTAGAGGTGATAAAATAATTAGGAAGTGGTGTGTTTTGAGTATTTATTATCTGTGTTTTGAATGTTATTATTTTAACTGTAGGGTTATATGACTGAACTTTCAACGTGTGCTTGCTAAATCCCTGAAAACTTAACAGTCCACTCTCACAAACCAGTACAGACTGTCTTCAGGTAACTCACTGTAAGTACTGAATACTCCTTTTGGAGAATTTCACATAAGCGTCTTCTAGAAAAGTGCCACCTTTTGCATTCATTTGGGAAAGACCTCAAAAACATATATGGCCATTACAGTTTGGCTTGAAGAGGCTCATATTTTCGCCTCGAACGCTGATACCTGCGCAAGGTGGAAATATTTTCCTAAATGTGGAAACATAACCCTATTTTCCGTAGACTCCATCTTGAGGCATTTTGGCACCATCGCTACAACCCACAAACAACGCTGACTGTTTAAGGAAGCCACACCTGAACGCACTAGAACTGTCTTTCTCTGGTCAATCCACGAGCCCCAGGGCTCTCTTCTCATTCTTAATTGCCATCAGGCTCAGTGTTTGTACTGTTTTATGAAGTCAAACTTCCAAATGCCTTAATTCAATTACAAACAAAATATAAATCAGCCTTTAAAAACTCCACAGACCCTGATACTTAACGCACCGTCCTGGGAGGTTGGAAGTGTTTGGAACTCTGAACAGTCACTACCTAATTAGCAATATGCCCATTCTAACTGCCCAAGCCCTTCACTCAAGGACTGCATGTAGAATTCAGTAGGCTGGCCCAATGCTCCTGGCCCCTGATACTGCACAAAAGTCACGCTGTGAAACTCTTGAGCCCCTGGGCAAGTTGACTCCAAAGATAAGAGGGTTTTCTGTTCTGGGAGCGACAGTGAGTGGAGCGGCTACAGCGAGTGAGCTCTGAGGTTTTCCACATGCTATTGGGGTGACTTTGAGCAAATTACATAGCTTCTCTGAGCCTCGGTTTTCTCATCTATAAGATAAGAAATATTGGCAAAACCCGTCTCATAAGACCATTGGGAAATTAGATGAGATAAGGTGTATAAAGTTCCCTGCACATCAGTGGTATGTTTTAAAAGCTGCTTACAACAGGGAAGCAAAATCGTGTAGCAGCTAAGTGTCCATGTTGTCAAGTCAGAGTCTGTCCTGAATTCAAGTTTTACTGTTTTTTAAAGTTTATTTACGTATTTTGAGAGAGAGAGAGAGAAAGAGAGAGCAAGCGGACACACACATGTGAGAAGGGGAGAGGAGCAGAGAGAGAATCCCAAGCAGCCTCTGCACTGACAGTGTTGAGCCGTACGTGGGGCTCAAATTCACAAACCGTGAGATCATGACCTGAGCTGAAATCAAGAGTCAGATGCTTAACTGACTGAGGACCCCAGGAGCACCCTAAATTCAAATTTTCACCTTGCCTGCTCCTGGGCGACTCTAAGTAAGTCATGGCTCCTTTCTAAGGCTCTGGTTCCCCATCTATCAGACGAGGCCGAAGGTAGCACTGTCTCACAGCATTCAGTAAATGAGCTCAGAGAGGTGCAGTGCTAGGTGCACTGTAAGCCCTCCGTAAATGGGAGCTGTTAGTCCGCCGTGAAGGGATGGACACAATTCTGCAAGCATTTGGGAAGAGCTTACATTGTGCTCCCATCAAAGAAGGAAGGTGAGGCAAGGACACTGATTACTAGAACACAAGGGTGGGCTGATGATAGCAAAGCCAGGGGTGCTGGGGGGCCTCAGGATTCCCTCAGAGAAAGGCCAATGTTCTAATGCTCAAGGCGGGATCCTGGAGATACAGACCACTCGTCCTGGGGTTTTCTTTGCCAGGGGCTCCTTTGTAGTTACAGTTTTATTTAGGTATAATAGATGTAGATTAAACCACACATATCCGAAGAGTACAATCTGATGACCTTTTGACACGCACAAAACCATCAGCGCCGTGCAAATAATGAACATTTGCATCACCTCCAAAAGGTTCTGCGTATCCCTTTCATAATTCACTCCCCTTCCCTCCCTTCCCCCACTCCAAGACAACCAATGACTTGCTTTATGTAACTATATATTTTTTTTTGAGAGAGAGAAAGACAGTGCATGAGCTGGGGAGAGGGGCAGAGGGAGAGAGAAAGAATCTCAAGCAGGCTCCACACTCAACACAGAGCCCGACACAGGGCTCCATCCCACGACCGTGAGATCATGACATGAGCCGAAATCAAGAGTTCTTTGTTCACTGTACTGAACCAACCGGGCACCCCATTTTAGGTCATTTTAGATTTGTCTGCATTTCTGAAACATTATGTAAATGAAATCACACAGTTTGTTCTCTTTTTCATGTGGTTTCTTTCACTCCACATAATTATTTTGACATTCGCCCATGCTGCCATGTCTATTAACAATTTGTTCTCTTTTTAGCTGAATCATATTCCAATGTGTGAATATACCATTTGCCTGTTGGTAGACATTAGAGCTGTTGTCAGTTTTTATCTGTTACAAATAAGGGAGCTATAAACATTCGTGAACTTCGCTGCATAGGAAAATGTTCTAATTTCTTTTTGGAGTGGGAAGACTGGGTCGTACAGTAGGTGTATACTTAACATTTTTTTAACCAAACCACTTCCCAATGTGGCTGTCCTATGTTACATTCCAAGCGCAGTACATGAAGGTTACAGTCCCTCCAAATCCTCATGAACCATATGGAGGAACAAGCATTAGGAGATGCTGTGATACAACTTTCTTCAGGTTTCTGGTGCTCGACTTTTATTGAGGCTCGTGGATCCATGGGTGTATCCTTTTTACTACCTTTGGGACAGTTTTGGCCATTAAGTTTTCAAATAATATTTCTGTCTCCCTAACTCCTTCTGGGGTTTTACATACCCTTGAAGTCGTCCCACAGCTCACTGCTGCTTTGCTCCTTTTTTCTCTCGGTTTCATTTTGGGCAGTTTCTATTGCTGTGTCTTCAAGTTCACTAGAGTTTTCTTCCACAGTTCTAACATGCTAACAAGACCATCCAGTGTATTTCTTATCTCAGACATTATGTTCTTTATCTCTAGAAGTAAGGTTTGAGTCTGTTTTCTCTCTTCCATGTCTCTCCTTCTAATGCCCATGCTCTCCTCTACCTTCTTGAACATATGGAGTCTATTTTTTAAAAAACCATTTTCATATCTTTGTCTACCAAATCTATCATATGTGTCTGTTTTCTAGCTAAGGAGTTTTCTTCTCATTATGGGCCATATTTTCCTATTTCGCACACCTTGCAATGTTTTCTTGGACTTTAGACTTTGCAAATGTTAGCTCATTGGGTGCTAGATGGTTTTTGTACTCCCTTAAATATTTTTGAGCCTTGCTATGAGTTGTGGTAAAGATACTTGGAAACTGTTCAGTCTTTCCAAAGCTTGACTTTAAGGTTTGCTGTGTGAGATCAGAACAAACTCTAGACTAAGGTTAATTTGGTGACACTACTAACACAATCCCCTTCTGAGTCCTGATACCCTGTATGGTATGAGGTTTCTTCTCTCTGACTTCTGGGAAACTGAGCTATAGCCAGCCATGTGTCAGCCCTAGAAATCACTCTACCTATTCCTTTTGAGTCATTCTTTCCCCAGCCATGGGTCATTCTCTCACACACATGTGCTGATCAGTATTTGGTCAAAACTCTGAGGGGTCTCTTTTACTGATCTTTGGGTGTCATTCTCTCTCACTCCTCCCTCTCTTTCTCTGGAAAGCTCCTCTCTATTATATTACCTTGCAAATTCTGGCCACCCTCGCCTCCCTGAATTCTAAACTCTGTCTCCTCAATTTAGGCAGATTTTCAGGTTCAGCATGGATTCCCAGCCTGGAAACTCTTTCAATGTTAAACTGGGCCAATTGTAGGGCTTGCTTCATTTGTGTCTCTTTTCTTGAGGATTATTGTGCTGAACTTTCTGTGTTTCAGTGTGTGACAATTATTAGTTCATATATTTTGTCCACTTTTTTAGTTGTTTAAGGTGGAAGGGTAAATCCAGTCTTTGTTACTCTTTCATTGTGAGAAATAGAAATCCAGATTTTACATTTTAAATATTTGGGTTGGATTAGTTTGGAGAATTTAAAAATTTTTTTTAACATTTATTTATTTTTGAGAGAAAGAGATAGCGCGTGAGTGGGAGAGGGTCAGAGAGAGAGGGAGACACAAAATTGGAAGCAGGCTCTAGGTTCTGAGCTGTCAGCACAGAGCCCAACGCAGGGCTCAAACACACGAGCAGTGAGATCATGACCCGAGCTGAAGTCAGATGCTTAACCGACTGAGCCACCTAGGCCCCCTTGTTTGGAGGATTTTTTTAATGTTTGTTTTTTTGATTGTTTGTTTGTTTTGAGAGAGAGAGAGAGAGCATGTGAGAGGGGCAGGGGCAGAGAGAGAGGGGGAGAGAAAGAATCCCAAGCAGGCTCCATGCTCGCTCAGCATAGAGCCTGGCGGGGCTCGATCTCATGAACGTGAGATCATGACCTGAGCCAAAATGAAGAGTCAGATGCTTAACCAACTGAGCCACCCAGTGCCCCAGTTCTGGGGGGGAGGGGGTTAATAACACCCTGGTAGAAAGTAGATGGAATCAAAAGTCAGAAACTGAGAGGATCCTTAGAGTTGATCTAACACTGCCCTTGCCTCATTTGGTAGATTAAGAAAACTGAGACCAGAGAGGGGAAGGGATCATCTCAAAGTCACACAGCAAGTTAGCCACAGAATGAGGACTACAAATCAGGTCCCCCGCTCTTCATTTCTAACCCATCCAGTTGTTTTCCGCCGATATTCTCTTCCAAACCATTTGATCTGGATAGACATAAGTTTGAAATCCAGACCTCCTGTCCTGCCCAAGCCCTCAGAGTGGGCAATATTAGCTCACTCCCAGATGGTACTTAATTTCCCTTGGATTTTGCAAACCCAACCTCCAGGGGTAGCCTCAAGTGAACACCAGAGCAGCTCTTAACATGAAAAAGCCCAAAACGCCCTGATGGGTAGGCACTCCAGAACAAAACCATATATTATTCCCCACTGATTATGAACCCTCTAAGCAAGGAGTGTGACTTAGAATTTAGATCAACCACCTCTGTCCTTCCACCACCTTTGAGAGCCACGGACCCCATGACGGGAAGCCATTTGCAACGCGCCTGCATTCGTCTTCCCACAATTCTGGCAACTCACCTGGATTCCACACATTTTTTTCTGAGCTGGGCCTCTGGGGGTCTTTCTGCTTTGCCTCTAGGGCCTTCCAAGAAGCAGTCTAGGAAATGTCCCCGCGTTGGAGTCAGAACAGGCTTTACCTCTCAGCTCCAACGCTCTCTTGCTGTGTGGCCTGGGTAAGTCATTTCACTTCTCTGTGAGGGCAGGAGTGGTGCTATCATACACCGATTCTGAAGCACCCTTTTAATTTTTTTTTCATTTTAGCATCACTGAAGTCAAGATGTATATTGCTATGAGTGATGTGACAGTTAAATTTGCAGCTTTTCTTTCTTAATGATATATGATACCTTGGATTCTAAAAATACTGTATTCCTCTGTAACCTGCAGTTTCCTCAAGGATTAAAGGGGAGGGAGCAGGCACAGGGCCTGACCCACGGCAGGCACTCAAGGCCCCTTGCACCTCCCATGTTTCTAGAACCAGTACGTGGCTGGGTTGTGCGCCTGTGATTTCCCTCATCGAGCGGTTCGTATGCGCAGCAAGGCAGTCTGATGAGGTGAACAAGATGAGGCTGGCATACCACTGACCAATGTTGTAGCGTCTGACTGTGATCAGGCCCTAGAGCCCTTTCTAGAAGCTTCTTGCTCTCCAGCCCGGCCTCATTAATACCACTCTCCTGAGCTGACTTCTGCTGCTACTGAATTATGAAGGTATGAAGGGGGAATTATGAATTATGAATTATGAATTATGAATTATGAAGGGGGAAAGGACAAGGTGACGTCTTGGGCCATCACCCCAAACTCTCCCTGTCTCATCCCAAAGAACCTCTCCAGAATCTAAAGTCTTGTCCATTGAAGGACTCCTCCAAGGCCATCAGAATCAGAGCCTGCAGGGCCCAAAGCCAAATGCACATTCTCCAAGGCCCCCCACATACCTCCAGTTGGGATGCTGATACTTGAAAGCCTTTGAAATTCAAGGACGCCAACTCCAGCTCAGCCTGGCGGGAATAAGAGGAAAGAGACACCTGAGGATTTACAGCCTTCAAATATTTCCCTGTACAGAAAAGTGACTTTCATTTCTTTCTCAGAGCCTCCTTGGCTCTTTCTCACCAACAGGCCTTACAGAGGCCTCATCCCACTCAGGCTCCTCCGCGCCCACCTCATCCTGCTTAGCACCCAGAGGTACACCGCAGGCTCCCTGAGCCTGCCACCCTGAGGCCTCCACCTTTAATATGTACCTATAGGTCTGCTTCCTGTCCCCCGAAGTATCCCAGCAATCCGGAGAGCTCTCTGGCCCGCAGTGAAGGGGAGCAGAGGGGAGGATGGACTGGCCTGGCCTGTATCTCTGGCCACTTCTCACAGCTTGACTGCATCCCAGGTGATTCTAAAATATCGAGCCTGNACAGTGCATACCATTCAGGAGTCTGCACCGTGGCCGGTGTGAGGCTAGGAACGAATAACTGTGAGTGATTATCATGGCAACTGTCTCCGGGAAAAACGACCAGGTTTATACCGTTCAACCTTGGGAAGATAAAATCAGGCCTAGCAGAAAAAAAGACAAATGATCTACAGCAAACGTAGGACTTAAAATCCAAAGAGGGTTCTGGAGCCTGATTAGACACACCTGCTTCGTCTCCCCCGCCAGAAGGCATGGGCTGTAGGGGTGAGGGGTGGGAGGGGGCATCTCTCTGGAGGCCAGCAACCAACTCGGAATCTCGACCCTCTCCAACGCCTCCTTGCCCTCCTCCCTCGCCGCTGTCCATTTTGCCACTCTGGNAAGCAGGTGCAACATTTACTTGAACTTGGGCAAGTAGGTACTCTCTCTTGGCTTTGGCTTCTGTCTCTGGAAAATGAAGGCAAGAGCAGCACTTAAGGCTGAGGTGAGGATTCCGGGGTAGTCTCTGGGTGCACAGTTCCACGCTGCCCGGGCGTGGAGGGGGGAGGCGGGGGAGGGGGACTTANTGGTCTCATTTTTTTTTTCTTTCATTCTCTTTCTCTCTCTGCCTCCCAGTGTCTCTCGCTCTGCCTCTCCCAGGCTCTCCCACCGGCCCGGCACCCCTGCCTCCTCTCCGGCTTTCCCCCGACCTCCCTCTCCCCATCCCCGCAACCGCCGCCGCGAGAGGCAGAGGGAGGGCTGGAGGATGCGGGGAGGGGGCCGAATTGGGAGGGGGTCGCGGGAGGCATCCTCCCTGCATCCAGCCGCGGCTGCGCCGCTGAGAAACTAGGAGATTTATCCGCCAGAGCCCGCGGTAGCCAGGGCGGCAGCTGGTTTCCATGGCAAAATAGTCAACCGAGAGATAGAGATCGGAGACAGAGATCTGGCCGGAGAAAAACCGA
>NW_027527807.1:2624255-2625273 GCF_008692635.1 Crocuta crocuta
TGGGAGACAAATGGAGAGACACAGAGACGCTCACGCGCTGAAACATACAAAGTGTTCCGCGAGAGTCCCGGGGCCCGAGGGAGAGACAGAGAACCCGACGTTCTAAGTGCACCCGATAGCGAGACAGCCCGAGCAACGAGAGACAGGGACAACTCGGAGAGACAGCAGAGATCGTTAGAGCCATGGGCGAGAGACAGGCGGGCAGCGATAAAGAGGGAACTTCACGCACGGAGAGACAGAAACTGCGGGAGACAGAGGTAGAGAAGAGACGGAGGGAGACGCGGAAGCAGGAGACTTGGGAACACACGGAGACCGACAGGGACACGCATGCAGCGAGGGACAGTGAACAGGTGCGCCGGGGACTCACAGAGATTGTCGAGGAGATTGAGAGAGAGAGAGGGAGAGATGAGACCGCATTGGGAAAAGAGGGAGGAGCGCACGCACTAGCGAGAGACAGTGACAGAGACAGAGACAGACGGGAGCGCAGCAGAAGGAGACGGAGAGACAGACGGGGACAAGGCCGGGAGAAAGGCGGAGAGAGACCGAGGGAGACGTGCACACACGGCACAGAGAAAGTGCGCTGCGAAAGAGGACGCGGGTGTGGGTGGGGGGGACGGTGGGGAGGGAGACTGAGTCAGAGACATAGAGACATTGACTGAGACTTGGAGGGAGAGACGGGAGTGATGAAGAGACAGAAAGACAGGAGAGAGAACGACAGACTGACGGAGACCGACAGCGCGCACGTGCTAGCCAGAGACTGGGAAGGAGAGACAGAGTGAGAGACACGGGCGGGCGGGCGAGAGAGTCGGAGAAAAACGGTGAGCCACGGCCATACACCCCAAGAGACACATGACAAGTGCGCTAGTGAGGGACACTAGGGTGAGAGAGACGGCGACACGTAAACAGGCAGAGACAGCGCGCGCGCATGCGCCAGTGGGAGAGATCGCTGGAGAGATGCAGAGACGGTGTGAGAGAGACGCAGCGCGCGCGCGGGCGCGCCCGCAGAGGGGCCGGCGCC
>NW_027527807.1:2629585-2630594 GCF_008692635.1 Crocuta crocuta
AATGGAGAGACACAGAGACGCTCACGCGCTGAAACATACAAAGTGTTCCGCGAGAGTCCCGGGGCCCGAGGGAGAGACAGAGAACCCGACGTTCTAAGTGCACCCGATAGCGAGACAGCCCGAGCAACGAGAGACAGGGACAACTCGGAGAGACAGCAGAGATCGTTAGAGCCATGGGCGAGAGACAGGCGGGCAGCGATAAAGAGGGAACTTCACGCACGGAGAGACAGAAACTGCGGGAGACAGAGGTAGAGAAGAGACGGAGGGAGACGCGGAAGCAGGAGACTTGGGAACACACGGAGACCGACAGGGACACGCATGCAGCGAGGGACAGTGAACAGGTGCGCCGGGGACTCACAGAGATTGTCGAGGAGATTGAGAGAGAGAGAGGGAGAGATGAGACCGCATTGGGAAAAGAGGGAGGAGCGCACGCACTAGCGAGAGACAGTGACAGAGACAGAGACAGACGGGAGCGCAGCAGAAGGAGACGGAGAGACAGACGGGGACAAGGCCGGGAGAAAGGCGGAGAGAGACCGAGGGAGACGTGCACACACGGCACAGAGAAAGTGCGCTGCGAAAGAGGACGCGGGTGTGGGTGGGGGGGACGGTGGGGAGGGAGACTGAGTCAGAGACATAGAGACATTGACTGAGACTTGGAGGGAGAGACGGGAGTGATGAAGAGACAGAAAGACAGGAGAGAGAACGACAGACTGACGGAGACCGACAGCGCGCACGTGCTAGCCAGAGACTGGGAAGGAGAGACAGAGGGAGAGACACGGGCGGGCGGGCGAGAGAGTCGGAGAAAAACGGTGAGCCACGGCCATACACCCCAAGAGACACATGACAAGTGCGCTAGTGAGGGACACTAGGGTGAGAGAGACGGCGACACGTAAACAGGCAGAGACAGCGCGCGCGCATGCGCCAGTGGGAGAGATCGCTGGAGAGATGCAGAGACGGTGTGAGAGAGACGCAGCGCGCGCGCGGGCGCGCCCGCAGAGGGGCCGGCGCC
>NW_027527807.1:2630613-2636099 GCF_008692635.1 Crocuta crocuta
CACAGGCGCCCGGAAAGTAAGAGGAGGTTCCGAGAGGCCGCGGCCACGCGGGCTGGGGCGGCGGAGGGTCCCGGGAAAGGGGGCCCCCGCAGCGGAGGGGGGGCCTCTAGGCGGGGTGACTTAACCCGGCCCGCGTGTTTCTTTGGTCCCTGGCACAGGCACCTCGTGCGGGCCCGGCGCACCTTCGCTGCCCGCCCTGCGTCGCCATGACGTCCACCTGCACCAACAGCACGCGCGAAAGCAACGGCAGCCACACGTGCGTGCCCCTGTCCAAAATGCCCATCAGCCTGGCGCACGGCATCATCCGCTCGAGCGTGCTGCTCGTCTTCCTCGCCGCCTCCTTCGTGGGCAACGTCGTGCTGGCGCTCGTGCTGCAGCGCAAGCCGCAGCTGCTGCAGGTCACCAACCGCTTCATCTTCAACCTCCTCGTCACCGACCTGCTGCAGATTTCGCTTGTGGCCCCCTGGGTGGTGGCCACCTCCGTGCCTCTCTTCTGGCCCCTCAACAGCCACTTCTGTACCGCCCTCGTGAGCCTCACTCACCTGTTCGCCTTCGCCAGCGTCAACACCATCGTGGTGGTGTCGGTGGATCGCTACCTGTCCATCATCCACCCTCTCTCCTACCCCGCTAAGATGACCCCCCGCCGGGGTTACATGCTCCTCTACGGCACCTGGATCGTGGCCATCCTGCAGAGCACACCCCCCCTCTACGGGTGGGGCCAGGCTGCCTTTGACCCGCGCAACGCTGTCTGCTCCATGATCTGGGGGGCCAGCCCCAGCTACACCATCCTCAGCGTGGTGTCCTTCATCATCCTCCCACTGGCGGTCATGATCGCCTGCTACTCCGTGGTGTTCGGTGCGGCCCGGCGGCAGCACGCGCTGCTCTACAACGTCAAGAGCCACAGCCTGGAGGTTCGAGCCAAGGATCGAGTGGAGACCAAGGCCGAGGAGGGAGACAGGAAGGACGCATCCCAGGCCCAGGACGGAGGTGAGGTCAAGGCCGAGGAGGGTGGCGTGGAGGCCAAGGATGGCAGCACACAGGCCAAGGAAGGGAGCGTGGAGACCGGTGCGGGTAGTGCGGAGGCCAAGGGCAGCGAGGAGGTCCAAGAGAGCAGCTTGGGGGCCGGCAAAGGCAGCCCGGGGGGCAAGGAAGGCGACGGCAAACCTGCGGGCAGCGCACAGGCGGACAAGGGCCGCGCAGAGCTCGGCCAGTGCAACATCGACTTGGGCGAAGATGATGTGGAGTTCGGGGAGGATGGCATCAATTTCAGCGAGGACGACATCGACATCGAGGCAGTGAACATCCCCGACAGCCTCCCACCCAGTCGTCGGAACAGCGCCAGCGACCCTCCGCTGCCCAGGTGCTACCAGTGCAAAGCTGCGAAAGTGATCTTCCTCATCATTTTCTCCTACGTGCTCTCCCTGGGGCCCTACTGCTTTCTGGCGGTTCTGGCCGTGTGGGTGGATGTCCAAACCAAGGTACCCCAGTGGGTGATCACCATAATAATCTGGCTTTTCTTCCTTCAGTGCTGCATCCACCCCTACATCTATGGCTACATGCACAAGACCATCAAGAAGGAAATCCAAGACATGCTGAAGAAGTTCTTCTGCAAGGAAAGGCCCCCGAGAGAAGCCAGCCACCCTGACCTGCCCGGAACGGAAGCCGGCACAGAGGGAGGGACTGAAGGCAAGATGGTCCCTTCTCGTGATTCCGCCACTTCGCCTTGAAGTCAGCTGGAAGGCAAGCCTTGGGCTGTCTCACATGGACCACCCACAATCCCATTAATGCCAACCCGCACCATTTCAGGCAAAGGTGTTGCACATATCCCTCTTACCACACGATAGATAGATAAATATATGGAAGACGTAGGAACTGGAGCTTTCCCTTAAAAGTGTGCCCCTCAGAGCACGAACTTGAGGATTCCAGCTGAAATTCCGCCCCCCCCAAATGATTAGGCTCTCAATTTCTTAAAGCAACGAGGGCTACCCACTTTAGACCTGCATTTGTCTCCAGAGCTACAAATCTTAGTTTTTGCTCTGAGGGAAAAAGAAGAGGAAGATGATGCCCGTGAACCTGGGGACTTTCAGGCCCTCGGGTCAAGAGATTAGGGGTAAGAGCTACAGCTTACGTTCAACTGAAGGAAAAGCAGTGGACCTCGTCATTCATGGAGCCCCAAAACCAGGGCCTGACTGACTGATCAGTGCATGAGCCAAGTTCTAAACCGAAGAGACCCACGGTCTGGTGCAAAGACTATTTTGGAAACTAAAAGAAAGGGTATCGTGTATGTATAATACCACGAAGGTTTCTGGATCCTCTAAAGGGATCCAGAAAAGTGGAAGAGGATATTAGGGCATGGTGGAAATGGGAAGCTAGTCTGAGGGAAAAGCTAGAAAAATAACACACACCCAAGAGGCTAAACCAGTTGGCTTCTTTTCTGTAAAACCCTGGGTCTGTGCATGGGCTAGGACCGAGGTCATTCCATCCAAGTGGAAAATTGTCCATTGGCGCCAAAACTATTTTCTGTCTCCTATTTGAATAATAGTGGGACAGAAATCACGCCACTATACTGTAATTTTCCTTTTGTGATTGAATTGGGACGCCCATCAGAATCTTCTACATCTCCCCTGCCAGTCACGTAGGTCATTCTGGTCAAATAGTATTTCCAGAAGACAAGAAATATGGCTAGGACTCACCAAAAGTTTCTAAAACTCACACTGCCAATCTAGAGTGATGTGCCCATTAGAAATAGCTTTTGTGTCCAAGGGATCATAGACAAGAAGCATGATCTCCACGTGGGGGGCAAGTAAGGCAGAATAAACATTTTTCTTCCTCCAGGCACACCTACGTGTCTTTTCCACCTGTGGCTCTCCCTAAAGCCCTTAAGCTCCCTGCAGATGTGGAAGAGAAATAGAAGAGAGTTCAGAAATAGCAGAGAGGATGATTTCTCAATACCCGGCAAGCATGTGACCTATTTCGTACAACCCTAATTTCAAAACATTCAAGTCAGACATATCCTGATTATTGCTATTGAAATATATTGCTTTGGGAAGAACGGTATGGTATCTAAATTATCCCCAGGGTCGATACAGAGGAAGGGGTTTTCACATCACCAACCCCGAAATCACTTTGGGTCAGGATCTACCTGTGTCTTTCTGAGAGCACAGACCACATGACACGACTAGATGACATGGGCCTCCAACATGGTCAAGACTGTTTTCGATCCTCTTGAAGGGCAAACTAGAGCAAATTCGTGGCCAGTCAGCTGTTCAGCAGAAATCCAATGTTAATATGGGGAGGCGGGGAGAGGGGAGGATTCGGTTGAAAAGCAGTTCGTCAGGTGGTTGTATATAAAGATGGCCACATTCAGGAGTTAGCCTCATTCCTGTGTGGTTACCGTGTCTGCATTCAGACTCAGACGTCATTCATGTAAATGCCCGGTTCACTGATATTTTCTTTATCTCTTCGTCCTCACAGATTCCAACATGAGCTTCTCAAGGGGGAGAGGTCAACTGCAGTGTATTTGGGCTGTGGCTAAGTTTGCACGGAAATTTGGGATTGCCATGTTCAGAATTTAGGAAAGGAGAGGGGTAGGTGCAGGCAACATTAAGTTGGCCTGTCAACTCCACGCTAATCTTATTAATTCCAACCTCATTAACCTGGAGTGTGCGGTAATTCAGACAAGACGTATGGGCCAAAGTTTACCCTTGCGCTATCATTTATTTTTCTACCGACATGTATAAAGTGAATTCATAGTCATAAATTTATGGTACCGATTCATTGCCAAATTCTTACATTGACCTGTCGTCAAAGGATATCTGGGTGGGGAAATAGCCTGTGTGGCCAATCCTCCTCTCGGGGGGAGGGCTCTTGCCTTGGAGGTCTGTCATGGTCAGAAGAGTTCAAAGTAGCTCTAGCCTGTCCTTTGAGTAGAAATGCTTACCTGGGTAGGAACCAGGATTTCAAACAGAAGTGTCTCCAAGTATTACGTTGAAACTGAACCTCTTGTTTTATTTTTAAAGCTCAACCCCTTCAAAGCGTATCAGAGAGCATTGTTTGCCAAAAATCCCAAATCAAAATGGACCCTGAACCCGTACGAGCGTGGTAAGTTCATTTAACAGCACATCCAACATTCTCCAGGGCACCGAGACTCACCAACTTCCTTCTTAAAGTTCCTCCCTTCCCTAGTTTAGTCACTGTCTGTTCCTATGGCAAATTGGATTTTTCAAAGGTGAAAACCTTTTGGAAATAGACTGGGAAAGCGGGCCTTTGAATTAAGAGCCCTCTGCTTTGCTGACATTTTCTTCTTAATGAACAATAGGGCCTCTAGTTAGCTCAAGATAGCAACTGCTTCGAATTTTGTGCTACTTGGAATAAAACAATATCAATTTAATGAGGTTTTACTGCACATACTGTTTTGTCATTTAAAAATCCGGAAGCACACCAAAAAGTCACCATTAGCCTCAAACATCCTCATGGGCAATAGCTCTCCCTAAATGTTTTTAAAGGATGTATTCTTTTGCCAAGGCCACTTCATATGTGCAGTAAAAATCCCATTAAAGTGCAGGGGCCAGACACACCAGACTTTGAAATGATGTGATTTCCAATTTAATGATTTCCTTACTTAAAAATAATAAAGCAGCTCGTTTTGCCAAGGAGTCGCAGGTGCTCTCACGGACACACCAATTTCAACAAGCTTGGGAAGGCAGTAATAAGGGTGAGCCCCGGGATCTTTCTCGAATGCGAGGGTCCATCTTCTCGAAGGCACCACCAACCGCAGCTGTGGGGAAGTCCTCCGCACTGCCAGCTCCCTGCCTGTCTCTTGCCCCTCATGCCCTTGCCCCCACCTGCCTCACGACCCCTCCCCCTCGGGAAGCTCAGTGCGCTCACACCTTTCCATTCTTCCCCTCCTCCGCACCCAGAGCTGGCAGATTCTCGAAGCAGGGAAGGAGAGAAATGAACGATAGAGGTGACCCTCAGTTAAAGGTATTTTTCTGTCCAATACAATTTAGAGATGAAGAGATATCAACTTGAAATTCAACAGGTAAAGAAAAGTGCCGTTTTATCACTTAGGGGGTAGGCACCTGGCTTCTAACCCAAAAAAGAACCCAACACAGCCCATCTTCTGGGGCACATTCAATCCTGTAGATACTGTCCACTCGTTTCACCAAAACAAAACCCACAAAACACTAAAAGAATCTTTTCCCGGTAAAATTATAAGGTGCCTAAAATTGCCTTATTTTATACATAATTAGCCAATTAAGCTAAAGTTACTTCAAAGGATTTTTTTCCCATACTACCTTAAAGAATAATGTACAAGATTAAACTAGGTGTTCTTTCTTAGACTTTGCCAAAACGCTCTTAAAAGTGTCTGAAGTGCACCATTTGGAAGAGAAGAATTATGTATCATCTGGTAATTGGAGCTCCCCCAAATAAAACCCTCGAGGTTGTTGGGATGAAGCAAAGAAAATAGCAATTTAAACTACCTG
>NW_027527807.1:2636169-2637527 GCF_008692635.1 Crocuta crocuta
ATCTAAAGAAGTGTTTTCACTCATAATGTTTTTTTGTTGTATTGCTCTTTAAGACAAAACCCATGCTGTCAGGAGAGGCTTCTCTAAGCAAAATGACTTTTCCTTCTAGAGCAGACAAAAGATTAAAGGAACAGTTGGCTGCCAGCCAGTTACCAAGATAAGGAGAGGAAAGCTGGTCAGTCATGGCTTTTAACCCTCTCCCTCCTTATCTCTGTCTCTCTCATTTTCTATGGGCTGGACAGGTGCTCTTGACCCCCTCCCCGAAAGCCTCTCCCAGCTGAGGCAGAAGGGGACAGAAGCTGTACACGGCTAACAGCAGGTCATAAGCTGAAAATGTAAAAAGAAAGGAAGCCTTTGTCATAAATTTTTTCCAGCTACTTACAAATGATCTCTTCCTCTACGGCGAATGCCCTGCTTGCTTTCAGCTGAAAGCAACCAGACTGGCTAGAGGAAGAAGTAGGAAACAGACCAGAACTTGACCACTGATCCCCACGTCACTGGCAAGTTCACTGCTCTTTGGTAAGTAGAGTAAGAATCCTCAAGGTGAATAAAGGTCGCCAGGAGGAGTCAAACGTTCCCATCATGGCCTCCCCAAGCCCTTCGATCTCAAAGTGCACACACCAGGAGGAAACCACATAGTTTCTACACTCGCAAGAGGCTTGCCCGTGTCTGAGGATTCATTACTGGATTGCCCTTGTTCAAAAATGTAGACGAAAACAAGATTGGTTTTAGTCCGGTGTTTTAAAGTTGAGTGGATCCCCCCCCCCGCCGCCTCGCTTCATCTGTATTACAACTTTAATGTTACAAGTTTGATATTTTTGTCCGTTTCCGTGGTGTATTTCTTTCTGTAGTAGTTCTCTGAATTGTAAGCTGTAACTGTATATATAACACCAGTGTTCTTGGAGATAAGGTGCTAGATATTAGATCATATGTGTTCGTAGATAGTGTCATACCCCAAAATGGGTAGTAGGTACATGTGAAGTTAATCACGTGCATGCAGACTTCTGTGTGTGACCCACACCTTGGTCAGTTTCTGAAGTAGAAAATAGTACATTCGTCTGTAAAATTTCATTTTTGACGTGTATACTGCAGGCTGTATAATATGGCTCCAAGGTGGGGTAGCAGGTAACGGTGCCTTTAATCCCTCAAACCCCTGGTACAGTCTGTGACAGGTGAGAGCTTATTCTGGTACAATTGGCCATTAATGCGAATTAATCATCTTGGCTGAAGTCCCTGCTGGCAATTCTCCACGGCGCTCTTGGCACTGGTGTGCCTGTTGTCCACTAGTTGAATGTATAGAATGCAAAATCAAAAAAAGACAATCCTTTCCCCCTCAAAGAGCAAAACCTCCCCCCCCC
>NW_027527807.1:2637582-2637785 GCF_008692635.1 Crocuta crocuta
TCGGTCACCTGGGAGATAAGACAGAGCACAGATGGGTAAATAAAGTAGTGGGACTCCTCCAGGGGTCGCAGCTAAGGTGTTTGGGAACGTTACAATTGCGGATCAACAGCATTTGCGTCAGACAAAAAGAGAGAACTAAGATTTTATTAGATTTTAAGAACAAAAATAGTAAAACTAGAAACCTATGTATATATGGATTCCCT
>NW_027527807.1:2637808-2638678 GCF_008692635.1 Crocuta crocuta
ACCCTCACCGAGTAATTTCTAAAACTGCCTTTAATACCAAATTGTATGTGCTGCTTTGAGACTGAAAACAATAGAAATATTCACTCAACAGACAGGTCTCCTTACTATTTTAAATTTTGAATTTACAATTTTCCTTTTCCTTTAAACAAAATTTGTAATTCAAAAGTGCCTTTTCAAAGGATTGCCAAACGACAATCCTGGGGCCAGGTTCCCATTGGCTGAACTTNNNNAAGCAGAGAAACCCCTTCACACCCCAGTCAAATTCATAAATCAATACTGTTACACGGACCAGTAGTCTCAGAGACTCTGCCCAAGGACAAGGTTTCATATATTCGTTGGCTTTAATTGGATCCTTTCTAAAATGGTTACAATGCATTTTTTTTGCTGGACAGGAATAACGGACTCCTGCTTGGGGAAGGCGGAGAGATTGATGTTCGTGGCTTAACTAAATATTATTGAGTAATGTTTGTGTTTCTTAATAGGTGCTGTTAATCTGTCCTTGGTATTCTTCTTAAATATGCTAAATAAAGTCTAATTTTAATGTGCGTACCTGGTTATTATGTGGGAAAACAGCGAGGAAGACACACAACTGGGCGCCCATGCCTTCTCTTTTGCTGGAAGGGAAGAGAGGGATAAACTAACTGCATTACGTGGTAGAATGAAAGATACAGGCTCTAAGATTTCACATTGTCCTTTCCCAGTATAAGAACGATGCAATGGGATGAGGGAGCCATGCTGACGGCCTTGCTGGAAGAAGGCCGTGTGCCTAGTCCTCTATGAATGAAAAGGATGTCAAAGTGAGGGTGGGGTGGGCAGAGTGGAGAAAGGGCCGGGTGTCTTCGGGGTCACCAATGTCAGTCTGTATTCCCC
>NW_027527807.1:2638791-2639999 GCF_008692635.1 Crocuta crocuta
GAAGGGACTAGCCTTTGTTTTCAGGAAACAGTACTGCCCAGCACCCCCCTCACCCCCACTGGGCCCCTGCCCCCGGTGCCCCGCTAGTTGAGACCGGGACGCCTCCGTGGCACAAGCCGGTCACAGCCGCCGCACCTCAGCCCCAGCTCACCAAGGTTTGCGGAACAGGAAGGCAAGTGCCTTTTCTCGGGAGCCCCGGGGCGAGACAATGGTTAAACCTCAAACACCAACCATGACATATGTACACACAGGACACAGACGAAATAGTCAAATATGTCTAAACCTTAAGAGCCCACTAGTTCCTCTGGAGTTGATGTGCTCGACCTTCCAGTAGGTCTGGCAGCTCATCAGCAGTAGTTCAAGGAATTGCACGCCTCGTGCCTCCCGAGTGGCATCCACGGCCCCCGCTCAGAGGTTCAGGGAGCGATTCAGCTCCGTTTCAATCAAAGTAAAGTGCTCTTCCCCGCTTTTCACTCCAAAATCAAGCTAAATACTGACTTACACATTGGATCTCAAGATGTTCAAAGATGGCTGCCGTGAGACCTGCACGTGGCTGCCTTCACCTCAACCCGTGAATGCCCCCTAGGCGGTAACGTTTTCCTGCTGCCAAAATAAATTTGCCTTTCTTTCTCTTTTTAACACGTATTAGTGAAGCATCGTTGACATAGGATGTTATATTAGTTTCATGTGTACAACACAGTGATTCAACGATTCTGTGCATTACTCAGTGCCCACCACAGTGGGTATAGTCCCCGTCGGTCACCATACAACATTATTACAATATTATTGATTGTATTCTCTTTGCTGCACTTTTCATGTCCGTGACTTCCTTATTTTATAACTGGAAGGGCGTACCTCTTAATCCCCTTTACCTACTTTGCCCATCACCCCCACACCCCTCCCCTCTGGCAACCACCAGTTTCTTCTCTGCGTCTATGAGTCTGTCTCTGTTTTATCTGTTCCTGTGTTTTGTTTTTTTGATTCCATATATGAGTGAAATCCTGTGGTATTTGTCTTCCTCTGTCTGACTTATTTCACGTAGCGTAAGACCCTCTAGGTCCATCCATGCGTCACCAATGGCAAGATCTCATTCTTTTAATAAATTTGCCTTTCAAGCAAACTACTACCGTGAATGCGAGTAGGAGGGTTTGTGAGCTTAGATAAAACTATCAAGCAGCCAACCCGGCGGGAGAAGGGACCCCGAAGCT
>NW_027527807.1:2640025-2648754 GCF_008692635.1 Crocuta crocuta
CTTTTCAATCTCCCCTTCAAGGGTAACCCAACTTCTCTGATCCCCCCACACACACACAAACAAATACTCCTCAGCTTAAAGTCGGCTTTGAGAATGTTCACGAATTGAAGCGTATGTGTACATAGTTTTCAGACATTTTCCCCAGTGAGGCCAATATTTATCAATAAAACGTATCACAGGAAATGTCTGATTTTCATGACTGCTCCCCGAAAACGGCAAGCTTGGAGAATATTTGCCACACAAATTCCTGACATTTGGGGAGTTATGACTCCAGACTATTGTTTAGTCAAAGCAAATACCTCCAAGAAAATTGAGGCCCAAGATTTTCCATCTAACACACAGCTAAGTCAAACTTGAACATTCTCAACCTCCAAAAGACAGCAAACAGAAAAAGACAACCAGTAACCAGAAATGTGCAGATTTAACTGAGGAATAAGACCGCGGTATGTGGTATTTCATGAACTCTGTATGCTAACCCAATGTGCATTTTTAAAATGGTCATCCCCGGGGCACCCGGCTGGCTTAGTCGGTAGAGCACGTGACTCTGGGTCATGAGTTCAGACCCCACAGTGGGCGTAGAGCTTAATAAATAAAGAAATAGATAAATAAATAAAATGATCGAATGCAAGTTGTACAATTCACTTTTGTTAGAAAAATTCACATTTTATCTAAGATTCAGTTGTCAATGGTTTTGATGCTATAAATAAAATGAGGAAGAAAAAGGAAAAAGGAAAAAAAAAAATTTCATCTGAAAAGCCAGTGTGCTCAGCTACATTTTGTAAAGAATTGCACCTCCCTTGCTCTAATTGTTTTCAATTAAACCTTTTCATGGAATCTTTTCAGAGCAGTCTGACTTAGAATAAACCTGTTTGCCAACCTGTTTTCTCTGCATAATCGGTATTTTGTGTCACACAAACGGAAGCCAGACAATGAGATTTTTAAGTGATGTATATTTAAAATGTGTACCAGGAAGCACATCTATAGATCTTCATAGGTGTTCATGTAGATGTAAATGGACACATTTGAAAGCCATGGTGATGTGCCCGGAGGCCTTTGGGGACAGTCTTTAATCCACTTTCACCACGCTGTAGATTTTCATAACAAACCAAAAGCAGGAAAAAAAACCCAATTGTCCCTGAAAGAAAATGAAGAAAGATCCTTGTTAACCAGACGCTATAGCAAATCAAAGTAGCTTTCTCGAAAACGCAAAGCATGTCAGGGTTGAGGCGGGCCACTGATTCTCCAAGTCCCAAGACTCACACATTATCAAATAAGAAAATCGCCCGGCTCTCTTGCTGAGCAAAGAGGAGGAGCTGCAAGGCTGAAGGCAGCCACCTGCAACACGGTGTGAGAATACATTTGATTGAACGCTGCAGGTCTCTAACCAAAGCAAAAAAAAAAAACCAAAAAATGAGTAGCTTAAGTTCTCTATTTCAAAAAGGATACCAAGGGGTCCAAGGCTCATTTCTAATATAATAAGCTTCGTATTACTTCCTTCGATTTAGAAAATGTAAATAACCGTTATTGTTTTATGTAACAAAAGCAGCCATAATCTATTATGTACTTACATACTCTGGACATATGTTAGTTTTGTATGTCAAAGTTTTGTCTTATTAAACTTGAGAGATATCCCATTTCTGGGGACTAATCCTAAAGAAATGACCCCATAGAAGAAAAAAAAAATTGCACGCAAAAAAGGTGTTCATCATACTACGATTTATAATATTGAAAACTTAAAAACAAACCAAAAGCCCTCAAATAGGTGACTTAGCTAAATGCTGAACTAACTGCTCAATGAGATAAGACAGTCATCAAAAGTGCCTGGGTGGCTCAGTCGGTTAAGCATCCCACTCTTGATTTTGGCTCAGGTCATGATCTCACAGTTTGTGAGATCAAGTCCTGCCTCGGGCTTTGTGGTAACAACGCAGAGCCTGCTTACGATTCCCTCTCTTTCTACCCCTCCCCTGCTTGCTCCCTAGCTCTCTCTCTCTCTCTCTCTCTCAAAATAAATAAATAAACATTTTGAGGCGCCTGGGTGGCTCAGTCAGTTGGGCATCTGACTTCGGCTCAGGTCATGATCTCACGGTTCATGGGTTCGAGCCCCACGTCGGGCTCTGTGCTGACAGCCAGCTCAGAGCCTTGAGCCTGTTTCGGATTCTGTGTCTCCCTCTCTCTCTCTGCCCCCTCCCCCGCTCACGCTCTCTCTCTCTCTCTCTCTCTCTGTCTCCTCTCTCTCTCTCAGAAATAAATAAAACATTAAAAATTTTAAAAAAGCAAATAAATAAACATTTTTAAAAATGACAAATTTAAAGACTACACAGCAGCATGAGGCAATCTCTATAATGTGGTATCAGGTACGCCAGACCTTAACTTACCAGTCTGGACACAATATACACTTAAACCCATGGACTAGATAGAGCAGAGCATGGACCAAAGGAGAAACCTTTATATTTTCGGTGATACACTTCTGGGCAAATTCTTCTTTAATGTAGTATTTCATTGATGTTCATGTTATAAAAGCAATTCTCAGATATTAAGGTTCAATGGCTCAATCAAAAAGAACTGTAGTAGTTTTCTTTCCCAGATCCTATAATCTAATGGGGCACCACAAGACAATTTGATCATCTAGGAAAACATCTTAAGCACAGAATTTGTTAGGCAGGATTTGGTCCCTTTTTCTTTGCCATTTTCCAAGCTCAGAATAACTTCCCATCCAATATACTATCATGCCACTTCCCTCTCACCCTTCAAAGCTCCTTGTCAGCAGTCAGTATGGTATAGTGACGAAGATCATGGGCAAGTGGCGCCTGGGTGGCTCAGTCAGTTGAGTGGATGACTTCAGCTCAGGTCATGAACTCACAGTCCGTGAGTTCGAGCCCCGCATCTGGCTCTGTGCTGACAGACCAGAGCCTGGAGCCTGCTTTGGATTCTGCGTCTCCCTCTCTCTCTCTGCTCCTCCCTGGCTTGTGCTCCGTTTCTCTCTCTCAAAACTAAATAAATGTTTAAAAAAAAAAAAAAGACCATGGGTTGTGGAGTGACATAAATCTACTCCATTGCTTACTAGCCGTCTGATCCTGAGCAAGTGACAATCTTGCCAAACCTCAGTTTCTCAGCTGAAAAATGGGATGCATGATACCTATTCCTACTTTAAGCTTCCTCTTCTGAATTCAGCACTTTAAAGGGTTCGGGAGACGGCAATGTGTAGCCAACACATGTCTCTGAATCTAAAACATTCCTGATTTCAATTTGCTGCGTGTTATCCTCATAAACGACTGAAATGTCTCTGAATGTTCAACTTTTCGGTGCTCTACTTACAATACCCCAATTTTCCCCTACCTGAAACTCAAATATTGATCAACCCTCACACTGTTCTGATAGTCAACCGCGCTAAGTCTGCTGGCTTTAGAATCAGGCAGACACTTAGCTATATGATATAGAGCAAGATATCTATGTCCTCTGCTCCTCCTAAGTGAAAAGGACTTATGTCCCCACTCAACAAACAGGCCTGACCTGAAAGGAAGAGGTAAGATGCATTGGGATGCTCATCAGAGTAGGCACTCAAGAAATGACAGCTATCATTCACGTTATGATCGGAAATTTGAAAAATGTGATCACATGGGGCTTATTTGACTAGTGTCGTAGTACTCAACATTGCCTGTACTCTGGAATCATCTGGGGAGATTTAACAACTACTCATGTCTGGGTCACAACCCCCAGAGATTCTGATTTAATTGATCTGGGATGCAATCTAAGGGTCAAGAGTTTTAAAACCTCCCCGGGGCGATTCTAACATGCCACCAGGGTCTCAGAACCTCTGGACTAGTGGGGTGTCTGGGGAGGGGGGCTCAGTCGGTGAAGCGTCCGACTTCGGCTCCGGTCATGATCTCATGGTTCATGAGTTCAAGCCCCTCATCGGGCTCTGTGCAGACAGCTCGGAGCCTGGAGCCTGCTTCGGATTCTGTGTCTCCCTCTCGCTCTGCCCTTCCCCTGCTCGTGCTCTGTCTCTCTCTTTCTCAAAAATAAATAAACACTGAAAGAAATTTTTACAAAAAAGAACCTTTAGACTAGCCTGCCTGCCTTCCTACGTTCCTTCGTTATTTGTAAGCAAACACAATTAAGTAGAAGGAGAGATGGGGAAATTTCTCCTCTAAGGGCCATTGAACCACACAATTGAAAAATAACTTAAAGGAAAGATAGAGATGGGCCAAAACCAGCAAGTACGATCACTTCGGTGTCTGTCTACTTTTGCCTCAGGTCAGAGAAAGTACTAAACCAATACTAGGAATGTCCTAGTTTCTTTCTAAGCTTCATAACCTTCTATCATTAGGTCAAGGGGGTACATAACAAAAAGACAATCTAACCACAGAATCTTGATGAGGTACCCCGAGACAAGCAGAGAAGCCCATTTCCCCCCCTTGCCTTTTCTCCATTTGCAATCCTATAATGAAAAGAATTCACAGCTGAATCCCGGGCCTGGTATCCAAGGCACATCTCCTCTAAGGCTTTCCCAAAGCAGTCATTATATATGCACACGTGAAAAAGAAGAAACTCACTAAATAAAACGTTTTGGAAGTCGATCACACTCTACTCAATATAACACATCTTTAAAGTTTCTTCCGACAGCCACGGTGGGGGCTAAGTTCCGATACACGTTAATTTCAGAATGCGCAGCAGTGAGTAAGCGATGCAGATAGAAGGTTTTCCTCAAGTTGGAATTAGGGCTGCTCGTTACACAAAGGAACAAAGAGAAAGCTTGTTTGGGGAAAAGGGTTTTGAGGGGCCTTGACTCCCTTCAGCCACATTTGACCCAGTACTTATAAAGCACCTTCCCTGGGCCTGGCCCTTGCTGAGCAATGTGAAGGATAGAGCAGGGCTCTTGTAGGGACTGATCTCAGGTGATGGCCGAATGCTACTATCTCTACTTACACAGCCATCACGCAAAACCCTTCTTCCTTTGTATCCACATCTTGTCAGGCACAAAGACCTGCCAATTCCAGCTACTTATGACCTTTTGAATCGCCCCCTCCATCCATCTGCCCAGCTGCACAGCGACTGGGTCTGCACTCACATTCTCTTCATCTCTCATCTAGAAAACTCTCTCAGCTTGTTTCTACCTCCAGTCTCTCTCTCTCTCTCTCTCTCTCTCTCTCTCTCTCCCCCCCCACCTCACTCCCAAATCGATCTTCCACTCTGTGGAGTGATGGTGAGATTCCGAAAGCACAATTTTGATTATCATGTCTCTACTTAAAACCTTACATTGTTCCCCATAGCAGAAGTACTCAAACTCTCGAGTGTAAGAGAAACCTTTTAAGCTGTTAAAAATAAACATTAGCAAGGATTCTGATCCAGGGCTTCGTGATGGTCCATGAGCATCAGATGTATTGGTTTAAATTTTTTTTAATGTTTATTTATGTTTGAGAGAGAAAGAGAGAGACAGAGAATGAACAGGGGAGAGGCAGAGAGAAAGGGAGACGCCAAATCCAAAGCAGGCTCCAGGCTCCAAGCTAACAGCACAGAGCCCGACGTGGGGCTCAAACCCACGAACCACGAAATCATGACCTGAGTCGAAATTGGACGCTTAACCGACTGAGCCACCCAGGCACCCCAGATATATTGGTTTCAAATAATTTCCGTGAATAAATGGGATGCACACTCACATCTGAAAACGACTTAAAAATTCCAACTCCTTAGTGTCGGCACACGAAGCCCTCCAGGCCTGGGCCCTAGCCTCCTTCTTTAGGACTTGCTCTTGCCAATCCATGACTTATATTGCAGACTCCAGCAGCCCGAACTTACCTATAGATCTCTGCCTCTCATGTCCTTGCTCAGCCTGTCAATTCCACCTTCACCCTATTAAGACTCCATCTTCCCTCAAGACTCCATTCTATCACTTTCTCCAGCAAAATTTTTTCTGACCTCCTTCGTCCCCACCCCAGGCCGGAGCTGGGAGCCCCTGTTTGGGGCTTTCACAAAACCCTGGGCTTCACTCTATTAGGCTCCTTGCCGCAATGCATGGAAATGATCTCTTTAGAGGTCTTCTCTTCTCCAGACTGTAGCCGTGAGGCTAGGGCTTAAGCCTTACTTAGGTTTGTGCTCCCAGTGCTTAACATAGTGCTGAGCACGTTGGAGGCAGACGGGACTCGTTCATCAAACTGAACTGTTGGAGTGAACTGCGTAGCAATGTAAGCTCCATGAGGGTGTGGGTTTTTATCCTTTTCTATGCAGTTTTGCTCATGGCTAAAGCCCTGGCCTCTAAGGCTAGTGTCTGACGCACAGTAGGTATTCAGTATATACTCCTTGAATGAATGGCAAGAATTTGGAGAGGGCATCACGGAGAAGGTTCTCTAAAGCAGGATTCAAGGGCATTGGAGGACGGGAGACAGCTCCTCCAGACAGAGCAAAAAGTACCCATAAAGGCCTGGAACAATTAAACCTCGGCAGTGTTGGGGAGTAGTGAGAACCGTGGCAGAAGAATTGGGACATTAAGGATGTGTCATCCATGAATGAAAGGAACACCGGGGAGCCTGGCTGGCTGGGTCAGAAAAGCACACACCTCTTGATCGTGGGGTCATGAGTTTGAGCCCCACGATGGGCATAGAGATTACTTACAAATAAATAAATAAACTTTGAAGGTAGTTTTCAAAAAATTTTTTTAAAAAATCAAGGGGATATCAAAGAGAGCATATAGGAGAAACGACCGCAAAAGTAGTGAGAGCCAGATAGTGAATGCCAAGTTAAGAGGTTTGGATGTGATTGGGCAGGCAACTGGGAGCCAATGAAGATACATAAGCCAGAGAATGAGATGACCAAACTTATAGTTCATGACAATGACAACAACGATGATAGTAATGCTGATAATGATGGGCATGATATCTTCTGTGTACTAAACACTTAAATGCTCGGCTCTAGGCGAAGTGCCTACATGTGTGATCAGATTGCGTTGAAGTCTCTGAGGTAAGTACTAGGATTTTCCCCACTCTATAAGGAAACAGAGGCTCAGACAGTCTGCTGGCCTGCCTTACAACACCCAGCCGAGAAGCAATAGAGCTGGAACTCAAAGCTAGCTCCGCCCAATTGTTCCAGGTTCGGGAGATCAATGCAGGTTGAGGTGACCATGAACTGCTTTGTGCAGAAAGACCTCAAAGAATAAGCAGCAGTTGGACAGGAAAAGCTTGGGGTGGAGGGAGTAGAACTCAAGTAAGTTATGAAATGCCAGAGAATGTAAAATACACAATACAAGAATACCAGAGAATGCAGATTCTGCTTACCTCCGGGGAAAAGGAACGCTTCCCTTCCTTTGAAATGTTTTAGTATGATATTCAAGACTAGAAGAATCATGGCTACTAGAGGGCCCAGAGTTAAAGCTCTGCAACCACTTGCACTGGGAAAAACAATGCGAGCCAGAGGTTTTCAATATCCTTGAGAAGAGAGGGGACCCTGTCCTGTTCCTTCCTAAAGCACTTAGCATTTACGTCCGTAGATGTAAGTTGAAATCAAAATGAGCTGGGATTGAAGAAGTAATGAAATTATTCCAGAGCAAAAGCTAGAAGAATGTGCTTCTATTTTTTGAAAGAAGGGCTGAAAGGGCATGGGAAGGACTTGAGGTACTCTGTTTTCATTGTGTTATTTCCGAGAGGGTGGTACTGTATTGTCTGGCGTGCACCGATCAGCTCTCCCAGTTAAGAGCAGTCTACCTGGTCAAACAGAGGACCAGAGAGGAGATGCCATGGGCATTCTTCAGCGGTTGGTTTGGCCCAGGTCAAGGAGATTCTCTCTCTTGAGGAGGACACACAGAGTTGCATTTAAGACAATGAGCTCTGGAGTCAGACCAACCCGGGTTTGACTGAATCCTAGCTCCAACGCTTACTAGCTGAGTGACTTTGGACAAATCAATCTCTCTGGGCCTCAGTTTCCTCACCTGTACAATGGGAGTTACATGACCTAACGCTTCGTGATAATTAGACAATCGGGTGAAAATTAAGTGAGATAAATATATGCAAATCGTTGGTACATAATCAACTCAACAAAAAACAAATAGTACGAGATCTATGTTTCCATATTCCCTATTAGCACATTGCCAAGCCGATAGAAGCTTAATAAATATTTGTTGGTTGGTTAACAATTAGCATTAGTATATCTTTATCCCTTCCTTTTTTTATCTTTTGGCCTTTAGAGTCGAACATTTTAATAAGGCAGAGACAATTTGGTATAGTAAAATACAAAAGGCCCACTAGAGCTAACATTTGTGTGTTAAGGTAATTGGACATTTCCTTCAGGATATTTCATCTTACACTGTGTGAGAACATGAATTCTTCACTTTAATTTAGTGATAAAATATTACACAGGAGAAACTCTCAAAACATATTGAGCTTCATTAGGCTCCTTTAATGAATAGAAATATATTCAAAGCACAGACACTTAGTGAGAAAGCGACCAGAATGGCACCCAGCACTTGGCTAATACTTCATCTGGGTCTTAAACACTCCTTGTAACACACTGGCTTCAAACACTGCACCGTGATTGGTGGTTCAGAGTCTTGGATTCTGAACATAATCTTGATTCCTGACACAATCAAGATTGTATTTTGAAAATAGCATCAACTCCCAAGTAAAAGTGAGGTACAGAAATAGTTCACTCTAGACCAGGGTTTCTTAAAAGTGGCACAGTTGGCATTTGGGGCAGATAATTCTTTGTTGTAGGGGGCTGTCCTGCACACAGAAGCATGGTAA
>NW_027527807.1:2648845-2656542 GCF_008692635.1 Crocuta crocuta
CCTGAAATATACATCATCACATAAAATATTTCATTTAGTACCCAATATCAATGCAAGCCAAAGTTTACATTAGGCTATACATTATAATATAATATAGCACTGTAGACTTCTAGAGAAGAAATCTTAAGGGTTAGATCTTAATTGGTTATTGTGATCTTATGTCCTTCGTATCAAAATAAAAATACATTATTTCAATTCATTTTCCTAAGACTTTAATTCATTTGGGGCGCCTGGCTGGCTCAGCCAGTAGACTGTGTGACTCTTGATCTCAGGGTCATGAGTTCGAGCCCCATGTTGGGTGCAGAGATAACTAAATTTTTAAAAAATAAATAAAGGGGCACCTGGGTGGTTCAGTCAGTTGAGGGCCTGACTTCAGCTCAGGTCATGATCTCACGGTTCATGAGTTCAAGCCCCACATCGGGCTCACTGTTGTCAGCATGGAGCCCACTTTGGAACCTCTGTCCTCCTCTCTCTGCCTCTCCCCGACTTGCGCTCTCTCAAAAATAAATAAAACATTTTAAAAGATANTGCTGTGATGACATAGATGAATCCAAATACCAAAGACAAATGTAGTGACAGCAAGGAAGAGCTTTGGATGAATGCATAATTATTCTACCTAAGTGTGAAACTCCTCAGCATTTTTAACATGAGTGGATACCGCTAATTTTCAAGTTTCCATTTAAAAAAAATCAGTTTCAGAAGCATTTGTCTACAGCAAGAAAGAGTAATCAGCAATTAATAACTGTACTTTTGTGTACATCTATATTCTCAAGGCTAATGATTTAATTAAGGGTACCTTCCTCAGAAGCGAAACAACGTGAACATAGAGAATAAGACCTGTTTCCTGCTGTGGACCTCAAAATCTAATGATAATGAAAAAATAAAAGCAATTCAACAGAAGAAAATATACATGACGATGATATATAAGGAGATCCCATTTAAGGGTCTGTAAGCAGACAGGTCTTCTTAAAGAATAATTCTAGGGGCGCCTGAGTGGCTTAGTCGGTTAGGCGTCTGACTTCGGCTCAGGTCATGATCTCACAGTTTGTGGGTTCGAGCCCCATGTCAGTCTCTGTGCTGACAGCTAGCTCAGAGCCTGGACCCTGTGCTGTCTCTCTCTTTCAGAAATAAATAAATAAATAAACAAACAAACATTTAAAATGAAATAAAATAAGGAACAATTCCAGAAAACAGATGTCACAAACACACTTCATAATTTGACTCGTGTTTTTCTTAGTATGAACGATAACCAGAATTTACTTAGGAGCTTTCTCATGCCTATGATGTAACTTTTAAAAAGATATGGAAACATTATGCCATAATGGTATCTCCTCTCTTTCATACTCTACACAAGTCAAGAAGAACCATGTGCTTAGCACAATGAAGCATACAAAATAGGCATAAGAACTAGTCCCTGTTCTCAAGGAGATTCCAATTCTGTGCTGGAATAGTCAGGAGGAAGCACACCTGCACTTCATGAGTGGTTCAGCTTTAAGAGGCTTAAGGGGCACCTGGGTGGCTCAGTCGGTTGGGCTTCCGACTTTGGCTCAGGTCATGATCTCACAGTCTGTGGGTTCGAGCCCTGCNGCAGAGCAGGAGCCAAACCCTCAAGGTAAATTTACCTTTGATAGACAAGGACATATGGCACTATGAACGTTTTCCAAGTAGAAGAATGACGGGCGCCGGGTGGCTCAGTCGGTTGAGTGTCTGACTTCAGCTCAGGTCATGATCTCATGGTTCATGAGTTCAAGTCCCTCATCGGGCTCTCTGTTGTCAGCACAGAGCCCGCTTCAGATCCTCTGTCTCCTTCTCTCTGCCCCTTCCCCGCTAATGCTCTCTCTCTTTCTCTCTCTCTCTCTCAAAAATAAACAAGCATTTAACGAGAATAATGATACAATCACATTAGTCCCTTCTTTAAACTCCCTCAACTTCCTATGGCTCCTGCAATAAAACTAAATTCTTTAATATTGTTTCTAAGACCCTTGTAAGATCTGACCGTGCCTTATGTCTCTAACATCACTCTTGCCTCCCAGTGCCCACCCTCCCTTTCACGCCATCCTAAGCTTCTCTGTGTTCTTTGGGTTTTTGTTTTTTTAGGTTTTATTTATTTTTGAGAGAGAGAGTTAAAGTGAGAATGGGGGAGGGGCAGAGAGAGAGGGAGACATGGAATCCGAAGCAGGCTCCAGGCTCCAAGCTATCAGCACAGAGCCCGATGCGGAGCTCCAACTTAGGAACTGCGAGATTATGACCTGAGCTGAAGTCGGCCGCTTAACCGACTGAGCCACCCAGGCACCCCTTGTCTGTCTTCTTTGAAGATGTCAAACTCCTTCCCATGTCAGGACTTCTGAACACACTGTCACCTCTGCTTGAACAGCTGACCATCCACCTTTTCTTTAATACCATTTCCTTCATGAAGTTTGTCCAGCTAATAATTTCTTGTCTCCCTACATTAGAATATAAGGTCCACAAAAACATGGGAGCCCTATGTCTTCTTCACCTCTATGTCCCCAGCACCTGGCATGGTGTCTAGTGCAGTGTAAGCATTCTATAAAGATGTGTTGACGTGTTAAAATTAATCTTGGACTGAATTGCGTTAATATAATGGGGAAAAAATGATAGAAGTTCACCAGCAGATAGTGTGCAGAGTGGACTAGAAAAAGAAAGACTCGCGTCCAGCAAACTGAAGAGGAGGCTATCGGAGAAATTCTGGCATCAGGGAATAAAGGTCTAGACCAAGACCAAAAGCAGGAAATGGACAGAATGAACAGAAATAAGAAACTTCCAAAGAAGCACAAATAGGGAAGTTTAATGGGCTATAAAACATGGAAGAACTATGTTGAGAATTCTTGAAAAATCAGCCATGGGAATCAGAGATGAAAGACGATGGTCAAAGATGGAAAGAAGTTAAGATGAGGCAGCCTCGAGGAGAGGAACTGTTACCCTCACTGGAGTTGGCGTGTTGAGCCGGCAGGCCCAATGGCACATGCAAATGTTCAGAATCGAGCTACACAGAGGGTATAGCCTGGGATGCAGACTTAGCAGCTGTCGGCATTGAGGAGGTAAACAAAGTCACAGGGCTGAACTCGCTCTGACAGGGGGATGGTAAAAGAGAGGACTGACATACTGAAGAATGGAGCATGGATAAAGGCTAGAGGTAGGCGACAGGATGAGGAAGGGAAGCGAAAGAAGGCCCAGAGGCCCAAGGAACATAGTGCAAATCACAATGAGAGAGTTTCACAGAATAGGTGCTAAGAAGTGAGCAGCAGAAGCCAAGGAGGGTGAAGGCAAGGGCAAGGCCATTAGATTTGGCAAGGGATCACCGGGAACCTTTCAGAGTCAGAATTCAGTGGAGGTGACAAATACTGCAAATGGTGGAGCCAACCAATGGGAGAAGATTTCTGTCCGCAGTGTGACCATTCGGGATTCCATCTTCCTTCAGAAAAAAAGCTGTGGTAATACGAGACTTCCAGAAAAAAGCAACCTGAGTCAAAGTGCTAGGTAATGAAGAAAACAGAAGCCTGAAATTACCATGTTCAACACATCTAACTCCACATTACCCAAATACAAAAGCCAGTCAGTGGCTGGGGGAGAAATCCAAAACAAAAGACATGAAGGGTGTAGACAACATCTACATATAGCACCTCAGAGGAACCTCACCAAAACAATACTGAGGGAAATAAAGTAGACATAAGAGAGTACATGCTAAGAGTCAGGAGGGCTGTTGCCTTCGGGGAAGGAGAGTGGGCCCAGGTGGCTTCTGGAACGCTGAACACGCACTGTAACACGGCGCTAGTTACAAAAGTGAGTTCACTTGGCAATAACTCATTGTGCTGCGTTGCATGTACTGTGTGAGTTTCTCTGTACACATATTTCAACACAAACTTAGAAAAACTGCAAAACAAACACAAGGAGCCTGGTTAGAAGGGAATGGCGAGACAGTCTCAGGCCTTCCATTTTNGGGAGGGTCAGAGAGAGAGGGAGACACAGAATCTGAAACAGGCTCCAGGCTCTAAGCTGTCAGCATAGAGCCCGACGGGGGTCTCAAACCCACAAACCGCCAAATCATAACGTGACCCAAAGTCAGAAGCCCAACTGACTTAGCCACCCAGGCGACCCAAGAGCTTTTGACTCTTGATCTGGAGGTTGTGAGTTCAAGCCCCACATTGGGGATAGCAATCACCTAAAAATAACATCTAAAAAAACAAAATACAAAAGAATACAATAAAATCTTTTTTAAAAACATATGAGGCAGATAGAGACGGAATCCTGCCTCACTTGAACTGAAAAGGGGTTCCGAGCTCTCTGGCCTCATTATTTCTATAGCGGGATCATTTTATAAACCACTCCATTTCGTCACCCACTTCAAGCATTAATCTAAACAAAAGCTGCAGTCACATCCTGAACCCAAATAACAGCCTCATATGAGTAATCCTGAGAAGTATGCATCTTGTCCCACGCATCTAATTGCTTATATGGCCACACATTTGGTTAGTCTATTTTTGCTAATTTAAAAGTTATTCAAACCAGTTAATTTTTATGCTTGGAGGCTACTCACAGGTGATTACACATAACTCTTTATGTGCTTTGGAACACATCTCCACTGTTTAGAAACATTCACAGGGGACAATCTTGAAGCTAAGGACGTCAGGTCCTCTGGTTCCCCAGGCTTTACAATCCTTTCTCCCCCAAGCATAAAAATAAACATGATGATTTTGTTCCCTATTCCTTCCATTAATTGTTAATTGATGCTTATCACATTACGGCTCTCTCCGAGTCTCTTCAGAGAGTTTGAAATGCATGAAGTCATTCTGTAGTTACCTGTAAAAAGGAAGAAAATCAGGACCACAACCGTCATGTACCCAAAATACAAAATGGTACTTGCAACGCCTGTGATTTGAAGTTTGGTAAAGAAGTAATGAAGTGCATACATGAAAAGATAAACAGCTGTAAAACTGCTGGTGAAAAAGGCTTGCCACCACCAATGATAATCCTGCAAGAAGAAGTAGAAAAAATAACTTTGTAGGTGAAGTCCAACTCCAAACAGGCTAGCAATTATTGTGATAACAAACCACGAGGAAATAGGCTCCGTTAGATTGTGGATTAAACGAAATCAAAGGGGAAGTTTTGTAAGAAATTGAGTACAGTGGACATTGCCGAACCGCTTGGGGGGCCTTAACGCTTATAAACTCCCTGCTTCCAGGGGGACCACGTGTGCCCTCGGGGACCATGCTTGTGATACACGCATCCTTTCTATCATGACACGGCCTCAGCCTTGGAAGGCTTTCAGGTCAGCTTCAATTTACTGGCGGGAGCTGTGCTGGGCCTGACTTGATGCCTCTGGCCAGGCAGAGAAAGGTTAGCATGGAAACTTCAGAGAGAGCTTTATGCTCTATCCCATTTATGAATGGAATTTGTCTCACCCAGCGGAATTCAGGACCCACGGAGGCATGACTGAGGTCAATACGCGGCTTGGCCTCCCCCTTCTCCCCACGGGCTCCAACTGATGTTCATTTTACTGTAAAGGCACTGTGGTCAAGGGCCAAGGGGACCTACCGTGCAGAAAAGAGTTAACGCAGCAGGTCTGAAGCTGCTATCTTTAGAAGGGCCTGTTTGCAAGGTTGGCCCTTGGCTTATATCTGGGAATTCGGCATTTAATCATTCCCTGACTGATAAGACTGGTTTGCTATACCTAGACTGTATAAACAATGTGATTTATGATGAACACATGTTTTCCTTTGGGGAGTCTGGAATTTTTATAATTGCTAGGCAGAGGGTGCCTATGTGACCAGCTCCCAGTAAAAAACCTTGAATGCAATGTCTCTAATGGGCTTCCCTGGGCAGGAACATTGCACATATATTACTCTATTTTTTATTGCTGAAAAAGAGAGCATAACTGGTGTGTCCCGTTGTGGAAAAGAAACTGCATAGGAAGACTGTACATGGATTTCTCCAGGTTCCAACTGTGTCTTTTCCCTTTGCTGATCCTGTCGTGTGTCCTTTGGCTATATTAAGCCCTAGTCATGCATACATCTATATTCTGAGTCCTACGAGTCTTTCCAGTGAACCACCAGACATGTGGGTAGTGTTGGGAGCCTTCAAAACATTTCTAAGAAATAGAAATATAAACATCACATGCCTATGAGTGTATATTTCATTCAAGATTGTGGCTGATAGAAATATGACAAAAATATACCATAGAACTAATGAGAAGCTAAGTATAATGTATACAAAATTCTAATTTTTTTACCCTTACACTTATAGCTCAAGAAGAAAATGCTCTCAGACATCACATATATGAGACTCATTCCCCAAACTCTCTATAGTTACATTTAGAGTCACTTGTAACTACCAAAACAAGAGGGATTTAGGGGATTTAAGAAAATAATGCTCACTACCACCTTAGTTACCCAGAATGACATTGGACACAAAATGGGGGTGCAGTGGGGTAAGCAGAGCTATTTCTGTCCATGGTAACCAGAAGTAAGAGAAAGGGCCTCTAGCAGCAATCTCAAACCCATAAAATACAATCCCGGCCCAAGCTGTGAAACTTTTAATCGTCAAAAAAACAACAAAACACCATTGAGCCGGCTCTTTTATATGTCTAAATATCAAATCAGTTCCCTGTATTTTTCTATGTTAACTGAATACTGTGCAGCAATTATAGTAACTAGCCAGAGAGAAATTGGTTTCTGTTGAGATTTTCTATCAAAGCTGCATCAAAATCAAAATGTGTCATCAGGGAAACACAATATAAAACTGATCCCAAGTTGAAGAAACCAGGTAGTTAACATTTGTTTCAATTCCTTTCTCAACACAGGCTTCTAATTCCAATAATGCGAGTTTGGGAGGCAGAAGGTGCCTTCGTTTTTTAGGTCTTTACCTCAGCAGACAAATGTAAATAGCACAGGAGAACCATAGCCTTGGAGCAGGTAATCAGGAGAATTATAAAGACCAAGAAAAGGAAGCCAAACATAAAGTACATCTGATGAGACCTGAAAATACAAATGATAGCTTTAAAATTAACTTCACAATACGCAGAAAGACCAATCCAGATGCATACAAGAGACAGTCACACAGGTCAGGGAATGGTTTTTGGATGTTGGGTGAATAGATGAGGGTTTGGAATGAATCTCGTGTAATGTAGTTTTCACTTAGGAACCATCAGTATCTGTATTATTTTCTTCATGCACATTTTATGTTTGTTTGTTTGTTTGTTTGTTTTTGAGAGAGAGAGAGAGAGAAAAAGCGAATGGGAGAGAGGGGCAGAGGGAGAGAGAGAGAGAATCTTAAGCAGGCTCCATACTCAGCACAGATCCCAACTCAGGGCTCGATCCCACGACTCTGGGATCATTCAAGAGTTGGACGCTCAGCTGACTAAACCACCCAGGCACCCCTCTTTTTGTACATGTTANTTCATTATTATAGAGCTGAGCTGACTAAATTGGGATGAGTAATTTTAAAAGCCTCCTGAAGAAAAGAAGCTGATGAGCCAATCAATATCCCATTTAAAAATCTCATGTAGGGGTGCCTGGGTGGCTCAGTCAGTTAAGCGTCCAACTGCAGTTCAGGTCATGATCTCACTGTTTGTGAGTTTGAGCCCCGTGTTGGGCTCCGTGCTGACAGCTCGGAGCCGGGAGCCTGCTTCAGATTCTGTGTCTCCTTCTCTCTCTGATCCTCCCCTGTTCATGCACTCTGTC
>NW_027527807.1:2656581-2661906 GCF_008692635.1 Crocuta crocuta
GGTGCAAGGAAGAAAGAATGAGGGCTGGGGAGAATCATCTCTATAGATAACAAGCATATACAATGTTGTAGACAGCAAGCACACTTCTTTTCATTGAAACAAAAGTTAACTTGTCCAAAGAAGCTTTTAGTTTTCACTTCAAAATTATCCCATCAAAAGCATCTGGAAAATCCAGCTACATAATCTATTTTGCAGCATGTTAAATATTTCGTTGCTGACAAGGTAAGAGTGTTTATTGCTTATCTTTTAAGCAAATTTGCCACAATGCTGTTTAACAGGTGAACAATTAATGTGCATAATGAAGCCTAACTTCGGAGCACTTGAAAGCCTTGTCTGAAAGCCCGCTTTGGAATGAACGTGTCAGAAACGCACACAACTGGCTACTCCATTTGATGTAATGGGGCCTCTGCCCTACCTCCAAAACTCCCTCTTCAGTGACACCCTACTTGCCCAGCTCCTGAAACCAGAATGCAGCCAAGAGTCAGAAATTAAGAGGGCGCCTGGGTGGCTCAGTCGGTTGGGCGTCCGACTTCGGCTCAGGGCACGATCTCATGGTTCGTGGGTTTGAGCCCAGCGTCGGGCTCTGTGCTGACACCTCAGAGCCTGGAGCCTGCTCCCGATTCTGTGTCCCTCTCTCTCTGCCCCTTCCCTGCTCATATGCTGTTTCTCTCTCTCTCTCTCTCTCTCTCTCAAAAATAAATAAACATTAAAAAAATTTTTTTAAAGAGTCAGGAATCAAGGAAAAAGGGACTGGGGAGAACTTAACTAGCTGTCACAAAGCTTGGTGCTTTGCAAATAAGAACTGTCGCACTTTGGAAAGCCTGGGTTCTTACCTGACCTGCGTTTCTAGCTATCTTGCTTATCAGAATTCTGAAACCACAACAGATTCAAAGTAGCAAATAAAAAGAGGAAAGCTGTGAGGAAGGCAGGCATCCTGACATCAGAACTACGGATTGACAGAAAGGACAGCAGAAAAACATCACTTACAGCTCAGTATAGATGAAGACCCTAAGTCCATGGTCTTCAAAGTATTTTTAGCAGAGAAACTCTGAAATCTTGCATGGAAGGGCGGTATGGAAAACAGATACACATCAGGGCTGCCTCTCCCCATCTTTAGGCACTCCCTTCCAAGGGACATCCCCCTGCCCCACCCCTGCAAAGGCTCAGAGAAGTGCCCCATGAACCAACTTTTTAAGTCATCTTTAAAGGCTTAAAAATAGGTCATTGCTTTTTGAAAAAGGAAACCTGCATAGAAGTTTCCATCAAAAACTGTCTTTCGAAACTTGTGAATTAGGTCTCAGTTCCCTCAGGAAGCGCCCCCGGGGTGAGAGGGCTATGTCCTGGATAAAACCAGAGGCAAACGAAGGTTCACCATACCAGAACCTAACCTCCTTGAAATATAGGGAATTTAATGTAGCAATAGTTAAGACGTTTTGAGGTTGCAAAGATACAGTACTCACCAAATACTGTTCAGAATGAAAAATAGTTGAATGAAAATACAGCCAAAAGGTAAAATGCCACTGACCACAATGCCAAACAGCGGTTTCGTAAAAATACTCTGCTGAGGAATGTGATGGGGAATCAGGTTCATGTGAACTGGATACCTAAACTGCTCAAAGAGAAAGCAGGTGGAAGTCAGAAGGACATGAAATTGAAGGGAATTTATATACGTGTAATCACAAGACAATCACAATCCTGAATCGGAACGGGACACAAAACACTTATCCAGAGCCATCAGGCGGGCAGAGCTAGACCAACACTGTGCAATAGAAATATAATGCAAGCCACATATGCGGTTTTAAAGTTTTTAGAAGCCACGTTTTAAAAAGTAAAATGAAACAGGTAAAATTAATGTATGAATACATTTCATTGGCTGTAACACTCCCAAATAGTCTCAGTTACATTTGCCATCACTGTAAGAAGTACTCAACAGGGGNCTGTTTACGCTGTCTCTCTCTCTCCTAGAAATAAATAAAACATTTAAAAAAAATAAAAATAAAAAATAAAAATAAAAATAAACATCAAAAAAACTTTTTAAAAAAGAAGTACACAATAGATGTTTTAAATTTGGTTGCCGTTGTTCTGTCTGAAATCCACCGTGTATTTGACACCTCCTCACAGCACATACCAGTTTGGAACCAGCCACATTTCAAGCACACAGTGAGGCAGTAAGGATGCTTATCATTTCTTGTCAGTTTCAAGGGAGAGACTGGACATGATTTAGTGGTGCCTATTCCAATTTGAAGTAATACATGTCAAAAAGTCGTCTCAGAATTTCTCTTAAAATGTGTCCATGGTTTCCAGACATTTTTCTTTTTTCGGCTCTCTGTGGACCCCCAGTTTCTGTTTTGTCTTGTCTGATTTCTCCCCTGCAAACTCACAGTATGTCTCTGTACGTTCCTTTTGCAGAGTGGCCCCAGTGTGTCTTTTCAGTGTCCTGCTCCTTTACTCTAAACCTAGGACAGGCTAACTTCAAATCTATAAACTCAACAGCTCCATTTTTCACACTGTACCTTAGCTTTCTTTCCCCACTGTATTCTTTACTGACCTGGTCGAGGTCCGCCTTCCTACAATACATCCTTTTAATTTTGTCCAACAGAGAGAGAAATTTACACAACCTATAAAGTGCGGAGTACATTAAATAATGTCTTTTAAAGGGTTGCTGTGTTCCATTTTTAAAAATTTTTCAAGTCTTTTATTCTGAAATGATTATTTTGGGGCACCTGGCTGGCTCAGTCAGAAGAACGTGTGACTCTTGATCTTGGGGTTGTGAGTTCGAACCCCATGCTGGGTGTAGAGATTACTTAAAAATAAAATATTTTTTAAAAGATGATGCTAGGGGTGCCTGGGTGTCTCAGTCAATTAAAGCATCTGACTTCGGCTCAAGTCATGATCTCACGGTCTGTGGGTTCGAGCTCTACATCAGGCTCTGTGTCGACAGCTCGGAGCCTGGAGCCTGCTTCAGATTCAGTGTCTCCCTCTCTCTCTGCCCCTCCCCTGCTTGCACTCTGTCTCTCTCTCTCTCGAAAATAAATAAACATTTAAATAAATGAATAATAGGATGATTCTTTGTAGTTTTCTCCAATGGTACATTTCACATTCCATGTATAGTAATATGCACATCAAGGTATTATTTCAGACATCAATGGTCCAAAGCAGTATTTTAGACATTTACCTTTTTCTTGGTTCCAAAGTAAGCACCCACAAATGTTAGTGGTACTGAAATTCCAAACCACACTGCGAGACTCCCTATCAGAGTACCAAAGGAGGTGGCAGCCGATGAGCCTTCCACCCAAAGAATCAGGTTCATAAAAAAGAGGTCGGCAAAGACGATACTAGGGAGAAAAAGAGTCATCAGGAAACAATATGCTTTCGGGAAAATGTTAAAATCATACTTGATGTGAATATCAGAACATTCTTTTGGTGGAAAGGATATAATAAATTATAAGGCCATATCCTAAAAGAATATTAAATCTCTCTGTGGAAAACCAGTCATTGAGCTGGAACTTAAACCCAATACCATATAATAAGATAGCAGTTCATTACTGGACATCATTTCCACATCCTACTTGCCTTTGCACCTCCAGAGTCCAGCAGAAAACAAATGAGATGTAGAGTAATATACTATGGAAAACCTCAATATGCAACAGAGTGAACACAATTAAGAAAATGCGTATACTAGGGGCACCTGGGTGGCTCAGTCCATCAGTTAAGCATCCGACTCTTGGTTTCAGCTCAGGTCATGACCTCCAGGTTCGTGAGATGGAGCTCTGTGTCAGGCTCCACACTGACAGTGTGGATCCTGCTTGGGATTCTCTCTCTCTGCCCCTCACCCATTTGTGCGCACTTTCTCTCTCTCAAAATAGATAGATAGATAGATAGATAGATAGATAGATAGATAGATAGATGATAGATAGATAAATAAGCTTTTAAACAAAAAGAAAATACATAATAAAAACAGAGTTTGTAAGTTTTGTAACGTTTTATTTATTTATTTCGAGAAAGACAAAGACAGTGTGAGTGGGGAAGGGGCAGAGAGGGAGAGGGAGAGAGAGAATGGCAAGCAGGCTCCAAGCTGTCTGTGCAGAGCCCGATGCAGGGCTTGAACTCACGAAACCCGCTAGATCATGACCTGAGCAGAAATCAAGAGTCAAACGCTTAACCCGCTGAACCACCCAGGTGCCCCTAAAAACAGATTTTGGAATCCTAAACTGAAATGGGCTATAAGGCTCAAGTCCAATAAGTGTTCACTTAAAACAAGAGCTTTAAATTAATCACTCAAAAGCAACAGGTCAGGGGCACCTGGGTGGCTCAGTCGGTTAAGCGGCNATAGATAGATAGATGATAGATAGATAAATAAGCTTTTAAACAAAAAGAAAATACATAATAAAAACAGAGTTTGTAAGTTTTGTAACGTTTTATTTATTTATTTCGAGAAAGACAAAGACAGTGTGAGTGGGGAAGGGGCAGAGAGGGAGAGGGAGAGAGAGAATGGCAAGCAGGCTCCAAGCTGTCTGTGCAGAGCCCGATGCAGGGCTTGAACTCACGAAACCCGCTAGATCATGACCTGAGCAGAAATCAAGAGTCAAACGCTTAACCCGCTGAACCACCCAGGTGCCCCTAAAAACAGATTTTGGAATCCTAAACTGAAATGGGCTATAAGGCTCAAGTCCAATAAGTGTTCACTTAAAACAAGAGCTTTAAATTAATCATTCAAAAGCAACAGGTCAGGGGCACCTGGGTGGCTCAGTCGGTTAAGCGGCCGACTTCAGCTCAGGTCACGATCTCACGGTTCGTGGGTTCAAGCCCCGCGTCAGACTCTGTGCTGACAGCCAGCTCAGAGCCTGGAGCCTGCTTCAGATTCTGCGTCTCCCTCTCTCTCTGCCCCTCCCCTGCTCACACTGTCTCTCTCTCTCTCTCAGAANTAAGCATCTGGCTTCAGCTCAGGTCATGATCTCAGTTTGTGGGTTCAAGCCCTGCCTCAGGCTCTGTGCTGACAGTTTAGAGCCTGGAGCCTGCTTCTGATGTGTCTCCCTCTTCTCTGCCCCTCCCCTGCTCACACTGTCTCTCTCTCTCTCTCAGAAATAAATTAAAAAAAAATTTTTTTTAAAAAGGCAACAGGTCAGCTGCTGAATCTACTGGCTAACTCACCAGGCAAGCCCAGTCATCATGCTCCTATTTGTTCCAGACAAGCTGGCTCAGCGCTAGAGGTGAGTATGGGCAAGCATATGGGTGCGAGTGTATGTGAAAGCCTAAAAGATGAGGTTGAAGAGGTGGGCAGAAGCTAGGTTGTGGAAGGCTTGGAATGGCAGGGTGAGGAATGGA
>NW_027527807.1:2662220-2666077 GCF_008692635.1 Crocuta crocuta
TCCATAATACAGTCTTCCCCAACATGGCAAAGGACAGACCGAAAAGAAGAGAAACTAGAGACAAGAAGACTAGATACAAAGTGGTAAGAATCTGTTAATGTGGGGATGGTTAAAATGTAAGTGATGGGTATGGAAGATAGGTTGAATTAAGAGAATTTTGGTTAAAGATGGCAAATGGAAATCACACCTTTAGCTCTGCTCCCTCCTCAAAACTCTGATAAAATTATAGTAAAGGAAGGTTAAAAGGGCATGAATACCCAAGGGCAGGGGACACAGGAGAGAAGCCACAAATTCTGGGACAGAGACAGCAGATGGACAAGTAGTAACTGAGTTAGTAGAGCTGGGAAACCTGACATCCCAAGTCGTCCATAGGGAAAGCTGAGACGCAACTCAGCCGATACCAAGAAACTTCAAAAAGGCTCAGGGATTTGTAGCGCCAGGTTCCTCTGGAAGTGGGAGGGAAGGAGAGGCTAAAAGCAGGACTGGTTGTAAGTTCACCTAAGACAGGGACAGACTTGCCGGTTCCCTCCCCGACGCTGCAGAGCCAAAGAACTTCCCTTCCCTACCCCAGCAGAAGACCGGACGTCTAATCTCTTAGAGCAGGTCCCTGAAGCTCTTTTAAGAAGGAGAATCTGACTGACATCCTCGGAGGGATTGGAGGAGACATTGCAAGCATGAAGCAAGAGGAATTAGAAATAAGACAAGGGGAATTAAAACCTCAGTGAAAGGGTTGGGACGTAAAGCTAATGATAGGTCTTAGAAAGCAGCGTTAGGGGCACCTGGGTGGCTCCGTCGGTTAAGCGTCTGACTCTTGATATGGGCTCAGGTCATGATCTCACAGTTCATGGGTTGAGTCCCACGTCAGGCTCCATGCTGACAGCGGGGAGACTGCTTGGAATCATCTCTCTCTCTCTCTCTCTGCCCCTCCCCTGCTCATGCTCTCTCTCTCAAAATAAATAAATAAACTGTTAAAATATATTTAGAAAAAAGAAACAGCATTAGAAGGAGGACGGGGTAGGGGTAGGGGGAGAGAAGAAGAAAGGAAAACACCCTAAGTGCCCATTGAAGAAGGAGTGGATAAAGAAGGTGTGGTGTATATATACATTGGCATATTATTCAGCCTAAAACATGAGGAAATCCTACCATTTGCAACAACATGGACGGACCTTGAAGGCAGTATGCTAACTGAAATAACTCAGAGAAAGACAAACACCGTATGATCTCACTTACATGTGGAATCTAAAACAAAAACAAAAGAGGCAAACCATGAGTGACTCTTGAGTAGTGAGAACAAACTGAGGACTGNGATGAGCACTGGGTTATTACTTGACAATAAACTATGAAAGAAGAAAAAAAGAAACTGATCATTAGTAATCCAATAGGCAAGTTAGATCAATGTATCAAGAAAATGAGCTGCTTGCTAGAAATAAGGGGCTGATATCGGTTTTCTGGACATCAAACAGTGAGAGAGTTATTTGTGTAATAAAATGTGATTGATGGAGCACAAAAAAAATAAATTAAAAAACAAAAACAAAAGCAAACCAAGCCCCTAGAAGAAGAAATCACACTTGTGGTTACTGGGGCCAGGGTGGAGACAGGGATTGGAGGAAGGTGGTCAAAAGGTACAAACTTCCAGTTAGAAGATACAAACGTACTAGGGACATGACATTCAATGTGACGACTACAGCTAACATGGCTGTGTGACTGACAGGGAAGTTAAGAGAGTAAATCCTCAGAGTTCTCATCACAAGGAGAAATATTTCTCCTTCTTCTCCCTTTCTTTTCTTTTTATTGTATCTATAGGAGGTGATGGACGTGAGATGAACCCTTTGTGGGTCTCATTTCACAATATATGTAAATTGAACTGCCATATTGTATGCCTTAACCTTATACTGTGATGTATGTCAATTATTTCTCAATAAAACTGGAGGAAAAAGGAAAAAAGAAAGGAATGAAAATCAGATGGACAACCCAGGCACATGAAAAATAGGAGTCATGGGGGGGGCGCCTGGGTGGCTCAGTTGGTTGAGCATCCGACTTCGGCTCTGGTCATGATCTCATGGTTCATGGGTTCGAGCCCTGCATCGGGCTTTGTGCTAACAGCTAGCTCAGAGCCTGGANCAAAAGAAATAAATAAAACATTAAAAAATTAAAAGGAAAGAAAAATAGGAGTTACTTGAATACACAGAATTCTTCATGTCTTTTAGGGATATTAAGTCATTTGTTCAAGGTCAGAGCTGGGAATCGAATTCAGGTATGTGTGATTCTTTAAGGGCAAGCTGTCTCCATCACACTATGCTCTACTAAAACTTCTATGGTGGGAACCCACCCCACCAATCAGGTCTATCTTCTCCTCCCCCAGACATTTTGTCAAAGACCAGAGAGAGGGAACGTGGGAACATCCACATCATGAGGCACCAGGTAAGGCTTTGAGGTGTCCCGTCTAGGGAATCTCTAGTTTAGTCCTGTACTTGGAAGTTCTCTCGAGGTCCATTTCAATGCCAGGATTTAATGCTGCCTTCAAATTGGCTACCTCTTTCCAATTTCTGATCCGGGATCATTTTTTGGATGATCCTCATCTCTCATTATAAACCAACGTCAGCCATTAGTTCCTTCATTTTACTATTTCTGCTTCACCTCCCCCCGCCCCTGTGCGTACTATCTCTTCTGAATACTAAATCTATGTCGGTAGGTACACTGATTGTGCTTTTTCAAGGCTCATACTTTGCCCCTGCTCGAGACGTGGTTTTGAACCCTTTCAAGCAACAACAAATACACCACCTTAGGTCTCATTAGTTTCTAGCATCTTAATAAGGGAGTCTGGTTTCCCATGATTTAACCATATTTCTTCAAATGTTCCTTAAGATGTTTCTGCTCTAATGGATTTGTTTAGGCACAATATTCCTCTGTCAAATTTCCTAGCTTTTGAGAGATTCATTTCAGCTGTTATCATTCCATGGCCCGAAAAATTACTTCTCACTTGACAAATCATAACCTCCCTTCTTATACATAAACCCAATTAACCTGTCTCAACGATTTCCCTTTTGAAAGTACACTCTAGAATGTTAATATGCGTTTAACAATTCTGTAACTGCCCTTCAGTTTCAAGTTTTTATATTCTAAATAGTTCTCCCTTTGTTGGTCTCTAATTATTTCTAGACCCTTTCATGGAATCTTAAACAGCAAAACTAAAAGGAAACTTGAGAGGTCATCTGGGTTCATCTCCTACTTGAAACATTTATTCACACATTCATCAAACATTTATTGAGTACCTATGTGTTAGACCCTGGCGTTCAAAGATAAATAAACATCTTTGCTCTGAAAAGCTCAGTCGAGTGGGGGACAGAGATAAACAAATAAATTACAATACAACATGGGAAATGCTATAGCGGATGATAAACACAGAGCAGTGGGAACACAGAAGAAAAGAGTAACCAAAAATGCTTTATAGCTCACAAAACAATTTCACAATCCATTAGTTCATTTATTTCTCTGAACGACTCTGTGACACTGGCATTACAGGCAAGGAAATGGACAATCATTTGCCCAATCAAAGTGACTTTGGGAAAGGTGATAGGACTTGCCCCAAAGTCACTTACCTAATCCTGACTGCCTAATATTAAGGGCTGGAATTCAGACTTGCTCCTTCTAATTGTAAGGTTTGGGCGCATGCGCATCAAACGACGCTACCTCTTCCTTTTCCTTTCTACCACTTTTGAGGTTGCATGGAGACATATCTAGTTTAAAAATTTTACTTTCTTTAGTTTCTTTTAGGGAGCATATGTGTTCACTAGAATAAATGCTTCTCCTTTTAAATTTAAAGCCTAATTTAAAAATAATAATAAATTTAAAGCCAC
>NW_027527807.1:2666088-2666719 GCF_008692635.1 Crocuta crocuta
TAAACCACTCGAGGGAAACGTATCCTTTGTATCATGCCTGGCTTATTGCTTTAAAATTGCATCCAGGGGCACCTGGGTGGCTCAGTCAGTTGAGCATCCGACTTCTGATTTCGGCTCAGGTCACAATCCCAGGGTCATGAGATCGAGCCCCTCATTGGGCTCTGCACTGAGCATGGAGCCTGCTTAAGATTCTCTCTCTCTCCCACTGTTTCTCTCCCCTACTCACTCTCTCTCTCTCTCTAAAATAAAAATAATTTTTAAAATTTTTCATTGCATTTAGTTCTACTAACAGAATTAGGAAACTGAATTTGTTTGGCACTTTTAAATTATTCACTTGATTCAGACTGTGGATATTTACTGAGTACTTACTCCATATAAAGCACTTATACTCTGTATAAGGCATTTGGTTACACACTGTGAAAGATACAGAAATGAATAAGACATAGTAGTCACCCTCACACATTTTAGAATGCAGAATGAGATAAGGCATCAGAAATAACTGTAATCTAAGGAACACTGTGATAAGTAGTATAGTAATGGTAATAGACACAGTACAATTTCAAACATGGAAATGGTAGCATTTGAGCCAGTATATAAAAAAAAAAAAAAAAAGAATAGAAATTTGGCATTG
>NW_027527807.1:2666882-2675065 GCF_008692635.1 Crocuta crocuta
TGGCATTTGTGGATTGGAAAGAAGAGATTACAAAAAGGTGGAACAACAACAACAAAAAATGATGGAACAGCATAAGCAAAGGCTTGATAGCAGAAGAGCTGCTAATGACCACAGCCACCGTTCATCGAGCACTCAGTATGTGTGAGGCACTGTTCCAAATGCATTACATATGTTATCCCGTTTAATCCTCACAGCTCATCCAGGAGGAAGAGGATGCCATTATCTCCACACTACAGATAAGGAAACCCAAGATTAGAGAGGGAAAATCACTTTCCCAATGTGCCATGATTAGTAAATAGTATTAGAAGCCCTTTTTTGCCGAATTTAAAAGACAACTGCCTAGCGCCATCATTTTAAATCTGTGTGGATGAGCATACAAAGTATCAAGATGTAATTTGTATGGCAGTAACAGTACAAAGAAGGGGGGTGAGAAAGGAACTTCACAGGAGCAAAGTTTTGTGTAATATTGAAATTAAGTTGTTGTTAATCCGAACTACATGGGTGTCAATTGAGACACGAATTGTTATCTGGTAACCACTAAGAAGATAACTCAAAAAAATAGTAAAAGATGACAAGGGAACAGAAATGGTGCAGTAGAAAATATTTAACACAACAGAAGATAAAGATCTCCGAGAGGTACGTGCACCCTATGTTCATTGAAGCATTGTTCACAACGTGCTCAAGGCCTGGTAACTAGAAGGAGGTAGAATTTGGAAATGAACCACTGTATATGTATGCGGTGGAGGCTACGCAGGCATGTGTGCATGTGTGCATGTGTGCACGCACGCGCGTGAGTCTGACAGCCTGTGCTGTTTGCTCCTACCGCTACCTCTCCACTTTAATATGAGGTCTTGAGTTCTCATTACTGTTGTTTATAATGAAATTGCTTAAAAATAGGTAACATGTGCATATGGCACATGATGCAAAAGGTAAAAAAAAAAAAGAAAGAGAGAGAGAGAGAGTGGGGGCGCCTGGGTGGTTCAGTTGGTTAAGCATCTGGCTTTGGCTCAGGTCATGATCTTACAGTTCCTGAGTTCAAGCCCCGCGCTGGGCTCTGGTGCAGAGCCTGCTTGGGATTCTCTCTCTCTCTCTCTCTGCCCCTGTNGTAAATCTAACATAAATAGTCTCCTTCACACTCCTGTCCTCCAGCCCCCCCAAAACCCACCCAGGACACAGCCACTATTACCAGTTGTTTTTCAAATTAATTTTTTTTTTACTTTTACAAAACAGGGTCTTGACACTACATCATTTCGTAGTCCATGTGAACCTGAGCTGTGTTATTGTGGACTTCTACTCGAATTTTTAAATTTTTCTGTGTAACACATTCTTCAAAATCAATCCCATAGAAAACATGATGAAAACAGCTCATAGTGCATTGGCAATGCTAATGCTTTTCAGACATTAATTGTTCAATTTGGCTCATGAAGCTTAGCGATATGGTATATTCTAATTCTTTTACATTTTCTATTTCAATGACGTAACTTCTTTTTACAAGAAGATAGAACATCTGTGTGATGAAAACTGGGCCATTATTAATCATCTTAAGCCATGAAGACAGAGTTTCGGAGGCAATTTGTATTTATGTCCTCTACAGTGCCGAGGATAATGCCTTAAATAGAGTAAAAACAAAAACAAAACAAAACCAGAAAGACCACAGTAAGTCTGTTGAATGAGTAGCTAACTAATGCAGTGAATAGTGAATGGTTTATGGACTGGTTCTTGCATGTGATATCCCTCGTAGGACAATCCAGTATAATGACTCCTGCACAATGGCCCTTTGTTGCCAAATTTATTCAGTTTGGGATTCATTTGTGTCTTGAACTTGAAACAACAGATATCTGAAATATCGTTAAGGATGTTGCTTTCTTACATAAATGTAATGAAGCATTCACCTCAGAAAAGACCACCCATTCTAGTTTCCTTGAAAAGAGTTACAGAAAAAGCAGATGGCTCTATTCAAGGTGGGGAGGGGGAGGGGAGTGCGCTGTCCTTATTTTCAATAAGTCAAAAATTCTGAGGCTCCTGTATTTGATGGACAAACTCGTAATGTTCAATCCTTTCAATGCTCTCATCTTTTTCCCTGGAGTTTCAAGGGAAACGAGTCACATGGAGATAAAAGATTATGGATCTACAGAATCTATCGCTGTATTGCATCATATATGGCATTATACGCAGTCACAGAACATTCCAAAAGCATGTGCTCTCCCTTTGTTCCCTAATCAGCATATAATGTAACTGAATCCACTATGTATAACTTTCATTATAGGATGTCTTCCACTATGGGGACATACTTCTAGCATCAAGGACATGGGAATTTTGTAACAAATAGGAATCAAAGTACCACATGACAAAACATAATCCACTAGTTTTCCCTTTTTTAAAAAAAATTATAATTTATTTATTTCTGAGAGAGAGAGACAAAGCACGAGTGGGGGAGGGGCAGAGAGAAAGGGAGACACAGAATCCAAAGCAGGCTCCAGGCTCTGAGCTGGCTGTTAGCACAGAGCCCGACACGGGGCTCAAACCCACAAACTACGAGATCGTGACCTGAGCCGAAGTCGGACGCTTAACCGACTGAGCCACCCAGGCGCCCCTAGTTTTTCCTTTAAAAAAAAAAAAGGATGGGGCACCTGGGTGGTTCAGTCAGTTAAGCATCTGACTCTTGATTTCAGCTCAGGTCATGATCTCATGATTCGTGGGATCGAGCCCAGCATTGGGCTCCTCACGGACAGTGAGGATTGGGATCCTCTCTCCACCTCTGTCTGTCTGCCCCTCACCCACTTGTGCTGTCTCTCTCTCTCTCTCTCTCTCAAAATAAATAAACATTTTTTAAAAAGACTTTTTCCTTCAGAACATATCAAGGAAAGAATGTTAGAAATGAAACGTGCTACAGACTGAGTTGTGTCCCCCTCCCCAAAGTCATATATTGAAGCCCTAATCCATAAGGTAATGGTATGTGGGGGTGGGGCCTTTGGGAAATGATTAAGCTTAGATGAGGTCAGGAGAGTGGGGCCTTCATGATGGCATTAGTGCCTTTACGAGAGGAAACACCAGAGACGTTACTGTCTCTGCCTGCCCTGTGAGGAAACAGCAAGAAGGCAGTGGTCAGCAAGCTAGGAAAAGGGTTCTCCCAAGGACCCAACCCTGCTGGTGCCCTGCTTTCCAACATTCCTGCCTCTAGAACTATGAGAAATCAAATCTGAATTTTTGGTTTTAGCCCCCCCCCCCCAGTCTATGGTGTTTTGTTACGGCAGCCCCAGCTGACTAAAGAGATGAAACCCTAAGCGAGGTTCTGTGGGAAGAGCCCGGGACATGATGCAGTGTGGACATTCGGTTATGGAGAGCGTTCTATTACTGACATCCCGTGTGACCTTGAACCCTGGCTCCCGGGCTTAGCCGCCCATCCTGCGCCTCTATAATTAAGGGACTGACAGCACTACTCACACAGCCCCTGTGCGGCCCCCGCTTGGACAGTGACTCTACCTCCAAACTGCAGTCACTAGGGGAGACGGGAAGAAATAAGCACAGAAGGCAGCGACCAGGGGACTGACACGAGGTGGTGCCTAAACTGCCATTCTAACATGACACGTAGCGCAACATGTGTAACTGAGGTGAGCATTTATGAAACGTGCTCCGAGACCGAAGCTCAAAATTCAATACAGCAGCACCGTGACCATCGCTTTGTACTCAAGGTCATGCCGTACAAAGAGATGAAAGGAATGCAGATGCCATGGAGGGAACACGCTGCCACTCCGGGAAACCCGGTGGCCGCTCGTCTCCCTCTGACCCTTCATTATCGCCTACAGTGATTTCTCCAAGACGAAGCCTAAGGAAGAGTATAATTGCACAGAGAAAAGAGAACGAACATGCAATACTCACCCAGGACATAATAGTGCCGTCAGCAAAAAATTTGTCTTCCATTGAACACCTTTAAGTGCTGAGGAAGGAAAAGACAGAATAGTTACTGTCGCCGCTTGATTCAGTCCACCTCAGGGCTACCGTGTAACCAGGACACAGCTACCTTTAGACGGGTCGGCTAAAACGCCCCACGCAAGTCTCAAATGTTGTATTTTACAGCCTTTTCATTTCAACATTGAACACACGAACCTACTGGAATGAGAGCGGATGTAATACTTACTCTCATGCATTCTCCCAGACACGAATCCGGCAGCGGTTCCCAGAAGGGCCCAGAGCACAAAGGCACAGGTCATTAAGGCGCCTCGATTGGAGGGCGATAGGAAACCGAGGCAGGCCAGAACTAAAGGCACAAAAAAGAAATATCAAACCAGTTACAATAATAGCCTCAGAAGCACACAGAGCTTTATAATAAATTTAAAGACCCACTGATGAAGACATATTATGGGTAACGGCACACAAGGAAATTCTGTCGTGTGAGGACTTAAGTGGCACTGTGAATGAATGTTAACCACTTAACTAATGACAATTTTCTCGTAATGAAGAGGTGTGATTTTCAATACGAGGCAAATGAAGTTCAGCTTCCGAGGTGGATCTAGTCTTTATCTCACTGTTTAAATCAAAATTAAACAAACTAACAATTCCCCCTACTGCAGTATCAATCCATAAACAGCAAATCATTTTCCCACAGAAATTTGCTAGGGGCGAATGGGTGGCTCAGTCGGCTAAGCATCCGACTTCAGCTCAGGTCATGATCTCACAGTTTGTGGGTTCAAGCCCCACATCGGGCTCTGTGCTGACAGCTAGCTCAGAGCCTGGAGCCTGTTTCAGATTCTGTGTCTCCCTCTCTCTCTGACCCTCCCTTGCTCATGCTGTCTCTCTCTCTCTCTCTCTCTCAGAAATAAATAAATAAAACATTTTTTTTAAAAAAAATCAAAGCAATGGGACGCCGACGTGGCTCAGTCGGTTAAGTATACGACTTTGGCTCAGATCATGATCTCGCGGTTCACAGGTTCAAGCCCTGCATCGGGCTCTGTGCTGACAGTCAGAGCCTGGAGTCAGTTTGGATTCTGTGTCTCCCTCTCTGTCTCTATGCCCTTCCCCCTGCTTGTGCTCTCTCACTCTCTCAAAAATAAATAAACATTTAAAAAAATTTTAAATCAAAGCGAGACTTGGTCTCACAAAAATATAATCTTAAAAGCCGAATTCTGANTTTATGAAAATCGCCACGCTGGCTATCAAAAACTGACAAGCTCCATTTTTCCTTTATACATGGAGGCAGCCAGGGGCCATCAGCCATTGTGATACTACTGGAAATGCCATTCTGTTTATACATTGAAAGACCAGCACTTAGGCGTGCCACAGCATTTCAAAATGCTAGCCTTTAATTATGAATTCTCTTAGTCCACTGAAAATAGGAATCTACCCCCATGCTGATTTTCAAGAAAGCTTCTATTTTGCAAAGCAAGGACCATGTGTATTGGACAGCACAATAAATTATTCATTCAGAACTGAAGGAGCCGAGAAAGCTCCTGGACACAGGAACATATTCAGACTCATATCCTTACTTCGAGAAGATGGAAATGTCAGTTCTATAACACACATGTTTTCTTAAAATTTAGGGTATTTTCAAAGCCTTTTTGTCCACGTGGTTCAAAATTTAACATTGCGCAGCCATTCACCAGGAATGTTTAAGATGACACGTATCGGTCGGAGCCTACTTACATAAGGTGATAAACGTCATGACCAAAACTTGTGTTCCTTGGCCCAGGAAAACTGACAGCAACATCCTATACCTTGGTGGTCTGAATATATCCCCATGGAGCAGCTTCCAACCAAAGTCATCCTGCACATCTTCCTGCAGATGAGAAACTCTTTGGTAAACACGCACTGTGACAGCAACTTACCAGAACTCTGAAAGTTCGATGGAAATGAATTTGCCTCTAAAGACAGCCTAACTGGGGGCGCTTGGGTGGCTCAGTCAGTTAAGCATCAGACTTCGGCTCAGATCATGATCTCGTGGTTTGTGGGTTCGAGCCCCGTGGCAGGCTCTGTGCTGACAGCTCAGAGCCGGGAGGAGTTTGCTTCAGATTCTGTGTCTCTCCCTCTCTCTGCCCTTTCCATGCTCATGCTCTGTCTCTTTCTGCCTCTCAACAATAAATAAATGTTAAAACAAATTTTTAAAGAAAGGCTAACTGGAAGCCAGTGGCTCACTGTGATACAGTAGCCCTCCGGAAGGTATGTGCTCATATAAGGCACACACCTGGCTTAATTTCATGAAGAAAGTGAAATGATTTCACATACAGAAGGAATTTGGCCAACTTTTATAGAAATTTAAAATTCGGGGCACCTGGGTGGCTCTGTCGGTTAAGCATCCAACTTGGGCTTAGGTCATGATCTCACAGTTTGTGAGCTCGAGCTCCGCGTTGGGAGCTGTTAGCTCAGAGCCCAATTCAGATCCTCTGTCCCCCTCCCCCTCTGCCACCACCCCTGCTTGCGCTCTCTCTGTCAAAAATAAATAAACCTTAAAAAGAAAAAAATCAAAGGATTCTCTTCTTAAAAAAAAAAGAAATTTAAAGTTCACCAATACATAGATGATTGTAAGAGTCAAAAGAGTATAAATGAGATAAAACTAAATTTAACCTCAATGATAACATTATTTCATGCCCCAAATTAATGAAAACCTTAAATAACAATATTTTAAAAGCTCAGAAACACACAAAAAGGAATAGAACCAGAGTGAGTAACAAATCCTTCTCTAATAAACTGACTTATACTTTTACAGAACCTACCCACCTCTATACTTTCTGATAGAACCTATCCAACTCTATACTTTGTGATTCGGTATAATAAGAAAAATGGCTGGACGTCGAAATGTGCTGCATTCAAGGTATTATATACCCTAAGTAAAAACATAACATTGACAAGTGGACAGAGTAAGCGTTCAAATATTTGCTGAATCAAATATGTGCATTTTTACTTACAGAATAACTCATCTCATTATATTTGATAATATCTCTATGGAGAGTCCTCAGTATAATCAGAGCCACCATGCCAGATAAGAAGAGAGTGATAACAAAGGAATTCATAATACTAGAAAATTTAAGGAAAAAAAAAGAGAAATTAAACCTGANTAAAAGAAAGGCATTCAAACTATCATCGCGTTGATCAGTTTTCCAAGGTTAAACTTAGATCAAAGCTGAACACAACAATATATTAAACGAACTTAATATAATACACAATATATTAATATTACATATTAATAAATGTGATACGGAAAAGTGTATTACAAATAAAGCAATATAAGCAGCATTGTTCTTCAGGTGATTTTAGAATTTTTGAAGAGTACTTTCCCAAAAAGAAGCAAGGAGAAGCAAATTAGATCAATAATAGAAACTCAGTTCCAGAGCTTGGAACTGAGAACGAAAGTTCAGGAATCAATGTTGAACTAATGGCTGATTGACTTCTTAACTGATAGACCAAGGTTGCAGTCTTTTTATCTTTCTATGAGCTTCAGGGTAATGACCCCATGAACAATGTACCTACCAGCTCTTATAGTTTCTAAAACTTAAAAACTACTCAAAAAAATTATTGCCAAATAAAAACCAGTGCTTTCTGCTATCCCACCACCCAGCCAAACCCAGACACATCGACAAAGCTTCACTAGAATCTGAAAAGACCAGCACTGTTTTAGAAAGATGCCAGTAAGGGGATGCCTGGGTGGCTTGGTCGGTTAAGCGTCTGACTTTGGTTCAGATCTCACGGTTCCTGAGTTTGAGCCCCGCATCAGGCTCTCTGCTGTCAGCACAGAGCCTGCTTCAGATCCTCTGTCTCCCTCTCTTTCTGCCCCTCTCCCGCTTGTACTTTCTCTGTCTCTCAAAAATAAGGGCGCCTGGGTGGCTCAGTCAGTTAAGCATCCGACTTCAGCTCAGGTCATGACCTCATGGTTCATGGGTTCGAGCCCCACATCAGGNAGTAAGTCAGTCAGTCCCAGGGATGAAAGGCACAGCACAGGGAATATAGTCAATAATACTGTAATCACACTGTACAGTGACAGATGGTAACTACACTTTTGGTGAGCATTTCATAAGGTACAGAATTGTTGAATCAGTGTTGTACATCTGAAACTAATAATATTGTATGTCAGCTATAGTTCAACTTAAAATTTTTGGGAGCACCTGGGTGGCTCAGTCAGTTAGGCATTTGATTTCAGCTCAGGCCATGATCTCGTAGTTTATGAGTTCGAGCCCCGCGTCGGGCTCTGTGCT
>NW_027527807.1:2675260-2675594 GCF_008692635.1 Crocuta crocuta
AAATAAAGAAAACAAAACGTTTAGGGGCACCTGGGCGGCTCAGTCGGTTAAGCATCTGACTCTTGGTTTCAGATCAGGTCATGATCTCACAAATCATGAGTTCAAGCCCCACATCAGGCTCTGTGCCCACAGTGCAGAGCCTGCTCGGGATTCTCTGTCTCCTTCTCTCTCTCTCTCTCTGTCTCTCTCAAAAATATTAAATAAACATTTTTTAAATAATAAAAATAAAACATAAAAAGTTAAAAAATAAAATAAATTTAAAATAAATAAAAATTCACAAAATAATTAAGTAAGTAAGTCAGTCAGTCCCAGGGATGAAAGGCACAGCACAGGG
>NW_027527807.1:2681076-2681873 GCF_008692635.1 Crocuta crocuta
AAATAAAACATAAAAAGTTAAAAAATAAAATAAATTTAAAATAAATAAAAATTCACAAAATAATTAAGTAAGTAAGTCAGTCAGTCCCAGGGATGAAAGGCACAGCACAGGGAATATAGTCAATAATACTGTAATCACACTGTACAGTGACAGATGGTAACTACACTTTTGGTGAGCATTTCATAAGGTACAGAATTGTTGAATCAGTGTTGTACATCTGAAACTAATAATATTGTATGTCAGCTATAGTTCAACTTAAAATTTTTGGGAGCACCTGGGTGGCTCAGTCAGTTAGGCATTTGATTTCAGCTCAGGCCATGATCTCGTACTTTATGAGTTCGAGCCCCGCGTCGGGCTCTGTGCTCACAGGTCAGAGCCTGGAGCCTGCTTCACATTCTGTCTCCCTCTCTCTCTGCCCCTCCCCCACTCATGCTCTGTCTCTCTGTCTCTCAATAATAAATAAACGTTAAAAATTTTTAGTTAAAAATTTTTTTAAGATCATTTAAAAAAGGGGGCACCTGAGTGGCTCAGTCAACCGGTTAAGTGTCTAACTCTTGCTCTCGTCTCAGATCATGATCTCATGGTTCATGGGTTCGAGCCCCATGTGGGGCTCTGAGCTGACAACATGGAGCGTGCTTGGGATTTTCTCTCTCCCTCTGTCTCTGCCCCTCTCCTGCACATGCTTTCTCTTTCTCTCTTGCAAAACTAAGTAAATATTAAAAAAATTTTTTTAAATGATTGATGTCTAAAACGTCTGTTAAATGTGGTAAGTAAATTAGCTCATGACAGAAACGAAA
>NW_027527807.1:2683185-2683591 GCF_008692635.1 Crocuta crocuta
CTACATTTTTATATGTTAAGTATATGAATAAACCACAAGAAAATACAGTTACTGGGGCACCTGGGTGGCTCCATCAGTTAAGCGTCTGGCTCTTAATTTCAGCTCGGGTCATGAACTCACAGTTTGTGGGATCGAGCCCGCAGTCAGATTCTGTGTTCACAGCATGGAGCCTGCTTGGGATTCTCTCTCTCCCCCCCTCTCTCTCTGCCTCTCTTCCTCTTCTCTCTGCCCCAGCCCTACTCTTTCTCTCTCTCTCTCAAAATAAATAAATAAACCTAAAAAAATAAAGAAAATACAATTACCAATCAAGCTGTTTGGGCAATGTGTGATCAAACTCAAACTGTCAATAACTATCTTACACAATATCCCCAAGAGATGAGGTTCTGACCTGGTAATCCCCAATAAA
>NW_027527807.1:2683620-2685522 GCF_008692635.1 Crocuta crocuta
CACCTACATCATTAAAGCAGTGTAATCACCCCTCAAATCAATAACATGGTCTCAGCAAAAAGAAAATGCTGGTACACATTGACTTAGTAATGCTTGCAATGACTTATTATTTAAAACTGGGTGTTAGTGGTCAGAGTGGCTAAAATGAACAAATCAGAGAACTCTAGATACTGGCGAGGATGTGGAGAAACGGGCACCCTCCTACACTGTTGNGGGGCTTCAACTCATGACCCTGAGATCAAGAAAGACATGCTCTCCTGACAGAGCCAGCCAGGTGCCCCTAATGTATACATCTTATAAAAAAAAAAACCAAATGATAGATTTTATTCTGTTCTGAATTCAANATGACATCATGACCTGAGCTGAAGTCGGACGGTTAGCCGACTGAGCCACCCAGGCACCCTCATCAGGTTTTAACTAAAATGACATCACGTGCTTACTGATGTGTGCAGCATCACGACTGTGTTACAATCAGTGTCCAGAATGTATAACTGGANTGTGTCTCCCCCTCTCTCTGCCACTCCCCAACTTGTGCTCTGTCTCACGGAAAAATAAACATTAAAATTAAAAAAAAAAAATCAGACCCAGTTTGCTGGTCATCCTGCAGACTGTAAAGTCTGTACTCTATAAAAATACCAAGAATGTGAAAGATGGGGCGCCTGGGTGGCTCAGTCGGTTAAGCGTCCGACTTCGTCACAGGGCATGACCTCACGGTTTGTGGGTTCGAGCCCCGCGTCGGGCTCTGTGCTGACAGCTAGCTCAGAGCCTGGAGCCTGCTTTGGATTCTGTGTCTCTCTCTCCCTCTGACCCTCCCCTGCTAACGCTGCCTCTCTCTCTCTCTCAGAAATAAATAAAACATTTTTTAAAGAAGAAGAATGTGAAAGACAGAGAAAGACCAAAGAACTGGTCCAGGTTGAAGACCACAAACTAAACAACACATACTCCTAGATAGGATCTCAAACCACAAAGGGAAAAAGTGGCATTGTTGGCCAGCTGGCGACATTTGAATGGATGGATGTGGACTGAACGGTAATGTGATAGCAACACAGATTCCCGATTTGCAGCGTTATGTGCTAGTTACATGCTATCGTAGTAGGAGAGTGATCTTGTTTGGGGGAAAGAGTCTGGAGTGTTCAGGGGTGATGGAACATCTAGCTCTCAAAAGGCTCAGAGGAAGACTAATGATAACAGACACAGAGTGAAGGGTGAACCATGGAGCAAACGAGGTAAAATATTAACAATTGAGGGGTTGGATGAAAGGAACTACGAGAGTTCTTTGTATTGTGCTGGCAATCCTTCTGAACAGTCAAACTGTTTCAAAATAAATTATTACTTAAATTATTTATTATTTAAAACCTATAAATGGGACATCAGAATTTGCAGATAAATCAAGGGATAAAATATTCGCTGCCTAAAAGCATGCATCTTAGCTATTCGATTAAAATACTGGTCCTGTAGTCAAATGTGACTTAATTTGTAAAATTCTGAATTACGGCCTTCCCTTCACCAGCCTACCCATGGCCTTAAGCAAGTTAATTCATATCAAGTCTTTCAAAAACGAGAGACACTTTCCAATATGCACCATGAAGTTTGAATTTAATTACAAAGAGAGCCTAGAAGAATCTGCAGTTGCTAAACCTAATAGTTTTTTGTACCAAACAGCGCCACCTTCTGGAAATAACACACCATCGCACACAGTGCTCTTACCTACGAAAATAAAACGGTTTAAAGCTCCTAAGGCACATTTGAGAACAGAATGTCAAATGGCGGAACGTACTTCCTTAATCCACTGAAGGCTAATGAGCTCTTCTGTTTCTTTAAGTGGCAAAGTTACAAAATCTTTTATAGGACATAGCCATTCTCACAAAACCAGAGGAAGTAAACAAGTCCTTAACGTTTGTT
>NW_027527807.1:2685655-2687489 GCF_008692635.1 Crocuta crocuta
CCAGCCGCTAAAGGAGAAACAAAACCAGCCTGCTTCATTCCTGACACCGGACCCCACGAAGGATGTCACTCAAAAAAATATTCACGCAGGGACTCAAAGAATAAAACGGGCAGACAACTGAGGCTTCTTCTGGTGTCAGTGATTTCAAGAGGGGGAGCAGCACCCCCTAGGGGGCATGATGAAAATGTGTAGGGATGCTTCCGGCACTGAGCAGCAGAGGACAAGGCCACACCGCTGCGCCGCACTAGGGACCAGCGCAAGAGAGAATTGAGAAACATGTCCAAAGGCCCCACCCAACACGGCGCGAGTGAAAAACTGCTCATGATTAATATCTGTGTCTAGATTCGAATTCCATTTTACAGATAAGGTTTTTTCATACATTTTTAATATACATTGGGTGGGTTGGTTTCAGGGAATGCAACTACTGTGTAAACTGAGAAAAAAATGGTACCATGTTTGGTTTCGAAGTCACGACCCCGAGATCAAGAGTAGCACGCTCTAGCAACGGAGCCAGCCAGGCGCCCCTGGCTTGAAACTTTACCAACGCAGATCCACATCTCAGAAAATCATGCCGTCTCTCGGAAAGATGTGGTACTTGAGCTACCAATGGACGATATTCTCCTATTCCTCTGCATTCATAGCCCTGGCATTTGCAGGGATCATCCACATTCGTGCATGCATCGGACAGGGACTGAAATATATACTGAAATGCATGCTATGTTATTAAAAACTACTTTCTTTTTACTTCTTTTATATTATAGTTAGGGTGCTATCCTGGTGTTTATTGAAACTGTGTGTACAGACAGGTTCAGTCATCTAGTATCTATAAATGTGAATCTACAGTAGTGAAGGGAGACAGAGAAAACATGTGATATCAAAAGAAGACATCAGGGCGCCTGGGTGGCTCAGACAGTGGAGCATCAGGATCTTGATTTCCACTCAGGTCATGATCCCAGGGTCATGGAATCGAGGCCCATGTCAGAACACTGAGCATGGAGCCCGCTTAAGATATTCTCTCTCTCTCTCTCTCATCTCCCTTTGCCCCTCCTCCTGTTTATGGACTTGCTCTCTCTTTCTCTCTCTCTAAATTAAAAAAAAATGACACATCATTCTGATAGAGTTGAGAACTACTGATCCATTTCAACTCTCTCATTTTATTATGGGGAAGCTGAGGTTCAGAGAGCAAAATGAACTTGCTCAAGGTCACAGTATGAGCTTGAGGCAGACCAGTCCCAAAATTCTCTGCTTCTCAATTTGGTTACTGGCCCACGCTGCCTACAAATCAAGAATATACTTTGGAGGGAGAAAATAAACAGTGCTATAAATGTGGCTAGCGTCCCAAGCTAACCCACTAATAAAGCTTATATATAAGTCGCATACATAGATAGCTAAGGGTAATGTGATTAGAATGAAACAAAAAAAAACTTTGGTTCATGTTATAAAAACAGCACATTTCTGAAATGAAAGTATTGTGAATAGTAATACCTTAGCCCGGCATTCAAGGCCATTCAAAAGCTGGTCCTAGTCTGTCTTTCTAACCTTTCTACCAAAACTATATAAATGATTAAATCAGATATAAAGTCTGAGGTGTTAGACTGAATCTTCTTGGCCTTTACAGACCCCAGCACCTAATCCCTGGCAAAAAAAATATATTTAATGTTCTTTGATGAATGAATAAGCACATGAAAACAATTTTATACCAATTGGACATTTGTTCACTGTTCCCCATACGTACTGTTCCCATGTACATTCTTACCCAGAAAGCCCAACACTAGCTCCTCTCCAAATGCCTAAAATCTAGGTTTCTTAACTCAGCCCATTGGCCTTCCCACAA
>NW_027527807.1:2687728-2702480 GCF_008692635.1 Crocuta crocuta
AGCCCCTTGGCCTTCCCACAAGGCCTCACACACCTCTCTCATAAAGCCTTCTTGGCTAATTCACCTGCCGTAATTCTTTCCCATTTTAAACTCACACCATGTATTACAGAGGCTGCATCAAGAGCCTGGACTCTCTAGTCAAACTAATCTTGGCTTATAATCCTTTACATTTGGGACTTTGGCAAGCAGCTTTCCCTCTATGAGCCTTATTTTATTTCTTTTTAAGCTTATTTATTTGTTTTGAGAGAACGAGAGTGGGGGAAGTGCGGGGGTGGGAGGGAGAGAGAATCCCAAGCAGGCTCCGCGCTGTCAGCACAAAGCCCCATGTGGGACTCGATCTCACAAACTGTGAGACCATGACCTGAGCTGAAACCAAGAGTCGGACGCTCAAGTGACTAACCCACCCAGGTGCCCCTCGGTTTTATTTTCTATAAAATGGAGATTTAAAATAGTACCTGCTTTCAGAGGACTATTATGAAAAATGAAGATAAAGTAGTTACTTTATAAAAAGTCTCGTGCTAGGCATATAACAGGCACTCGCCAAATATTTGTTATATAAATGTATGAATAAAAGCCCTTCACCCTGATGTTAATCTTTGTGACCCATCCTTCAATAACTTCTGAATGTATTTGTCATATAAACTCGAAACTTTAAACCTATTTGGGAACATGAATCATTCAAGTTCAGGTGGAGGCTGACGCAGGGCTCGATCCCACGACCCTGGGATCATGACCTGAAAGGAAATCAAGAGACTGACGCTCAACAGACTGCCACCCAGGTGCCCCACAAAATGCTTAATTAAAAAACCAAAAAGAATGTTTTAAACTGAACATTATGTTGCTTCTTGACCTTTCTGTAGCTAGTAGCTGCCTGACCAGAGGCTCAGGCCCACAAGCTTGCCAATGACCGTGGGCTCCGCTTCCAAACAGCACTTTGCAGGTGGCTGTACAGGAGGTCCAAGGAGGTCTCAGGTGGCAGAGGGGGCCCAGGAGGAGGGGCGGGGTCACAACCCAGGAGGCTGAGGAGCGCCAGCTGCTGCATGGTGCTGACGTCTCTAAGTGCTTTGACATATGCGTGGAGTTTGGCTTCCTGTCCCTGTCCCCCTGCCCCATCCCTGTGTCAGGATTGTGCTTACCCCTCCCCCACTGGCCCTGAGAATGACGTTGTGTGCCAGAGGTACATGGAAGGCTTCCACAGTCCTCACAGGGTGAGACTGCGTGGTTCACCCAGCCCAGGGCCTGGGATCCAGCCATGTCGCAGGACCTGGTGAGATTTTCTGTACTGAGAGTAAGAAGCAGCAGAAAGGGGGGAACAAAACGAAGCGTGGACCAGAGGGGAAATTCCCAGGAAACACAGAGGTCTAGATCTTTGCCAAGGTAGTGGTGCCGAATCACAAGTAGCTATTCATCACTTGAAATGTGGCCAGTCCTAAGTGAGATGAGCTGTAAGTGTAAAATACATACAGGATCTCAAAGACTTGGTATGAAATTTTTAAAAAGACACAAGGAATTTCTTTACTGAAACAAGTGCTATCCACACTGCATTCCAGGTAATAAATTTGTCTCTTGGTGTCCCCCGGGCGGCTCAGTCGGTTAAGCATCCGACTTCAGCTCAGGTCATGATCTCACGGTTAGTGGATTCGAGCCCTGCGTCAGGCTCTGTGCTGACAGCTCAGAGCCTGGAGCCTGCTTCAGATTCTGTGTCTCCCTCTCTCTCTGTCCCTACCCCACTCACGCGCTGTCTATCTCTCATACAAATAAATAAACATCAAAAATAAATTTTAAAAAATCAATAAGTATCGAATTTCCCATTTAAGAAGGAAAGAAAGGAAGGAAGGAAGGAAGAAATGTGTCTCTCACAGGCGTATGGGTTATCAGTTTTTACACTACATGTATGTTAGGGCTGAACAAATAAACCAGGGGTGCCTGGGTGGCTCAGTTGGTTGAGCGTCGGACTTCGGCTCAGGTCACAATCTCACGGTTCATGGGTTCAAGCCCCTCATCAGGCTCTATGCTGACAGCTCGGAGCCTGGAGCCTGCTTCAGATTCTGTGTTTCCCTCTCTCACTCTGCCCCTCTCCCACTCGCACTGTGTGTGTGTGTCTCACAAAAATAAATAAACATTAAAAATTTTTTAAACAAATAAATCAATATATTGTAGATGATGGAGGTCAGGTTTCTTCTCAGCGTCAGAGAAGGAAGTTACCAGTGAGCAAGGGGAGAGGGCTAGCCCGAAAACTGTAGTGTGGATTTCAGCCAGAAATACCGATAGGGACTCATGTTCATTCTTTTTTTTATCCACTCACTTATTTTTATATTTTCCNAGGTCACAATCTCACGGTTCATGGGTTCAAGCCCCTCATCAGGCTCTATGCTGACAGCTCGGAGCCTGGAGCCTGCTTCAGATTCTGTGTTTCCCTCTCTCACTCTGCCCCTCTCCCACTCGCACTGTGTGTGTGTGTCTCACAAAAATAAATAAACATTAAAAATTTTTTAAACAAATAAATCAATATATTGTAGATGATGGAGGTCAGGTTTCTTCTCAGCGTCAGAGAAGGAAGTTACCAGTGAGCAAGGGGAGAGGGCTAGCCCGAAAACTGTAGTGTGGATTTCAGCCAGAAATACCGATAGGGACTCATGTTCATTCTTTTTTTTATCCACTCACTTATTTTTATATTTTCCCATTTGCGATTAGCACATCCTGTGTGTGGTGACCCTCTGCTCCGTGAGACTCACCAGTTTTCCCAACCCTCATTCACATCTGATTTTAACATCCATCAGTAGTATCGACCTGAATCGGTTATTTAACTGGAGGTTGAAAAACTAGTGATTTTCAAATTCAAGTTCAACGTCCACTTCAAATAGTCATTACCACTGAGGCAGTTCAATAACTAGTGACATCAGCCCAGCTAATTGACAAAATCCTTCATACGCTACAAGGCGATTTTGAGTTATTTTATATTACAGTTGCCAACATATGAAGGTTTGCTTCCTATTTGTCGACGGAAAGCTCAAACTATGTTATGGGACACCCCAAGTGGGATCCATGATGCAATATAAATTCCGCTCCATAAGAGTGCTCCAGAGTGAAGTGTGGTTGTAAAATGCTGAGTGAGTTAGACTCAGTCAAAAGATTTCTTTAGTAGGAGACTTTTTAAATAGTTCACTAATGTGCTTTGTGAGGCTAAGAAAGGAAGTCATAGAAAGTAGCATTTTCCAGACTTGTTTAGCTCGTGTTCTAGGGAAGTGTTGATGTGCACCATGATCACCGGGTTAAGAAAGCATTTTTTCACCTCAAGACCATGAAATGAACAGCAGCAGAGGTATCCAACGCCACTCTTCCTTACCCTCACCCCCACCAACGCTCTGGTGTTCAAATAGAGACTGTTGTGGCTTGGTGTTTTCTCACCGCATAATCTCGCTCTTTGCATGCATGGGCTCTGGCTGTGTGAAACCCTATAAATCAAGTGCTCCTGTGTCCACAGGAAGGAAAAGGAAGCATTGTGTGTCTGCTGCAGGCTAGGCACTGGGCTAAACGTGATGTTAGTCCACATATCTCTGAGAATAATCACAGGAGGTGATGATTTTATCCCCATTTTACAGATTAGGAAGTTCACACAGCTAGTAAATGTCAGAGCCAGGATTCAAAGTCAGGTGTGTCTGGTCCTTTGCATCATGACACTTATTGAGGCCAAAGGCCTCCTAAGAACCCTATATGAGTTTCTTTTTTTTTTAATTTTTAAAAAATGTTTATTTTTGAGACAGAGCGAAAGACAGAATGCAAGCGGGGGAGGGGCAGACAGAGGGAGACACAGAGTCTGAAGCAGGCTCCAGGCTCTGAGCTGTCAGCAGAGTCCAACACGGGGCTCGAACCCACGAACCGTGAGATCATGACCTGAGATGAAGTCGGATGCCTAACCAATTGAGCCACTCAGGCACCCCGAACCCTAAATGAGTTTCAATGAGAGGGAAAGAATTCCCTCTCCCGGAAAAGCTTTTTAGAGTAAACGTGTTAAGGAACAAGAGGTTGAGCCCTAACCCCAAATAAGGCGATTCCCCAAATTCCCCCATTTGGTAGAGCTGCATCTGAACTTGAGCTTCAGCTCTTTTGATAGCCACTGTTGCTTCCTGATGGCAGACAGTCCACTAGCACTATACCATATAGGCTCCCGGTGTAATCTGACCTTCAATTTAGATGTGCTCTCCTCTGGCTTTTACTGTGAACATAAAAGTTCCTACATTTAAATTTTTTAAAAAATTTAAGTAGGCTCCATGCCCAGCACAGGGCTTGAACTCACCACCCTGAGATCAAGAGTCGCATGCTCTACCCACTGAGCCAGCCAGACACCCCACTGCATTTAAACAGCTGATGAATAAGTGATAAAAATGTAGAAGGGCTTCAGTTCTTCGATCAACTTCTGATAATAGCTTAGGCTTTTAATAATATTCTCAATCATCAGGGAAAGGTTATTTTAATTTCTTCAAGGCATATTCCATTCCTTCCCCCAGATTACCCTTCTGTATTTCATCCCGAGAGCAGAAGGACTACATGTACTGGACTAGCAAATTGTCTGTTTTCAACAATTTTACCTCAGATAAACCACAGGACGTAGGCTCAAGTACTCCTGACCTCTAGCTGGATGAGACAAAGCATATGCACACATTCTTAACATATGCGTTTCTCATTTTCTTTAGAGTAACTCTGTGGACAGAAAATGTAATAGACCTTTAAAACAGAATGCCAGAATGGTACAGTAGAAAAGCTATGAGTTTGGGGGCCAGACAGCCCTGAGTTTGAATATCACTTGCATCTCCTGCGGACTGTGATCCTGAGAAAATTACTCACCTCACTGGGCTTCAGTATCCTCATTTATAAAATGGATATAACCACATAGGTGATACACAAGGACCAAAGCAAGGCGTCCCTAAACTGGAATTGCTTTCAGAATGAGATTAGGAGGGGCGCCTGGGTGGCTCAGTTGGTTGAGCATCCGACTTCGGCTCAGGTCATGATCTCACGGTTCGTGGGTTCGAGCCCCGCATCGGGCCCTGTGCTGACAGCTAGCTCAGAGCCTGGAGCCTGTTTCAGATTCTGTATCTCCCTCTCTCTCTGACCCTCCCCTGCTCATGCTGTCCCTTTCTCTCAAAAATAAATAAAACATTAAAGAAACAGAATGAGATTAGGTCTCAAGAAAGCATGTCTAAAGCTTTAAGAAATAAGTCGTTTATACCAAATCAAGTATGAGCAAAGCTGACTCAAAAATTTGAGATACAGCTTTAAAAAAACTAACAAGAGAAATGCATAAATCTCTGTAGTCTTAAAAGGCTTTCCCTATAAAAGCCCCAAAGTTAATCTATTTGCTTTCTTATATATCATTATCCCAGGCAGATGTGCTACTAACCAGCTAACACAAATGGTATGGTCCCTGGCATTTATATTTCTCCATGTCAATTAACAAATTGATATTCTGGTTTATACATTGGACCCTTAGGAGTTTGTTTAATATGAATCAATCTCCCTTTGGGATACTCCCAGAATTAAAACTCTGAAGCAAGGGACAGCTGGGTGGCACAGTCAGTTAAGTGTCCAGCTCTTGGTTGATCATGACTCAGGTCATGATCTCATGGTTTCGTGAGTTCGAGCCTCGCATGGGGCCCTGTGCTGACAGTGCAAAGCCTGCTTGGGATTCTCTGCCTCCCTTTCTCTCTGCCCCTTCCCCACTTGCACTCTCTCTGTCTCTCTCAAAATAAATAAATGAACGTTAAAAAATAAGTAAATAAAATACAATTCTGAAACAAAATTTTTAAAACATTAGCAAAAACCTAGTACTGCTGAGTATGTAAGGAAACAGCACATCTTCAGGCCCAGCAACTCTTCTGGACAAGAATTTGGCAATGGGTTCTCAAAATGCATACACATTTTCACCTAAATAATCCTGCTGCTGGGAATTTAACTTCAGGAAACAATCACACAAGAAAAAAAACCTAAGAATGTTCAGGAAAGCACTGTTCATAGTAATTAAAAATTAGACATTTGGGTTGTTTTTCTCAATGGAGCACTAAATAAGTCAATTATGGCCTCCACCACACAGCATGGGACTCTGGGGCACCTGGGTGGCTCAGTCGGTTGAGTGTCCAACTCTTCATTTTTAGCTCAGGTGATGATCCCGGGGAAGTGGGATCAAGCCCCACATGGGCTTCACACTGAGCACAGAGCCTGCTTAAGATTCTCTCTCTCTCCCTCTACCCCTCTCTCCAATTCATGCACTCTCTCTAAAACAAAAATAAATATTAAAAATTTTAAAAATAAGGGCACGTGGGCAGCTCAGTCAATTAAGCGTCCAACTCCAGCTCAGGTCATGATCTCACAGTTCATGAGTTCAAGCCAGCTCAGAGCCTGGAGACTGCTTCTGATTCTGTGTCTCCCTCTCTCTCTGCCCATCCCCCACTCCTGCTCACTCGCTCTCTCAAAAAAGGAATAAACAAAGACATTTTTTAACTAAAAATATTTTTTAGAAAATTAAAAAATAAAAAGAAGGATGTGACTCTATTGACATGAAAAGACACGCATGACATACACATGAGGTGAAAATAGCACATGTAATATCTCATTTGTACAAAGTTGTATATTTTTTGGCACCACATGCAGTGTTTCCCTTGTATATTCTGAAGAACTTTATATCCCCATGAGTTCTACCATGGTCTACGAAACGCTACGTGTTATAATGATCTTTTGAAAATTCACAGTGGTTTTTAATGTAATGAATACTCTCAAAGCCCATGTNCATTGCTTACCCTAGCATTCTCCAAAATAACCTCGTCATAGGATCCTGCCTTCACCTAACACCTTTTAAAATACAAAGCAAAAATAAGGGGTGCCTGGCTGCCCCAGTTGGTTGAGCGTCTGACTCTTGATCTTGGCTCAGGTCATGATCTCACAGATCGGGAGTTCAAGCCCGAGGGAAGCTCTGCTGAGCCTGCTTGGGATTCTGCCCCTCCCTCTCTCTGTCAAAATAAATAAACTTAAAATAAATCGAAAGAAAATAAAATAGAAAGCAAAAACAAATAAAATATGAAGCAACTAGTTTTCAGAGAAACCTTTGGGAAACACGGGCATCAGAGAGCTATTAGATTAACCACCAGAATGTTAATAGTCAGTTTGTATGTCTATTTAGCCACCCAAGATACATACCACTTCACAAAAATAGCTACTTACAAATGTAAAATGACATGTGTAGAAACAATAAGAAATGCCCTATGTCGAAGACCCACTCCGTTCAATGCTAAGGTCTTTATATACTCTGAAAATGAGGATCAAATGACCTGAGAAGAAATCGAGCCTGAGATCACGTGACTTACTTAAGCTCGCCCAGCTAGTAAGTGGCCAAGCCTCAATCTGAACCACAGGTCAGTGTGAGCCCAATACAGATGCTCTTCTCACTATATATACTATACTCTGTCTCTTCCACAACCTACTCTTCCTGTAAGGTCCCACTTGAGCAGCCGGCCAGTCTGCCAACCCCAGGCAACACCCCTCTGGTCTCTCATGTACTTCTTTCAACCCTCAGATGAAGTAAGACAAAGTAAATTACCTGGCACAGTGCCTGAAATGTGGTAGGTGTAATACAGAATTCCTTTAATGATGGCCCTCTGAATGGTTTGAACTTACCTACTTTCCTGGGCCATTGGCTAAGTTATATAACTCTGATGATCAAAATTAAGGCGTTAACATTATTGAAGTATATGATAGTGATATACTTGATTCGGAACAAAAGTAAGATGATGGCATGGAATACTTACTTCAAATCGCACAGAATAAGTGTAGGTTACGTTAAACTTGTCTGTGTCTTCTTGAGGAATTTCCATAGGGGGTCCATTACAGGTTAGGTGGTCTTCACCTGAATGCTTATAGCTAAGAAAAGAGGGAGCGGGGAGGGAAGAGAAAGTAATTTTTATACCAAACTGCCATTGTAAATTTCTGCTTCATGCCTAATCCGGCATGTAACAGTAGCAGGCTGAAAAAATATGCCTTTCATTATATTTCATATTTAAAACTCTTCATGATTTTAAATACTTTTGTTTTGGGCCACCTGGGTGGCTCAGTTGCTTAAGCACCCAACTCTTGATCTCAGCTCAGGTCTTGAGTTCTAGCCCGCTGGGCATGAAGCCTGCTTAAAAAGAATACCCTTGTAGAAGTACCCTACGACCCAGCAATTGCACTGCTAAGTATTTATCCAAAGGATACATGGATGGAACCAGAGGGTATCATGCTAAGTGAAATTAGTCAGTCAGAGAAAGACAAATATCATATGACGTCACTCATATGAGGAATTCAAGATACCAAACAGATGAACATAAGGGAAGGGAAGCAAAAATAATATATAATATAAAAGCAGGGAGGAGGACAAAAACACAAGAGAGTTCTTAAATACGGAGGACAGAGGGTTGCTGGGGGGGGGGGATGGGCTAAATGGGTGAGGGGCATTAAGGCATCGACTCCTGAAATCATTGTTGCACTATAGGCTCACTCACTTGGATGTAAATCAAAAAATGAAAAAATGAAAAAAAACACCCTTGCTTCTAAATGTCCCCAACACTCAAATGAGAGTCAAAAAACTGCCCAAGACATGAACCAGGTGTCCCCTGCTTTTCCGAAGCTCACTTTATGCCACTTTGCTTTTATGAAAGACATACATTAGTACCTGTTTTCACTAACTGAAAGAAATCCGAAGAGGATTTTCACTTTTCTGAAAAATCGAAAAGAGCATTCAGCGTTGGCTTTGGAGGGAACCAGTAGAGAGGCAGCTCACGCCCCAGCAGCGAGAGTGGCGCCGCCCAGCGCCTTCTCTGGGAACTACACTCAGCATTTCTACATCAAGCCCCCAGAGCTTTGAACTGTGTCTGTGAGCATCTGCCCTTTATCTTGGTTTATTTTGTGCATCCATAGCAAGAATGTGCCTTAAGGTATCAGAAAAGCCTAAGAGAGGGGAGTTGGAGAGTCTGGGAATGCTCACAAAATTTTCCATATAATGGCAAGTGCTTCTTCGCTTTTGACATTTCGACTTCCAAAAGCGTTTAGAGGAACGTTCTACTTTTGGAGAGCAGGGGGAAACGTGTCCCTAAGAACCTTCTCATGGGGCACCTGGCTGGCTCAGTCGGTAGAGTTCATAATTCTTGATCTCAGAGTTGCAAGTTCGAGGCCCATATTGGGCGTAGAGATTACTTAAAAATAAAATCTTTAGGGTGCCTGGGTGGCTCAGTCGGTTGNAAAACCTATGACAGATCAAGTTAACCTACCCATGGTCAAAAGCTTGGCACAATACATTCTCTAACTATTCTTTCCCCTTTAGGCATCATCATTTAGCTTTGGCTAAAGTAAAATAGGGTAGTAGCTTTAAAAATAATGAAGCCCAGGGGGCATCTGGGTGGCTCAGTCGGTGAAGTGGCCGACTGCAGCTCAGGTTCATGTGTTCGAGCCCCTCATCAGTCTCTGTGTTGGCAGCTCGGAGCCTGGAGCCTGCTTCAGATTCTGTCTCTCTCTCTGCCCCTACCCTACTTGCGCTCTGCCTCTCTCTCAAAAATAATAAACATAAAAAAATTTATTTAAGAAAAATACTGAAGTCTGATTCATTTCTACAAACTTTGGGTTCACTTCCAAAATGGAACCAGGAGAGACGAGACTAAAATCCAAGTTTCCTAATTCCTTGCTCTGTGTTCAGAAAATTATACCATATGTGCCTCCTTTAATATACTCCACATAAGTTTCAAGGGACAACTTCCTCATCTTAATATTTCAGGTTTTGTATATTTTTCCCATAATGGACCATGATTTTATACATTGTGTGTTATATTCCCCTCTTGACCTGTCTTAACTGAAGAGTACTAATTTATCCTATAGTGTCAAAGGATCTTAGAGTTGGAACATGAAAGGTCACCTGTTCAGTCTCTTACCCACATTACATGTTATTTAAATGCTAACTACAGGTAGAAGGGAATAAATCTATTTTATAAACCCACCTATTTGGGTTTTTTTAATTTTTTGTAATGTTCATTTATTTTTGAGACAGAGACAGAACATGAGGGGAGGAGGGGCAGAAAGAGAGGCAGACACAGAATCTGAAACAGGCTCCAGGCTCTGAGCCATCAGCACAGAACCCAACACGGGGTTCGAACCCACGAACCGCGAGATCATGACCTGAGCCGAACGAAGTCAGTCGCTTAACCAACTGAGCCACCCAGGCGCCCCAAATTACCTATTTGATTTTTCAAACTGTATGTCTAAGATGACACCACGTGTGTATCCTAAAATTGAAAATTATAGTTGAGAACTTCCATATTCTGAATTCATTTTTAAATGAATGGAGCCGATTATAAAAGATACTCTCTAATTACCTTTGGAGCTCAAGTCGAGCGGAAACCAATCTTGCAAGACCCCAATTTCTTCCACTTTCCCTGTGATATGTAATAGTAATATCAACGTGGTTGATGAGGAAGTAAGTATTACTTCTGTTGTATTCAGACTGTGAGGAGATAAAAGAAATTTTAAAGAAGTTTGAACTTTTCTTAGAAACTAAAACATATAAAATCTGACCATGGAATAAAAATGAGATACACGATAAGAATGTTGACTATATTCTCTATGCTTTTCATCTCTATAACTTACGTTTTTTTTTATAACTGGAAGCTCATAGCTCTTAATCCCCTTCATCTATTTTGCCCACCAGTCCTCCCTCAGAATCTTCAGAAGGAACCATCATTGCTGACGCCTTCATCTTGAACTTCCAGTCTCCAGAACTGTGAGACAGTGAATTTCTGTTGTTTTAAGCTATCAATTTTGTAGTGTGTCCTTAGAGCAGCCCTAGCAAAGGAAGGCTCTGCGATATGAGCTATGCAATCACACAGCCGTTTACTAGCTACATGACCATAGACAAGTCATTTAACCTCTTGGACCCTCTGTTTCCTCTTTTTATTTTTATTTTTTAGAATTTTTTAAGTGATTATTTATTTATTTTGTGTCTGAGAGAGTGCATGTGCAGTGGATTGGCAGAGAGAGGAGGAGAGAATCCCAAGCAGGCTCCACCCTGTCAGTGCAGAGTGCCATGCAGGACCTGATCCCATAAACTGTGAGATCATAACCTGAGCCAAAATCAAGAGTCGGTCGCTGAACAGACTGAGCCATCAAAGTGCCCCTCCTCTTTTTAAAAATGAGGACAATAGGGACACCGGGCTGGCTCAGACGGTACAGTATATGACTCCTGATTTCAGGATTATGAGTTTGAGCCCCATGTTGGGTATAGAGATTACTTAAAAAAAAGTTTTTTAATCAAAAAAATAGGATTGCTCATAGAATTGTTGAGGATTACATAAAATCACATAGAGGTGCCTGGGTGGCTCAGTCGGTTAAGCATCCGACTTTGGCTCAGGTCATGATCTCACGGTTCGTGGGTTCGGCCCTGTGTCAGACTCTGTGCTGACAGCCATCTCAGAGCCTGGGGGTTGTTTCGGATTCTGTGTCTCCCTCTCTCTCTGACCCTCCCCTGCTCACTCACACTGTCTCTCTCTCTCAGAAATAAATAAAACATTAAAAAAATTTTTTTAACGAATCACGTATGTACTTAGTGCAGTGCTTAGTACAGGAAGCCCTGAATAAATATTAGCTGTTACATCACCCAAGCCCTTCAATCTTCAGAAAATGACTCCAAATGAGCCTTGTCAATTACCATATTGAGTAATCTGCAACATGCAAGACTCCCAGATTAAGAATCATGGCTCTGCAAATCCCAGAATTGAGAGTGACAGCCCTGAAGGCATTTTAGTGATCCTTTAGTGCAGTGATGACAGACAATAAGAGTGATTCTACTGGGGGTGGGCGACTGGGTGGTACAGTCAGTTGAGTGTCCGACTCTCGATCTTGGTGCAGGTCATGATCTCACAGTTTGTGGGTTCAAGCCCTGCATTGAGCTCTGTGCTGAGGGTACAGAGCTTGCTTGGGATTCTGTCTCTCACTCTCTCTGCCCCTCCCCTGCTGTGCTCTCTCTCTCTCTCTCAACATAAATGAACTTTAAAAAATATTTGAAGGGGGTGCCTGGGTGGCTCAGTCAGTTAAGCGTCCAATTTCAGCTCAGGTCATGATCTCACCATTCACGGGTTCGAGCCCCATGTCGGGCTCTGTGCTGACAGCCAGCTCAGAGCCTGTAGCCTGTTTCAGATTCTGTGTCTCCCTCTCTCTCTGACCCTCCCCTGCTCACGCTGTCTCTCTCTCTCTCTGAGAAATAAATTAAAAAACATTTTAAAAAAATATTTTTTAAAAAAAGAAGAGTGCCCCTTTAGGGAGTATCACAATCAACTTGGGGTGGAGAGTAAGTACTGCTCACGGTGGTTCTGTCCATTATTGCAAAGAACTAGAAACTAGAAAATAAGACTATCCATACAGTTGAATGAAATATGGCCTGACCATATAGGGAAATGGAATGTAGCTAGCAGACTGAGGTAGGTATACCATGTATTGGTATTGAATGTTCATGAGCTGTACTAACAGAAGCCGCACAAGCAGCACAGCACAGTGGTTAAGGATGTAGACTCCATAGTCAAACCGCCTAGGTGGAAAGCTCAGGTATGGCATTCACTAGCTTGTGTGATCAAGCTGCTTAACCCCTCAGGGTCTCGGTTTCCACACTTGTAATGTAGAAATCATAACAGTACTTACCTTTTCAATTTTATTTTAGAGGTAGAGGGTGAGCGGGGGAGGGGCAGAGACAGAGAGAGGGAGAGAGAGAATCCCAAGCAGGCTCTGCACGCAGGACAGGGCTCGGTCTCATGAACCATGAGATCATGACCTGAGCCCAAGTGAAGAGTGGGACACTTAACGGACTGAACCACCCAGGTGCCCAATAACAGTACTTATCTTCATGGGTGCTGTGAGGATTAAGTCAACTTCATGAAAAGCCACTCAACCACTCTCAGACACAAAGGATCCAACCTTTGGGTCAGCTAAATGACTACAGAGAATTCTTTATTCTGTGCTCTCATAGCACAGTCACTCTCATATCTCAGTCACTTACCACATGGAATTGTAGTCCGTGTACTTACACGTTTACATCCCCTACTCAATTGTTTTCCCCAGTAGATCACCGGGCTGAGAACTTTGCTTCGTTCATTCATTCATTCACTCATTCAGCAAATATTTTTGAACATTTACTATGTGCCAGGCGCTTCTTCTTAGCCATGTCCTAAGAGCTAATATCCTACGGGGGTCAAAAACATGCAAGAGGTAGTTTGGCATATTGCAAAGGGAAGAGAATTTGGATCAAAAACCATTGGGATGCAATTTAGAATTTGCCATATATATTCTTCTGTATGNTTTTTTTTTTTTTTTTTTTTGAGAGAGAGAGGGCTCAAGTGAAGGAGGGCAGAAACAGAGAGAGAATTCCATCGGGGCAGGGTGGGGGGAGAGAGAGAAGCGGGGCTCTAGCTCAACCAATGCGAGGCATGAGCTCATGAATGGTGAGATCATGACCTGAGCCAAAGTCCGATGCTTTAACCGACTGAGCCACCTAGGTACCCCCAAAATAAACTCTTTTAAATTAAAAACAAAAACGAAACATGAGCTGACAAGAAAGTAAGGAACTATCATGTCAAATTCTAAGAGAAAGCAGGAAGCCAGGGAGGTAACCTGGGTGAGGGGGCGCTGATGCTGCTATCGCCCTGATCTGGGTAAACTTGAACTTCAGTTTGGGCAGCCTCGTGGAATAAAGACGCAGGAACTGGAGGAGGGCCTCCCTGGTGAGAGAGCTCTGAAACCACCCACCCCTCTCAAAACCAATACCCTCAGGGTAAAGATGAACAAGAAGTAAGCCTTCTCCCCACCCCCAAAGACCACAGGGAAGATGGCCTTGGTGCTAAACAGAAAAGGGGAGTCGGGGAACTCTCCTTGAACAGTTGCGGCCACAGGCCAGCCTTACATACATGCGCAGTTTGGATTCCCATCACCTAAGTGGCCCCAGGAAATTCAAGTCATGAATTTGCTTTCCGGTGGTCCCAGGCTGGCATTTTCCCAAAAACCCCTGGGAGAAGTCAATGAAAATCCTCTCTGGAGGAAAGTACTTTGACCCCAGGGCTCAAAGAAACTCCACAAACCATCGTTAAGAGCCATGTGTTATGTCGTCAAAATCATGAAGCACACAAGGAAAAAAGGCATCATGAGCAAGAACTGGCAGAAACAAACCTGCAACCGTTTCAGATCCAGGAGTAATCAGAAGCAGATTTAAAATTAACTTCAAGAGAAAAAATAATAAATAAAGCTTAAATTAAGTTAATTACATTTGTTATCCTTAAAAAAAGGTAAAATACAAAAAGACAGCACGTGCATAAAATAGAAACATATAAAATAATGACTTAGCAAACTTGCCAAAGAACAAAATAAAACTTGCAGAAATAAGGGGCCCCTGGGGGCTCAGTTGGTTAAACGTCTGACTTCGGCTCAGGTCATGATCTTGGCAATTCGTGGGTTTGAGTCCCCATGTAGGGCTCCAGTGACAGTGCAGAGCCTCTTTGAGATTCTGTCTCTCCCTCTTTCTCTGCCCCTCCCCTACTTGCACGTGCTTGCTCTCTCTCTCAAAATAAATTAATTAAAAGCTTTTTCAAAACTTGCAGAAATAAGAAAAATAATTACTGAAATTAAAAATTCAATGCCTATGTTCGGGTGAGCACAAGCCCCACTTCAGATGAGCTCAAGCCCTACTTTCGTTAAACAT
>NW_027527807.1:2702578-2704083 GCF_008692635.1 Crocuta crocuta
ATGCTCCCTCTCTCAAAAAAAATTGATGCCTATGTTTATTTTTTTCAGTATTTTTGAGATTTGTTTATGGATGAAATAACTTAGTAATTCATCACTTACATACAACACCCAGTGCTCATCACAAGTGCACTCAATACCTGTGTTTATAAGAGAAGAAACAAGTGAAGAAGAAAATTTATAGACTAGAAGATAGAGCAGAAGAACACAGCACAGGAAAAAAAAATGGAAAATACAGAAAGGAGGTTAAGAGACATGGAGGAGAAAATAAAAACGTTTAACATAGGTTTAATTGGAGTCTGAAAAGGAAAAAAGAAAATATCTGATGATGGCTGAGAATTCCAGAACTGATAAAAGGCACCAATCCAGGGGCACCTGGGTGGCTCAGTCGGTTGAGCATCCGATTCTTGATTTGGGCTCAGATCATGATCCTAGGGTCGTGGGATCAAGCCCAGCATCAGTGCAGAGCCTGCTTAAGATTCTCTCTCTTGATGGGGCGCCTGGGTGGCTCAGTTGATCTCATGGTCTCTGGGTTTGAGCCCCATGTCAGGTTCTGTGCTGACAGCTCAGAGCCTGGAGCCTGCTTCAGATACTGTGTCTCCCTCTCTCTCTGGCCCTCGCCAGCTCAGGCTGTCTCTCTCTNTTCACAGACCTAAATGCCACCAATTAGAAAGCATCATTATTTTATGTGCTGCTAGGGAAAAACATTGCCAATTAAACGTTGACAAGTCATCATCTGAAAGAGACACATCTTGATTTCATAAATGTTAAAATACGGGAAAATATGTTTTAGAATTTAAAAAATGTAGGATATAAAAACAATAAGCAAAGCATAAAATAATACAACAGAACTGAGACCAAATGTCATATCAGTAAATGTAAACGTGTTTAACTCACCTAATAAGAGGAAAAGGGTTTTCAAAAGACACCACAAAGCAAAACTCAGCAATAGGTTGTGTATAAGACACACATGTAAAACGACGAGATTCTGGGGTGCCTAGCTGGCTCAGTCAGTAGAGCATGTGACTCTTAATCTCAGGGTTGTGAGTTCAAGCCCCACGTTGAATGTGGAAACTACTTTAAAAGCTTTAAGAAACAATAGCCAAATCATGGAAAGAGCCTAAGTGTCCATCAACTGACGAATGGATCAAGAAGATGTGGTTTATCTATACAATGGAATACTACATGGCAATGAGAAAGAAGGAAATCTGGCCATTTGTAGCTATGTGGATGGAACTCGAGGGTGTTATGCTAAGTGAAATAAGTAAGACAGAGAAGGACAGATACTATATGTTTGCACATATAGGTGGAACAGGACAAACTTAACAGAGGACCATGGGGGAGAGGAAGGGGAAAAAATAGTTGGGGAGAGGGAGGGAGGCAAACCATGAGAGACTCTTGAATACTGAGAACAAACTGAGGGCTGATGGGGGTGGGGGAGAGGGGAAGGGGAGTGATGGGCATGGAGGAGGGCACTTGTGGGGATGAGCACTGGGTGTTATATGGAA
>NW_027527807.1:2704341-2714785 GCF_008692635.1 Crocuta crocuta
AATCGATAAAAAATTAAAAATTTAAGAAAATAAAATAAAACAAAGAGGTTCTGAAAAGTTAAAAAGAAAGGAGGGGCCACATTACAGCAAGGAAATGCAGGCAAAAGGAAAGCAAGGGAGTTGGATTCCTCCTCCCGATGTGATGGACTAACAAGAGACCACGTTTACCCTTTCACTTTAAACAACTGAAGAAAATGGGTAACAAACTATATGAAAACAACAGTTTTTAGACCTTAGGCAACAAAGAACATTAAGAGAGCGATCACCAAGAGAAAGGCAACAAACAAGGTGAGCCCTACTACTGCCTCAAGCTTACTTCCTGGGGTGAGTTCCCAGGCTGTGGTGTGAGGAAAGGGTACCCAAGCAGAGCCCTGCAGGCTTCCCGAATTGAGGAGCACAAGTTCACAGTCCAAGGCTAACGATGTGGGGCAGAAAACCGGAGAGAAGAGAGCTACACAGAGATTTCTGGAGCTATGCAGAGGGCTCCTTCCATCACCGTATCGATCAGTGCACGTGTGTAAGTGTGCCCGTCCTTGTTTGATTGGCCCTCGTCTCCAAATCCATTCCTTTTGGCCTCGGTGAAAATCATCTAGGCCCTTTAGTTTTCCTTTGCAAGGGGCACTGAATGAAGTTTCGTCAGTAGAGGGCGCTGGACAGACATTACCGGGAAGAAGGGTTTTGTTTTCTGATCGAGGGGAGCTCACTCCATGTGCCCCTGTGTCTCCAGCAGACACAATCTCTAAAGAATTCATGCATCCATTTGTCACAACAAAAAGAGAGATGCAGTGACGTCTTGGTGGGGAAGATGACATCATCTTCCCCGGGAGGGATGGATAGGCAGAAAGCAGATGATTTGGAGGGCAGTGAAACTACTCTACGCCATAACAGTGGCTACATGGCATCACACATTTGTCCAAACCCACAAAATGTACAACACCAAGAATGAACCCTACTGTAAACTATGGTCTCTGGGTGATAATTGTGTATGAATGTAGGTTCATCAATTGTAACAAATGCAGCACACTCTGGTGAGTGATGTTGGTCCTGGGGGAGGCCATGCACATGAGGGGGAAAAGTGGTGCATGGGTGGCTCAGTTGGTTAAGTGTCTACCTCTTAACTTCGGCTCAGGTCATGATCTCATGGTTCATGAGATCAAGCCCTGTTTTGAGCTCTGCACTGACAGCATGGAGCCTGTTTGGGATTCTCTCTCTCTCAAAAGAAATAACCATGTTTATTTTTGAGAGAGAGAGAGAGAGAGCATGAGTGGGGGAGCGGTAGAGAGACAGGGGGCAGAGGATCAGAAGTGGGCTCCCCGCTGACAGCAGCAAGCAGGATACAGGGCTCAAACTCACAAACCAGGTGATCATGATCTGAGCTGAAGTCAGATGCTCAACTGACTGAGCCACCCAGGTGCCCCAGTAAATAAACATTTTTTTTAAATTTTTTTACATTTATTTATTTTTGAGAGACAGAGACAGACAGAGCACAAGTCAGGGAGGGGCGGAGAGAGAGGGAGACACAGAATCCGAAGCAGGCTCCAGGCTCTGAGCTGCCAGCACATAGCCGGATGCGGGGCTCGAACCCACAGACCATGAGATCATGACCTGAGCCAAAGTCGGACGCTTAACCAACGGAGCCACCCAGGCAGCCCCAGCATTTTTAAAAAATAGATAAGTGGGGCACTGGCTAGCTTAGTTGGTAAAGCATATAACTTTTAATCTCAGGGTTGTGAGTTCAATCCCCACATTGGGTGTAGAGATTACTAAAAATAATAAAGCTCAAAAACAATTTTAATAGAGAAATAAGAATACAATTGGTGCCTCAGATTGGGCAGCACCGATGACTGAAATTTAAGAAGCTCCGCCCTTCTCTCTGGAAAGAAACAGTTAAGAGTACCATCGGTTAGACAATCCAGCAAGAAACCCGGCAGTCATCCTCTAGCCTTCCCTCCCTCTTCCCCTTCGTGTCCATCGCTCACCCCCATCGAGCCTCCACACATAAAACAGGGTAAAAGCAGTGTCGCCTTGGCTGCGCTCTCTTCTGGCCACTCAGCCTCCTCCTCAGCCCCCAGCAGCTCCGGGGCACTCCTGCCCAGGAGGAGATGGCCGGGGAACCACAGGGCTGGCAGTGTGATTGGGACTTCCCAGCCAAAAAGCTCTGAGTTGGACTCCTACGTCTGCACTTGACAAGCTGTACGCCTCCAGTCGTGTCACTTACCCTCTCGCAGATCGAGTTTCGTCATCTGTAAAATGACAACAGCAGGTTCTAGCAATCGGGCTGTTCTCGGGAATACATTAGGCACTGTAGGAGGTAACGCCGCACACAGGCCCTCCGTCCATGACCCAGCTTCTGCCCGGCCATGACTGCAGCACCAGCTCCAACTGTACAGACCGAACCCCAAACCTTGGGCCACACACTCGCTCAACTGCTCACAGTCTCCCAATCGTAGCATCCTGTTTCAGACTTCTTTTTTTTTTTTTTATGTTTATTTATTTTGGAGACAGAGGCACAAAGCATGATCGGGAGAGGGGCAGAGAGAGAGAGGGAGATACAGAATCCAAAGCAGGCTCCAGACTCTGAGCTGTCAGCACAGAACCTGACGTGGGGCTCAAANTTTCACCCTCTCCATTATATCCTCCGTGTCTCTCAGTCTCCTATCATAGAACATTCTATCGTACTGATGTGTCTATAGGTCTATCTCCTTACTCAGGACGGTGAACTTCTAGAGGACAAAGGCCACGTCTACTTGAGTTTGTCTTCCCAACACCTAGCACAAAACCTAGAAGATGGTAGGTGCCCCATTCAGGTTTGCTAAGTGACTCTACAAGAAAGCAAATTATTAAGTGAAACAATATTCTTATATTTCTATAGTGAGTTCTCAACACTTACGTGGATTAGGCAAGCATGTTTCCATTCGCCATTCTGGGTAATAAAACATCCCACTGGAAATCCTGGTGTGCAGTACTTTTCTCGATCCTCGATGTTATGGCACCATATTACTGGCATATTATCAATAACCCTAAATACAAATAATTTAAAAATAAAAGATTTAATAAACATTTCACACCAAGCAATACATCATCTTTCATGGATTTAAGTTTAAATTTTTAATCCAAGTCACCAAAAAAAGTATACAACTTCAAAGATCTATTAAAACTACTTTTTTTAGGGGCACCTGGGTGGCTCAGTCAGTTAAGCATCCAACTCTTGGTTTTGGCTCAGGTCGTGATCTCACATGGGCTCAATCCCTGCGCTGATGGTGCAGAGCCTGCTTGGGATTCTCTCTCTCCCTATCTCTCTGCCCCCTCCCCATCTCGTGCTGTCTCTGTGTCTCTCAAAATAAACTTTAAAAAAATTTTAGGGGCGCCTGGGTGGCTCAATAGGTTGGGTGTCCGACTTCGGCTCAGGTCATGATCTCACGGTTCGTGAGTTTGAGCCCCGCGTCAGGCTCTGTGCTGACNGTCATGGTATCTCAGATGCCAAACCTACCAGTGATGTTGATAATTCAGTTGTATGTTTTTCTTCAAAAAGTCCAGCTTTATCTTCTGGTCATCATTTCCTGCATCATAGGATTTTACACAAACTTTTATACATGCTTCTGTTCTGTTAAAACAAAACTGTTAAGAAAGAATTAAAAAATTAAAAGATTTGACTACATTTTATAAACCAAGTGTCACAAAATGAGCAATTTATCTTACAGATAAAACTTTTCTTCAGAGACTTCAGTATGCCATCATCCTCAACACTATCTCCTTTGACTTTCGATTTATACCTAAAATGATTACACTACACACACACGTGCAATCACACACACCACAATATGCTTTCATGATTAAGAAAAATTTGCCTTCTCTTTTTAAAGAATTTTTTAACATTTATTCTTTTTGAGAGACAGGGAGACACAGAATCCAAAGCAGGCTCCAGGCTCTGAGCTGCCAGCACAGAGCCCGGCGCAGGGCTCAAACTCACATACCATGAGATCATGACCTGAATTGAAGTCGGACCCTCAACCGACTGAGCCNTGGTAACAGAATCAATTATAGTGATGTTCACACAACTCACTGAATATACTAAAAACAATGAAGTGGCCACTTGAAGGGGCGCCTGGCTGGCTCAGTCAGTAGACATGCAACTCTTCATCTCAGAGCCATGAGTTCAAGCCCCACCTGGGGCATAGAGCCTACTTTAAAAAAATTGGACACTTTAACTGGGTGAATTATTTGATATGTGAATCTCTCAAGCAGAGCTGTTGCCANAAAGAGTAGCTGTGAGAGATTATCCGGTAAAGTGCCAATGTTATTAATCAGGAAATTATGAGCAAAATAAATTATGAAAAGAGTTATATTTAGCACCTCATACCCTGAAAGCACATGCATATTAATCCCAAAGTTCGCTACTGGCAGCTGAGAACACTCTCATGTTTCTTTCTTTTTAGTACTGCCCCGTTTCTTCATTCCAAGGGACAGCATTTCCTGAAAAAGTTCACTTTGCCATTAGGACAGTGGTATACCACAGGGGTATTTTGTGCAACTTTAATTGTCAAAAAGCTAATGCCTGACACAGAGACCAAAGGAAGAGATCAACAAAGAGCCCAGAAATAGATCTACATAACTATGTCCATGTGCTTTTTTTGACAAGGATGCAAAAACATTTCAGTGGAGGAAGGCAAGAAGGAGAAGAAGGAGAAGAGGGAGAAAAGGGAGAAGAAGAAATTTCAACCCAAACTCATACCTCATACAAAATAACTAAAAAAGAACACAGATTTAAAAATATAAAATAGGGGCACCTGGGTGGCACAGTCGGTTAAGCGTCCGACTTCAGCTCAGATCATGATCTTACGGTTCATGGATTCGAGCCCAGCGTCAGGCTCTGTGCTAACAGTTAGCTCAAAGCCTGGAGCCTACTTCAGATTCTGTGTCTCCCTCTCTCTCTGACCCTTGCTGCTCAGGCTGTCTCTCTCTCTCTCAGAAATAAATTTTTAAAAAATAATAATTTAGTGCTCGCTTCAGCAGCACATATACGAAAAAATAATAATTTAAAAATACAAAATAATTATGAAACTTTTGGAAGAAAACATAAAAGAAAATCTTCAAGACCTAAAGGCTGTATCACATCTCCTTTGACTTGACACCAAAAACACAATCCATAAAAAGAAACCTTGACTATTGGAGCTCATAAAAAATTAACAAAGTTTGCTCTGTGAAAGACTCTATTAAGAAGATGAGGGGTGCCTGAGTGGCTCAGTTGGTTAAGCATCCAACTTCAGCTCAGGTCATGATCCTGTGGTTCACAAGTTGGAGCCTCGTGTTGTGTTCTGTGATGACAACTCAGAGCCTGGACCCTGCTGCAGATTCTGTGTCTCCCTCTCTTTCTGTCCCTCCCCTGCTCACTATCTCTCTCTCAAAAATAAATAAACAGTAAAAAAAAATTAGAAGATGAAAACATAGAGACTGACCGGTTCNATCTCAGAGTCATGAGTTAGAGCCTCATGTTGGATATAGAGATTACTTAAAAATAAATAAGTAGGGGAACCTGAATGGCTCCTTTGGTTAAATGTTGACTCTTGACTTCAGCTCAGGTCATGATAGCACGGTTGTGAGATTGAATCCTGAGTCAGGCTCTGTGCTAAGTGTGGAGCCTGCTTGGGATTTTCATTCTCTCTCTCTCTCTCTCCCTCCTTCCCTCCCTCTGCCTCTCCCCTGCTTGCTCGCAGTCTCTCTCTAAAATATAAATAAATAGGGGTGCCTGGGAGGCTCAGTCAGTTGAGTGTCTGACTTCAGCTCACGCGGTTTGTGAGTTCAAGCCCCATGTCGGGCTCTGTGAACAGCTCAGAGCCTGGAGCTTGCTTTGAATTATGTGTCTCCTTCTCTCTCAGCCTCTCCTCTACTCATGCTCTGTCTCTCTCTCTCTCTCTCTCTCTCTCCCCAAAATAAATAAACATTAAAAAATTAATATAAATAAATAAGCTTTAAAAGAAAAGAAGGGGCACCTGGCTGGCTCAGTCAGTAGAGCACCTGACTCTCCATCTTAGGGTTGTTTGTGAGTTCACGCCCCATGTTGGGTGCAGAGATTACTTAAAAATAAAATCTTTAAAAAAAGAAGATGATAAAAACACAAGCTGCAGACTGGGAGAAACTATTTGCAAACTACTGTTGCAACAAAGGAATCACACCTGGAATATATANCATCTCACTGAAGAAGATATACAGATAGTAAACACACACACACACACAAAAAGATGTTCAACATCATTGGCCATTAGGAAAATGCAAATTAAAGCCNTCTCTCTCTCAAAAATAAATAAAAACATTAAAATAAATAAATAAATTTTTAAAAACTGACAACACCTTGTATGTCAATTATACTTCAAGAATAATTTTTGTAATGACAACACCACATGCTGGCCAAGATGCAGAGAACCTGCATCGCTTATACTTTGCTGGTCGGAATGTAAAATGGTACGGCTGCTTTGGAAAAAGGCAGTTTCTTACAATGAAGCACGCAACCACCTGACCCAGCAGTTACACTCTTGGATGTTGACCCCGGAAACATGAGAACCTCTCTGCACAAAAAACCGACACATAAATGTTCATTGCAATCTTATTCATAACAGTCAGAAGCTAGAGAGAGACAACGTGAGTGGGGGAGGGGCTGAGAGAGGGAGAGAGAGAATCCCTGGCAGGCTCTACACTGACAGCGCACATGCGGGACTCGAACCCAGGGACCGTGCGATCATGACCTGAGCTGAAGTTGTATGCCCTGTTTCAAAAGGTCTTAACCCAGCCCACCAACCTACATGGATCTCAAGGGGATGATGCTGACCGAAAGCAAAGCTGATCCCAAGAAGGTTACATACTGCATGACTCCATTTGTGTAACATAATTGAAATAATGCGGTAGAAATAGAAGACTCGAGGTGGGGGTTGAATGCGTGAAACAGATGATGGGCATGAAGAACATAGTTATCGTGCTGAGCACTGCGTAATGTATACAATTGCTGAATCACTACACTGTACATCTGAAATTAATGTAACACTGTACATTAATTACACCAGAATCAAAGCAGTAAATTAAAATAATTGAAAAGAGGGGCACCTGGCTGGCTCAGTTGGTCAGGCCTCTACTCTTGATTTTGGCTCAGGTCACGATCTCACGGTTTGTGAGTTCAAGCCCCACCAAAGGCTGTGTGCTGACAGCCCACAGCCTGCTTGGGGTTCTCTCTCTCTCTGTCCCTCCCTTCCTGCCTCTCCCCTGCTCGGGCTCTCTGTCTCTCTCTCCCAAAAATAAACAAATAAACATTAAAAAAATAGAGAAGGGATTAGTGTTTGTCAGTAGTAAGGAGAGTGGAGGAGGGGTGGGGGAAGCTAACGGAACATGATGGAGCCTTGGGCTAACGGAACCCTGGTGGGCACTGACTGTGGTGATAAGTGTGTGAATCCACACAGGTGATAAAATTGCAAAGAATCTCTCTCTCTCTCAATCTCTCTCTCTCTCTCTCACACACACACACACACACAAAGTGAGTGCACAAAAAGCTACTGAAATCTGAATAAGCTTTATGCACTATCCCAATGTCAAATCCTCGGTTTTCCTATTGTACTATAGTCGTACAAGATGTTACCATTAGGCAGCGGTGCCTGGGCGGCTCAGTCGGTTTAGCATCTGACTTTGGCTCAGGTCACGATCTTGCGGTTTATGAGTTCGATCCCTGCCTCGGGCCCTTTGCTGACAGCCTGGAGCCTGCTTCTGATTCTGTATCTCCCTCTCTCTCTGCCCCTCCCACACTTGTGCGTGCACGGACACACTCTCTCTCAGAAATAGTAAAAGAATAAACTTTAAAAACAAAAAGATGTCACCATTGGGCAAATCTGGGCAAAGGTACATGAGACTTACTTGTTCATGATATTTTTGTAGCTTCCTGTGAATCTATCATTATTTCCAACTAAAAAGTTTTAAAAGAAACTAATGCCTAATGGTTTCGCAANTCTAATTATGATTTATAGACTTCATTATAGATTCCTTTTTAAATTATTTATCTCTTATAACTATGAATTCATTATTTAAAATGCTCATGGTACTGCTCTTTACTTTTGTAATGTAGGTAATCACTATCTTAAAAAAAACTAACAGTATTTTCAGGGCTAAACTTCAAATTACATAAACATAAGTGAACAACAGCTTAAGATGTGTAGTAATTCTAACCTGAGGCATCTAGAAAGTTCTGATCAAAGGGAAACTTAAACAACAAAATCTCTCCTCAAATATAAGCTCACAAATTCACTCACAAATCAAATGATTACTACATGAAAAGAATGACAACTACCTTTAAGCAAATGTGAATATATAAAATCAAATATAAACGGTAGAAGATAAAATCAGTTGGAAGGCTTGTGTAACATTTCAAATGCTTATACTAACACCCTACGCTTAAACCTGGTATTTTAATGAAAATTAGACCTGCTTTTACCTCTGTTTAGTGAAAATAAAGCCTTATCAAAGGGAGTTACAATTATTTTTTCTAAAAAGTACATCATTTGCTGTTATTCTCCAATGATTGATCTTGATTATGTGATACCTACTCACTACTAAATGAAACAGGTGCATCCATTAAAAACCTTAGGATAAACCTACCTATCCTATGTTTTAGAAATACATTACAGGGGCGCCTGGGTGGCTCAGTCGGTTAAGTGGCTGACTTCGGCTCAGGTCATGATCTCACGGTTCATGGGTTCGAGCCCTGCATTGGGCTCTGTGCTGACAGCTAGCTCAGAGCCTGGAGCCTGTTTCGGATTCTGTGTATCCCTCTCTCTCTTCCCCTCCCCTGCTCTTGCTGTCTCTCTCTCTCTCAGAAATAAAATAAAAACATTAAAAAAAAAAAAGAAATACATTACAAATCCGTGAAGATTTTTTTAACTTCAAAAGATAGCAAATTTATAATTTGCTTTTCTTAGAAAACTCATATATGGCAACTTCCTACATTTTTAAACACTTGCCTCACATTGAAATCTCTCTATTCTAATCATCTTGTTCCGATTACCTTTATTACAAAATTACCACCATAAATCTTTAATAAATCCAGGGCTTTCAGTCACTGTCATTATAAACTTTTTAACACATTCTGGGACACCTGGGTGGCTCTGTCTGTTAAGCATCCGACTTCGGCTCAGGTCACAATCTCACAGTTTGTGAGTTCGAGCTCCGCATTGGGCTCTGTGCTGATGGCTCAAAGCCTGGAGCCTGCTTCAGATTCTGTGTCTCCCTCTCCTCCCTGCTCACACTCTGCCTTTCTCTGTCTCTCAGAAATAAATAAATGTTTAAAAAAAACTTTTTAACGTATTTTAACACAATAATATCATAATTGTGATATAACCACAATTATATCAATTATGTCAGATATAACTATAATACTTGTAACTTACGTATCGTCTTCATAAGGCAGGATGGATTCCGTGGAGTCCAATCTATTTACAAATAGTGCTATTGATGACTACAAAATGTAAAGAAAACACTCGTTAATAATACAAAATAAGATAAGGTAGCACTTGAAAAACACATAATGAAGTAACTGAAAGGTAATTGGGTCTATTGCTCCCATCAATTGATAACTGCAATTAGACATTTATAACTTAGTATAGTGTTATAAATGTATAACAGTACAGTTATAAATTTTTAACATAGTATAGCTATTAATTCATAACATTTCATTTAGCTGGCATCATTAGATTCTCTGAATACATAAATTTTTCAGAAACCTCAGCCAGCTTAACCTTTTTTCATTATAGAGCCCTTTGAAAACATGATGAAAGCCATGGCCCCTCTCTCCCAAAAAGCACACGTATTCGCCAGAGTCTCCGTTCAGTTGTAAGAGGCTTCATAGGATCCTTGGAGTCCATGGAATTCAGGTTAAGAAAATGAGATAATTGTAAAAAAAGAGAGAGAGAGAGAGAGAATTATTTTTTAAAAGGAGGGAGCACCTGGGTGGCTCTGTCTGTTAAAACATCCAACTCGATTTCGGCTCAGGTCCTGATCTCGGTTTCATGAGTTCAAGCCCCATGACAGGTTCTGTGCACTGACCGCGTGGAGCCTGCTTGGGATCCTCCCTCCCTCTCTCTCTCTCTCTGCCCTCCCCCATGTGATCTCTCTGCTCTGTCTCTCTCAAAATAAATAACCTTCAATAAAATTTTTGAGGTAATTAAAGCTACCTGCATAGAAGCTCTCCTTGTATTATTTTAACCATTTGTATAAGAATCATTCTAAAATACACTTCACTCTTTCCTATCTTGAACAGAACATGATGATCACAATTTACCTCTCCCTGATGGTGCAGGGTCATTTTTGAACTTCAAGCCTTGCACCAGCTTTGACCCTGTGACATATTCAGCATTAAATGAATTGAGAAGAACTATTTGCTTCTAAAGTAAATAAAGATGCTGCCCCCACTCCT
>NW_027527807.1:2714887-2717877 GCF_008692635.1 Crocuta crocuta
AAAGAACTTAAAATTCTTTGTCAAAGATTTTATGCTTTCTCTTCAACTGTCAGTTGTGATGCCTCTTTTCCCCCACCCCCAATCTGCTAGAGAGCAACCCTCAATTTGTGGAATAAATCACCAGATTTGTTAAAGCTGTGTCAGAAAGACTAAAAGCTTGAGAGTTAGTACATGAATATTAGGACATCTATTCTGGCTTTTCACAGGATACTTCGGCTTCCTTTCCTGGGTCTCAGCTGTGTTCCTGATAATTTACAAGATAGGATTTTTAAATCCACCAAAACAGCAGAACTTGGGTAATCATTTTCTTCGTGTTCAAAATTCTGAAAACTGCTTTTAAAAAAATACGGACATCTGCTATCAACTTTACCATGCAGTTAGGTTTCTTTTTTAATAAGAGGATGTAGAAAATCAAGTTTGGGAACAAATACAAGCCTTACCATAACTCTGTAAGGGTTTTGCATCTGCACTTAATTGAAATCTAATCAGAAAGTTAGCAATAGCAACATATGTCAGTTACACTTTTGCAAAGGTGAACAGGCAAAGTTTCTAAAAGGACAGCAGATAATTAAGGATAATACTTCTCATCTAGAATCCTGAAACACAACATACATAAGATTTGAACTATGTTTTAAAATGCATATTTGGAGGGGCACCTGGGTGGCTCAGTCGGTTAGGTGTCTGACTTCAGCTCAGGTCATGATCTCGTGGTTCATGGGTTTGAGCCCCGTGTAGGGCTCTGTGCTGACAGCTCAGAGCCTGGAGCCTGCTTCCGATTCTGTGTCTCCCTCTCTCTCTACCCCTTCCCCACTTCAGTGATCTCAATCACTCTCTCTCTCTATCCCTCGCTCTCTCTCTCTAAAATTTAAATTAACTTTGAAAAAAAAAACAAAATAAAATAAATGCATATTTGGACTTTAGTGTATTTAAAAGAACCTTAATGGTTTCTCAAATCAAGCGGAGAAAAGATACATTATTCAATAATGGTGTTAAAACAACTGCTCAGTGATTGAGGCCGGGAAAAGGTAAGTTGGATGCTTACTTCATACATTACACCAGGAAATATCAATCTTATGTTTTAATATTTAAACCATGAAAGCAACAGAAGAAACCAAGGGAGAATTACTTTAGAATCTTGTCTGTNCGTGAGTGGGGGAAGGGCAGAGAGAAAGGGAGAGACAGAATCCCAACCAGGCTCCCTGCTATCAATTCAGAGCCCTATGCGGGACTCAAACTCACAACTCACAAGTTGTGAGATCATTACCTGAGTCGAAACCAAGAGTCAGACACTTAACTGGCTGAGCCACCCAGGTGCCCCTAAAAGTTTTTATTGATTTATTTATTTTGAGAATGAGCACACACAAGCAGAGGGGCAGAGAGAGTGGAAGACAGAATCTCAAGCAGGCTCTGCACTGTCAGCACAGAGCCCGACTCAGGGCTCGAACTTAAGAACCATGAGATCATGACCTAAGCCAATATCAAGAATCAGATGCTTAACCAACTGAGCCACTCAGGTGCCCCTAAAAATGTATTGTTGTGGAAAAATGGAGTTGTTAATAGAAAAGTGCAGGTTACAAAATAACATGGATACTATGATTTTGTGTTGGTAAAAAAAATCCATGTGGACTCTCATTTAATGCTAGTGGGGATGCAAAATGGAACAACCACTTTGGAAGACAGCTTGGCAATTTCTTACAAAACTAAACATACTCTTAGTATGCAATCCAGAAATGACACTCTTTGGTATTTGCCCAGAGGAGTTGAAAACTTACATCCACACAAAAACCTACACAATATCTAGAACAGCTTTGTCGGAAGCCTGCTCCGACAGGTCCAGGGGTCCCTGAAGGATGGCGAGAGAGAGAGAGTGAGAGAGCCCTGAGATTCTTTCTGATCACCAGGCAGGCATCTCTGACCTGTCGGTTTTGGTGTCTTTATTTAAAGGTTCAAGAACAACATGAGATCAGAAAAAGGAATTTTTACAATGGGAAGCCTTTTGTGAATTACCTCAATCATAGTGAAGTTGAATTGTACAACTAAGGAAATAACAGGATGTTCTTAATGAAAAAATAGGATGACACATATATGTTAAGCCGTAAATAGTTAGGCTAGGAATTATTCTGTTTGGCTCTCAAGAGGATGAATGTTTTTGAACTGGTTAGTTTGTGGAAACCTATTTGATGCTAAATGTGTGAACACCACGGGGGCCCTAAAGGTGTTAGCCTTTTGCTTTTGGGTTATGTGTTAGCTACTCTTTTCTATCCTCATCCCAGCCACCTGTAAGGGAGGATGTTTGCAGATGGTATGCCTTTGGGAAGGGGCTGCCACACATCATCAGTTAGAAGAAGCTGTACGTGTTAAGTTCTACCCCTGTTTGTTCCTAAACTCTAAATTAGGCTCTTTGTCTTGGGGCCAGGCTCAATTGTCTTTGATACGCAAGGCCCATAGGAAGAGGCTTTTGACAATCACCCACAGAGCTCTCATCTAAAATCTCTTTTGTAAAGGCAGGAATATGCTTTTCCTTATGTGGTATCTGTGTTCGGAATATGGGTCTGATATGGAATATTGTGAGGCCTGGTCAATACCAGCAGGCTCATTTCTAATGTGAGCCAGTAGTAGCAGAAGGAGATACCAGTTTTCGTTTCTCATGGCAGGAGCTGCAAACACTGCCATTTCCTTGCTGTGACTACCATCAGAGAGGCCAGTGTGGCTCCCAGCACAGCTTTATTCATCATTGCCAAAACTTGGAGGTAACTAGGCCATCCTTTAGCAGGTGAATATATAAATGAATTGTGGTACATTTAGACAATGGGATAGTATTCAAAACTGAAAATAAATGAGCTATTAAGTCATGAAAAGGCAAAAGGAATACTAACTGCATATAACTGCATATTACTAAGTGAAAGAAGCAGGGGCGCCTGGGTGGCTTAGTCGGTTAAGCGACCGACTTCCGCTTAGGTCATGATCTCGCAGTTCGTGGGTTCGAGCCC
>NW_027527807.1:2717901-2718784 GCF_008692635.1 Crocuta crocuta
CCCCCCCCCCGCTCACTCTCTCTCTCTCTCCTAGAAATAAATAAAAAACATTAAAAAAAACTAATTGAAAGAAGCAACCTGAATACGATACATAATGTAAGATTCCAACTATAAGACTTTCTGGAAAAGGCAAAACTATTAAGACAGTAAATAGATCCGTGGTTGCCAGGGATTAAGAAAGGGAGGGATGAACAGGCAGAGATCACAGAGAATGCACAAGGCAGTGAAATCACTCTGGATGATATTATAATGATAGATGAGTGTCATTTGTTCAAACTCACAGAATGACCAAGGGTGGACTGTAATGTGGACTATGGGCCTTGAGTGGTAATGATGTGTCAGTCTAGGTTCATCAACTGTAAGGAATGGACCAGTCTGGTGTGGGGTGTTGACAACAAGGGAAGCTATGCATGTGTGGGGCAGAGGTATACGGAAGGTCTACCCTCTGCTAAATTTTGCTATGAACCTACAACTGCACTAAAAACTCTATTGAAAATACACATGTGGCAGGGCACCTGGGTGGCTCAGTCTGTTGAGCATCCGACTTCGGCTCAGGTCATGATCTCGTGGTTTGTGAGTTCGAGCCCCACGTTGGGCTCTGCGCTGACAGCTCAGAGCCTGAAGCCTGCTTCGAATTCTGTATCTCCCTCTCTCTTTGCCCCTCCCCCACTCACATTCTGTGTGTCTCTCTCTCAAAAATAAATATTTAAAAAAATTTAAAAATGTACAAATGTGTGTATTAGTATATATAGAAAAATGTACAATATATTTGTTTTTTTAAGGTTTTATATCTTTAAGTAATCTCTACACCCAACGAGGGGCTCAAACTCATGACTCTAAGATCAAGAGTACATGCTCTTCCAACTGAACAAAACAGACATGG
>NW_027527807.1:2718892-2719272 GCF_008692635.1 Crocuta crocuta
TAATTCTATAGTTATTAGAAATGCTTTTCTTTTCTTATTTTTGCCTATCTGTTACTGCTTTTGTAATAGTAAAAATTTTTAAACTAAAAAAAAGCCAAGGGGCGCCTGGCTGGCTCAGTCGGTTAAGCATCAGGCTCTTGGTATTGACTCAGGTCACAATCTGTGCTTTCAGAGCAGAGCCTGCTTGGAATTGTCTCTTTCACCATCTCTTTCTCTCTCTGCCCCTCCCTCTNCCTGAAGCCTCCTTTGGACTCTGTGTCTTCCTCTCCCTCTGACCTTCCCCTGCTCGTGCTCTCTCTCTCTCAAAACTAAATAAACATTTAAAAAAAAATTTTTAAATCAAGGGGCTGGACACTAGCAAATGAACGAAGTCCGGAATG
>NW_027527807.1:2719452-2719782 GCF_008692635.1 Crocuta crocuta
CCAAAAGACAAAAGGTAAAATCTCAGAAAAAAAAAAAAGAAGAACACATTAGGGATACAAGTAACAGCCTAAAAAGAAAAGAACTTTCAGAAAAGAAATTCCAGATATTTGTTGTTTCTTTGCTAAGAAGGCTGCTGAAATAAATAGAGAGCCAAGATGAGGTATTACCAGAGAAAAGCATACATAAAAATATTTTTAAATGCCGTTTCTGTAAGAAATTACTATCAATACTTCTCACAGGAAAGGGAAAATTCCAGGTTTTGAGAGCAAACTTGCTGCACCTACAACTAGCCTTTAGAAAACCCTGGAACTTTCAAGTTTGTTAATACT
>NW_027527807.1:2719826-2720475 GCF_008692635.1 Crocuta crocuta
GTTAAGACTGTAGTCAAACCACACCCAGCACTGTTCTGAGCTTCCCAGTGCCCTTGTGGTACGTTATGCCAGAACATTCCCTCATGCACCAGATCAGGCAACTAGGAGTCAGAAAAATAAGTCTTTTTCTAATGTTTATTTATTTTTGAGAGAAAGAGAGAGAGGCAGAGCGCGGGGAGGGGAGGGGAGGGGCAGAGAGAGAGTGACACACAGAATCCGAAGCAGGCTCCAGGCCCTGAGTTGTCAGTACAGAGCCGCATGCAGGGCTTGAACCCAAGAACCACCAAGAGATCTGAGCCACCCACTGAGCTCAGGGATAGGGTAAGGATTAGGGAGAGGGGGAGGAAGAGGGAAAAGCCAAGGAGGGGAAGAGGGGCAGCCACAGAGGAGGAGCTAAGAGAGGTGGAGGAGCAGCAAACAGGGAGGGAGGAGAGGGAGGAGGCCCAGGAGGAGCCCGGAAGAGCAGTGGAGAAGTAGCTTAGAAAGGAGGAAGCAGAGGAGCCAAGTTAAGAGGAGACAGCCAGCCAAGAGGGAAGAGAAAGAGGGAGGGTTGGAGTTAGGTGGGAGGCAGGAGACCTAGATAGGAGAGGTGGGAAGGGAAAATTGGGGCCTGGAGGGATGAGGGAGGGGATGGGGCCTGGATGGAGGG
>NW_027527807.1:2720546-2721400 GCF_008692635.1 Crocuta crocuta
AGGGCTGGGGCCTAGAGAGAAGAAAGAGGAGTGGCCGTTCCTAGAGGGAGAGAATAGAAGGCCAGGGCCTAGAAGGTAAAAGAAAGTGGCCAGGCCAGCCTGGGTGGAGGGGAGGGGCCATAGTGGAAGGGCGGGGCCCAGAGTGGAGAGGAAAGTAGAGAGCCTGTGCCTAGAGAGGATAGAAAAGGCGAGGGAAGGGGCCTGGTGGGAGGATGGGAACATTGAGGGGAGAGAAAAGTTGAGGGGCGAGTCCTAGAGGGGAGAATAAAACTGGACTGGTGGGCGTGGTTCGNAAGGGAGGGTCCTGGATTGGCCGTGGTTCGAGGGGCCGGTACTAGAGGGGAGAGGAACCTAGAGGGCAGGGCCTGCATGGAAGGTCGGGGCCTTGAGGGGAGAGGAAAGGGAAGAGGCGTAGGCTAGTTGGAGGGATGGAGCCTAGAGAGAAGAGGAACGCAGAGGAGTGGGGCCTAGAAAGGAGAAGAACGTAGATGGACATGGCCTGGTTGGAGGGATGGGGCCTAGAGGGGAGAGGAAAGAGGCAAGGCGGGGCCTGGGTGGAGAATGAGGGCATAGAGGAGTGAGGAAAGTTGAGGGGCAGGTCCTAGAGGGGAGGCGGGGTGTGGGGGAAGGGGCGTGGCCTANGAAAGGGGTAGGGCAGGGTCTGGATGGACAGAGGAGGCTACATGGGATGGTGGAAGGGGAGGAGCAGAGCCCAGAGGGAAGAGAAGAGGAAGAGCTGAGATAAAAGGGAGGGAATCAAGGGGAAAAGTGGGAAAGGAGGAGCTATGAAGGAGGAGGGGCTGAGCGGGAGTTGGACGAATGCACCGCACGGGGGAGGAGCCGAAAGGGAGGCT
>NW_027527807.1:2721464-2721867 GCF_008692635.1 Crocuta crocuta
TGAGACACGCCTCCGGACAGAGCTTTGGCCTTCCGGGGTCCGAGTCCACGAGCTCACGACCGTGGTCTCCCCTGGTGTGCCCGATACCCCTACCCGACGCCTTCCCCTCACATCTCACTTCCTCCCAGGCGTCCTCACCTTGCAGGTTGCCGTCTCCGGGGATGCCTCGCAGAAGTTAACTGGAGCCAACCCGGGNGCACACCCAATATCAGAGACTGCCTGGGAAAAGGAAAGCAAACCTGTGTTTGTACATTGATTGCAGGTCAAAATGACAATATTTTGGGTCTGTTTCTTTAAATAAAACATTTTTTTTATTTTTATTTATTTCTAGGAGAGAGAGAGAGACAGCATGAGCAGGGGAGGGTCAGAGAGAGCGGGAGATACAGACTCTGAAATAGGCTCC
>NW_027527807.1:2722262-2723594 GCF_008692635.1 Crocuta crocuta
TCAAAGCAATTTTAAAGTAAATGCTGTAAAAATAATCAGCAAAAAAGCAAAAAAGCCATTCAGTGATACAAACTAACCAGTTAAGCTGTTCAATATGTTTATGTTGTCTGTGATGATATACGTGTCACTCAATGTGAAATAAGTTCTGGCATCATTTCTACCCGGGAGACACGACTTTTATTTCACATGTATGCATGACTTAAGCAGAGAATGTTTATTATATTATATTATGATTCAATGATAATCTGGAAACCCTTAAGATAAAAATCACTTGGAGAAAGAAAACCACAATAATCACATCCTAGAGAATGTCAGACGGACTTATCCTAAATGTTTTATTGAAGTATGATTGACACACCATGTTAGATTAATTTCGGGTGCAGGACATAGGGATTGGACAGGCCTGTTGGTTTACCCGCATTCTATTTCTATTGGACAGCAACCAAGGTCTGGGCAAGGCCGATGGAAGAGGAAAAGACTAAAGAAGAGGGAGGGAGAGAGGAAGGTTGCTTAGTCTTTGAAAGTGTTCTTTGTCTTAGCGGCAGGCATCTTATTTTTCGACCTCTGTAAGAACCCTTGTCGCCGTCATCTCCTGCTCCTCGTGCTGTCCTAGAATGCAAAGTGCTTGTATTTGGACCTACACAGTATTGTAGGTATCCCACAAAATAGACAGTAGAAGAGCCGATCATTTTTTCCTCCTGGTCTCCCAAGAGCTTTGGAGAACAAGAGGTCACTTGTTTCTGCTGGGCGGAGTGCGCCTCGCCATTGGGTCCAAGTTCCCTCGCTCGGGAGAGGTCTGTCCTCTGCTGGTTGGCAGGCAGCTATTGGAGGCAGAACAAAGGCAGCGAGCTGGCCGTTAGCGGGGGCATGTAGAATCTGGCGGGTTAACTCTTGGACCAGAGAGAGGCAGGAAAGGTTGAAGGAGAAAATGTACCAATGATCGGAACACGGGGCGTTGTGAGGGTGGGAAGACCGGACTTAAGCACGCGGGCCGGAGAGGCCCTTATAAAGGGCTGGAGAACAGGATAAGGCGATCAGAAAAGGCCACCGCGTTTGGGAAGAGGAACGGGAAAGGGGAGGTAGGAGGCCGTACAGCGGTCAAGGTTAGAAGCAACCAGAGCTTGAAGAAAAAGCTTGCGTTTCACCGCTGCGTTACCGTCCCTCTCTGGCCAGCCTTCGGATGAAAAAGTGTGCATGTTCACATCAGTGGGAGGCTCCAGCGGCCTCGGAGGCCTGGGCGCCGGAGTCCAGCGGGTGCGCTCGGGCCCTGCGGGACCCGGATCGCTGCGGGACTGGGCGCCCTCCTGAGCCAGCTGCGAGCGAGGGGACCAC
>NW_027527807.1:2723880-2724922 GCF_008692635.1 Crocuta crocuta
CGCTGCCTGGGGGGAGGGTGCCACCCAGGTCACCTACGGGACGCCGCCCCCACCCCCCACCTGGCCCTCCGCAGATGCCAGAGACCGATAAGCAGGGGAGAGCCGCGGTGAGCGTGTTCGTGATCCTTTTTGCCGCCATCTCCATGTCCGCCTCCAACTCCAACTGTGGCATTGAGGCCTTCCATTGGAGCTCCCTGCCGGGCCTTGTCTGTTAAACTCCAGGAGTGAAGCATCACCGAGGGCTACTTCCCCGTTCTCGACTGCAAAGACGCAGCCCTCCTGGTGTCCCCAGTGTGTGATTGTCACCAGCTCCACCCACCTGCTGGGCCTGAAATGGAGATGGCTCATTCTGGTGGATTCTCTGTGCTGCCCGCACTCTAGGAGTCGTCTTCTGTTCCCCACCCCACCCCTCAAGAAGCAGAAGCCCCCGGGGCAGTCTTGCGCAAGCTGTTCACTACAGGCCTGGCTTGGCCCCAATGACGCCAAGGCTCCCCCTCCCCCAACTTGAAGAACTCTTGCAGAGTGAGGCCTGACTGCCACCTGTAAATAGGGACAGTTTTATTTCTGCCTTGCCAATCCGTATGCCTTTTTTTTCCCTTGCCTACTCACACTAAATAGGATTTCCAGCAGGATATGGAATATAAGTGAGAGGAGACATCCTTACCCTGTTCTCCATCTTAAGGGGAAAGAATTCGGGGCGCCTGGGTGGCTCAGTCGGTTGGGCGTCTGACTTCGGCTCTGGTCATAATCTCACGGTTGGTGGGTTTGAGCCCCGCATGGGGCTCTATGCTGACAGCTCAGAGCCTGGAGCCTGTTTCAGAGTCTGTGTCTCCCTCTCTCTCTGACCCTCCCCTGCTTACGCTGTCTCTCTCTCTCTCTCCTAGAAATAATATTTTTTTAATATTTTTATTCATCTCTCAGATGCTTAACCGACTAAACCACCAGGCGCCCCAGAAATAAATAAAATATTTTAAAAAAATTTTTTTAAAGGGGAAAGAATTCAATCTTTAACCATGAAATGTGACATCAGCAAAATGGATTT
>NW_027527807.1:2724997-2738481 GCF_008692635.1 Crocuta crocuta
CAGCAATAGGGATTTTTTCTAATGTTTATTTATTTTTTAAGAGACAGACAGACAGACACGGGTGGGAGAGGGGAACAGAGAGAGAGAGGGAGACACAGAACTCGAAGCAGACTCCAGGCTCCAAGCTGTTAGCACAGAGCCCAACGCAGGGCTCAACCTCACAAACCCTGAGATCATGACCTGAGGTGAACTCGGATGCTTAAACAACCGAGCCACCCAGGCACCCGAGCAGTAGGCCTTTTATACTTTTCCTTTGTCAGGTTAAGAAAGTTCCTTTCTGCTCCTAGTTTTCTGAGAGTTTTTATCATCACTGGATACTGAATTTTACCCATTTTTCTCGGCAGTGTTTCTTTTATTTTCAAGTTTATTTTATTTTGAGCGACAGAACAGCAGGTGTGGGGCAGAGACACAGGGAGAGAGAATTCCAAGCAGGCCCCACGCTGTCAGCATGGAGCCTGACTCAGGGCTGGATCCAATGAACCCTGAGATCATGACCTGAGCATAAATCAAGACTCAGATGTTTAACAGACTGGGCCACCCAGGCACCCCTTGGAAGTGTTTCTTTTCTTTTTCTTTTTTTTAATGTTTATTTATTTTTGAGAGAGACAGAGCACGAGCAGAGGAGGGGCAGAGAGAGGGAGACCCAGAATCCGAAGCTGGATCCAGGCTCCGAGCTGTCAGCACAGAGCCCGACACGGGGCTTGAACCCACAAATTGTGAGATCATGACCTGAGCTGAAGTTGGACGCTCGACCGACNGTTGAATCAGAAAATGCACATCTGAAACTAATATTACACTGTATGTTAATTGGAATTTAAATAAAAACTTTTCTGAAGAGATAAAATTCAAAGAAATTAATTTCTTAATGTAGCCATGCCCCAAACTCCTGGGAGACATGGATTTTCCTTCCTGAGCCTTGAGGAGTATTTTGGTGGAAAGTAAAGAATACATTTGCTTACTGATCTTTCTTCCTCTACTGCAAGTAAGTGTTTTAAGTACCAGATCCTTTTCTTGTGTTCATATTCCTAGCACAGACTCAGGCCCTTGAGAAGAGCATGTTGGAAAAGAAAAGTTTTTCTCTCCCCTTCAAGGTTCTTTTTCCTACTCTAAGAATTACACAGACATGAGACAGATTAACAGGAGACAATCTAATTTAATTACATACATATGGGGAATCCACAAAACCATGAGAGATTCCAAAGACCGTCAGGAAAAGTGAAGTATATATGTCCTTCTGGAATAAGGAGAAGGGGTAGAGGTTTGGGGCTTCAAAAGGAAGGCAGGCAATTCACAAGGAGATGAAAATGAGCAAATACTTGGTAAACAAATGTTTGCTGGGCTTTACAGAAACGATGGGACCCAGGAAAGAGTTTTAACAGATTTTGCCAAGTTCCTCTTTGTCTACCACACCTAGATTACATTATACTATAGTTATCTGTTGTGATAGCTCTCTTTCTGGAATAAGTCCTCTATCTAAATTCTTTTAGGCAGTTAAGGGGAAAAGAAAGTAAAGAAAGGAAGAAAGAAAAAGAAAGAAAGAAAGAAAGAAAGAAAGAAAGAAAGAAAGAAAGAAAGAAAGAAAGAAAGAAAGAAAGAAAGAAAGAAAAGAAAGAAAGAAANAGAAAGAAAGAAAGAAAGAAAGAAAGAAAGAAAGAAAGAAAAGAAAGAAAGAAAGAGAAAGAGAGAGAAAGGAAAATTTCCTGGGGCACTGGGCTGGCTCAGTCAGAAGAGCATGTGACTCTTGATCTCGAGGTCATGAGTTCAAGTCCCGTATCAGGCTCTGTGCCTGGCCGACTCAGATTCTGTGTCTCCTTTCTCTCTGCCCCTCCCCTGCTTGCGCTGTCTCTCTGTCTCTCAAAAACAAATTTAAGAAGTTAAAAAATTTTTTAAAAAGTGAGAGCATGTAAGCAGGGGAGGGGTCAGAGAGAGGGAGACACAGAACCTGAAGCAGGCTCCAGGCTCTGAGCTGTCTGCACAGAGCCCAACGTGGGGCTTGAACCCACGAACCAAGAGATCATAACCTGAGCTGAAGTTGAAGTTGGATGCTTAACTGTCTGAGCCACCCAGATGCCCCTAAGTGTACAACTCTTTTTTTTTTTATAATAGTTTATTGTCAAGTTGGTTTCCATATAACACCCAGTGCTCATCCCCACAAGTGCCTAAGTGTACAACTCTTGATCTCAGCTCAGGTCATGATCTCACGGTTCATGAGGTCGAGCCCCACATTAGGCTCTGCGCTGACAGCAGATTGGGATTCTCTCTCTCCCTCTCTCTCTACTCCTCCTTCCCTCAAAATAAATAAACTTTAAAATAAATGTTAAGAGAAAAAAAGCCTAGTATGCCATGGTCAGCCAGCATGTCAGCTTCAGAAACCATATATCAGACCGTTCGTAGTGAGCTGACAGAGTCCGTCTAGCTTACCCCTTGTGCCTCCTGCCTTGAGCCCCCTTTTCCTTCCCAGTTCCCCCAAATCTAAATAGGTTTCTTTCAAATTGANATTGTACTGATGTTGATTTTGTCCTTTGATCATTGTACCATAGTAAGACGTGCACAGTAGTGAAGCTCAGTGAAGGGTATATGAGACCTCTGTGTGCTACGTCTGCAATACTTCTGTAAATCTAAAATGATCTCGAAATAAAAAGTTGAAAAACTCTCCTACTGACTCTTCATTGCCCTACGGATTAGGTGCAAATTTTGCTTAGCAAGGCCCATTCCACCTAACCCCCAGCCCCCAACACGTATCTCCCCAGCATCAGAATGGGGGGGGGTAGTAGATGGGGCTCCACTCCCACAATCACTCTGATTCTGTTCCAGAGAATGCTTTTAGTTCTGTGAAGAAGCCATTCTGCCTACCCTCGGGACAAATTGATCCTTGCTGTTCATCGGTCTAGCAGGCTCGGCTAGCACTCAGCCCCTCACCTACCTTTTGCTTGGCCGAAATCTTGATCCTGTATTTCAGGTCATCATTTGAAAGTTACTTTGCCCAGCATATGTTTCCTGACAGCCCCTCACACTATACGCATCCTACCCCCTCCAACACACGCACGCACAGAGTTGGATCAAGTGTGCCTTGAGTGTGTTCCCACTGTACCCTATGTATACCGCTGGTTTGTCACTTTCACATTGCATGACAGTCCTGTCTGCCCTCTCCTTGGTCAGCTGTCAACGCTGGATCTTCTCCTTGTATGGATAACTACCGCTTTCCTATAGCAAGGCAGCCGTTAAGTCGCTTGACCTCACAGGCTTAACACTTTGAGGTTTATGTTTCCCATTTGAGTAGCTATTCTTGTAATTTATATACTCCGATATAGTGAGAGGAAAGAGTTTTAGTTTTTCCCTGGGTACTATAGAGATTCTGACTGTGAATCATATTTCTGCACCAACAGCAACTTGTTATGAATGGATACATACATCCCTGTATTACAGGAACCATTGCAAAATGAGCACCACAATAAATCCAGTTAACATCCGTCACCATAACACAGTTACAGAATTTTCTTTCTTGTGAAAGATTGTGAAACCTTTAAGATTTACTCTTTGAGCAACTTTCAATTATACAATATGGTATTAACTACAGTCGCCGTGCTGTAAGTTACATCCCCATGACTTTTTACCTTTAGAGCTAGAAGTTTGTACTTTTTAACCGCCCTTCACCCATTTCTCCCACCCCTGCCTCCCTACCTCTGACAACCACTAATATGTGCTCTATATCCCTGAGCTCAGTTTTTTTGCTGTTATGCTTTATTGGTGTTAGGTTTTTTGTTTTTCTTTCCACATAAAATGAGATGGCATGGTATTTGTCTTTTCTTTCTTTTTTTTAATTTTTTAAAACATTTATTCATTTTTGAGAGAGATAGGGTGTAAGTGGGGGAGGGGCAGAGAGAGAGGGAGACCCAGAATCCGAAGCAGGCTCCAGGCTCTGAGCTGTCAGCACAGAGCCCGACGCAGGGCTCAAACCCACGAGCAGTGAGATCATGATCTGAGCTAAAGTTGGATGCTTAACCAACTGAGCCACCCAGGCACCCCTTTTCTTTTTTTTTTAACTTTATTTATTTATTGTATGTGTGTGTGTGTATGAGAGAGAGAGAGAGAGAGAGAGCACATGCGAGCAGGGGATGGGCAGAGAGAGAGGGAGAGATAATCCCACATTGGCCAGATGTGGGGCTCGATCTCACGAACTGAGAGATCATGACCTGAGCCAAAATCAAGAGTTGGACACTTAGCCAACTGAGCCACCCCAGTGCCCTGGTATTTGTCTTTTCTGTCTGACTTATTTCATTTAGCATAATGCCCTCAAGGTCCATCCATGTTGTTACAAAGGGCAAGATTCCCTTCTTTATTATGGCTAAGTGATATTCCATTGCATATATTATGCCAGATTTTCTTTATCCATTCATCCGTTGAAGGATATTTGGGCTGCTTTTATATCTTAGCTATTATAAATAATCTTGCAATGAACATTGGGGGAGCTATATCTTTTCATATTAGTCTTTTCATTTTCTTTGGATAAATACCTAGAAATGGAATTGCTAGATTACATGGTCATTCTATTTTTAATTTTTTAATTTTACTTACTTATTTTTGAGAAAGAGAGAGAACACAAGCAGAGGAGGGGCAGATAGAGTGGGAGAAAGAGAATCCCAAGCAGGCTCCGCACTGTCAGCACAGACCCCAACATGAGGCTCAGACTCATGAACCATGAGATCATGACCTAAGCCGAAATTAAGAGTCAGATGCTTAACCTACTGAGCCACCCAGGTGCCCCTATTTTAATTTTTTGAGGGACCTCCATACTGTTTTCCACAGTGGTTGCATCAATTTACATTCCCATCAACAGTGTACAAGTGTTCCCCTTTCTCCATATCCTTGCTCACACTTAATATTTCTCATCTTTTTGGTTGTAGCCATTCTAACAAGTATAGGATAACATCTCATTGTGGTTTTGGTTTGCATTTCCCTGATGAGGAGTGATATTGAGCATCTTTTCATGTGCCTGTTGCCTATTTGTATGTCTTCTTTGGAAAATATTTATTCAAGTCCTCTGCCCCTTTTTAATCAGATTATTTTGTGTTTTTTTTCGTTTTTTTTTTTTTGCTGTTGAGTTGCAAGCGTTCTTTATATATTTTGAATATTAGCCCGTTATCAGATATATGGTTTGCAAATATTTTCTCTCCATCAGTAGGTTTCCTTTCCATTCTGTTGATGGTTTGTTTTGTTTTGCAGAAACTATTACAGTTTGAGTCACTTTTGTTTATTTTTGGTTTTGTTGCCTTTGTTTCTGGTGTTAGATCCAAATAAATCATTGCCAAGGCCAATGTCANCTGTGTTTTCGTCTAGGAATTTCATGGTTTCAGATCTTACATTCAGATCTTTGATTCATTTGGGGTTATTTTCTTTGTGTGTATGATATAGAATGGCATTCGACTTTTATTCTTTTGTATGTGGCTGTTCAGTTTTCCCAACATCATTTAATGAAAACACTGTCTTTTCCTCATTGTATATCCTTGGCTCCCTTGTCATAAATTGATTGACCACAAAAACGTGGGCTTATTTCTGGGCCCAATTTTGTTCCTTTGAGCTGGGTGTCTGATTTCTCGCTGATACTGTACTGTTTTGATTACTGTAGCTTTGTAGCATAGTCTGAAGTCAAGGAGCATGATACTTCCAGCTTTATTCTTTTTTTTTTTACTTTTTATTTTTTATTTTATTTTTTATTTTTTATTTTTTTTTTTCCAGCTTTGTTCTTTCTCGAGATTGCTTTGGCTATTCTGGGTCCTTTCTGATTTCATACAAATGTTGGAATTGTTTGTTCTATTGTATATTGGTTCTTAGAAACACCTATATTCAGGGGCACCTGGGTGGCTCAGTCGGTTAAGCTTCCGACTTCGGCTCAGGTCATGATCTCACAGTTTGTGGGTTCGAGCCCCATGTCAGGCTCTGTGCTGACAGCTAGCTCAGAGCCTNAAAAGCATGTCGTTTTTGCAAATCTTTTTCATGTCCGGCTTAATAGAGGACAGCCAGATTCTCATACTTGTTTCTGTATTCAATTTGTTGCGACATCTCATGTCACATAGCTTCTGGACTGCTGCATATTCAAGAGAGAACAAGAGTGAAAAGGGCACATAATGTCTTGGTGTTGTGATGCAGTTTTTCATCTCGTGAATGCACTACGTATGTCTCCAGATCCCCCCCTGAGTTCTCCAATCAGACTTTGAGAACCTCTCGACTAGAGCACTAACCTAGTGTTGACCATGGACATCATGAGCTTAGTTAGGAGTTAAAACTGATAGGACTTGGTGACCGATGGATTACATTGGGGCTGGAGGGAGAGGGAAGTGGCAAGGCTGATTTGGAGGCTGCTGACTTGTGCAAGTGGCTGGACGGTGGAGGCATTGGGAGAGGACCAGGTTTCAGGGTGACAGGGAGAGATCAGGAGGGGTGTTTCTGGAACTGTTAAACTTGAGGACACACTCAGAGTTACAAGTGGAGATAGCAAGCATGCAGCTACACCTATAGCTCTGGAATGGAGATGCCAATTTGGGAACTGGTGGCTTTGGGATGATAGAAGTCACATAATGGGAGAGTGCAGAATGAGAGCAGAAGAGAGTGTAGGGCCAGTCTTTGGAAAATGCCAACGATTTGTGGTTTAGTCAAGCCATACACTATAGAGTTGCTAGAGAAGTAGCAGGCAGGGAGGTAGATGGGAAACCAAAACTATGTGATGTTAAATACAAAAGGGCTTGGAAGCCAAGGGAAGAAAGTATTTCAAGGTCAAGAACAACAGAAAAAAGGCCAAGTAAAATGCAGAGAACATCTTATCTTTTTTTTTTTAAAAGATTTTTTTAATGTTTAGTTTTGAGAGAGAGACAGAGCATACATGGGAGAGGGACAGAGAAAGAGGGAGACACAGAATCCGAAACAGGCTTCAGGCTCCGAGCTGTCAGCACAGAGCCCGAGGCGGGGCTCAAACTCACAAACTGTGAGATCATTACGTGAGCCGAAGTTGGACGCTTAACAGAATGAGCCACCCAGACACCCCTAAAAAAAAAAGATTTTATTCTTTTTTTTTTAAAGTTTTATTTATTTCTAAGAGAGAGAGAGACAGCGTGAGCAGGGGAGGGTCAGAGAGAGAGGGAGTCACAGACTGAAACAGGCTCCAGGCTCTGAGCCGGCAGTCAGCACAGAGCCTGACGCGGGGCTCGAACCCACAAACCGCGAGATCATGACCCAAGCGAAAGTCGGACGCTTAACCAACTGAGCCACCCAGGCGCCCCAAAAAGATTTTATTCTTAAGTAATATCTACACCCAACGTGGGTCTCAAACTTACAACCCTGAGATCAAGAGTCACATGTTATCTTTCTTCTTTGGTGACACGATGTCATTGGTGACAGGAGAGACATAAGGGAAAATTATCAGGATAAAAGCCATATCAGAGCAGATTCAGAGTTGAATAACAGGTAATGAAATGAAGGTAGTGGGTATAGACAACTCTTTAATTTGGTTAACTTTTTATTGTGTAAGTAATACATAAATATATTTCTCCTAAAGGGGCGTCTGGGTGGCTCAGTCACTTAAGCATCTGACTTCAACTCAGGTCATGATCTCACGGTTCATGGGTTGGAGCTCAGAGCTTAGAGCCTGGAGCCTGCTTCAGATTCTGCGTCTGCGTCTCTCTCTGCCCCTCCCCTGCTGGTGCTCTCTCTTTCTCTCTCAAAATAAACAAATAGATTTAAACAACAACAAAAAAAACAAGTTTGGAAGTTTGTGATTAGATTCTTGAAGAAAAGCATAGAGAACGTAGTGTGTATTGTAGAAAAAGCCAATGATGGGGGCGCCTGGGTGGCTCAGGTCGTGACCTCGTGGTTTGTGAGTTTGAGCCCAGCATCGGGCTCTGTGCTGACAGCTCAGAGCCTGGAGCCTGCTTCAGATTCTGTGTCTCCCTCTCTCTCTGCCACTCCCCAGCTTACACTCTGTCTCTGTGCTGACTTCTCTCACAAATAAACATTAAAAAAAATTAAAATATCGCAGAGAGGACTGAAATCCTCTGACCACTTCCACCAATCCTGATGTTCTCCATCTTCTGGAGGTAACCATTATTATTTGTTTGGTGTGTCCTTCTTGGCCTTTTTGTATGTATTAACATGTTGTGGTTACACATATAGACTAGTTTACACATAAACACACACACATACTCATGCATATTTTACATGTTCCTATTTTACACACATATAGCATAACATGTATAGAACGATGTACTTCAGTGTTTTAACCAGATATGTTACAGATATTACATACTACGAGTATATCATTATTTGGCATTCCTTTATTGATAATCATTTAATTTGTTTCCACCTTTCTCCCCAGTCACTAGTAATTCTGCACACAAAACTGCCTTAGACACACTGGCCTGGCATGGAAGGCAACAGGAAGGGTATGTTCATTTAAATTTTAATTGACCCTAATTGTGCTTTTGATATATTTTTAAAAATATTTATTTATTTATTTATTTATTTATTTCTGAGAGAGAGAGAGAGAGAGACAGCATGAGCAGGGAAGGGTCAGAAAGAGAGGGAGACATAGAATCCGAAGACAGTCTCCAGCCTCTGAGCTGTCAGCACATAGCCCAATGCGGGGCTCGAACCCACAAACCGTGATATCATGACCTGAGCCGAATTCTGATGCTCAGCCAACTGAGCCACCCAGGCGCCCCCACATAATTATTTTTTAAAACTCCACAGGAGAAGCTCGAAAAAATGCAAGTAGAAGTGGCCTTTCTGTAGGACACATTAACATCTTTAAGGGAACCTACATTTTTGAGGGCGTCTCCCTCTGTGTACCAGGAAGAGAATGATGACATTAAATCTCTAGAAACTCTTATCAATGGAGAAGGTAATAACTTAAATCTGCATAACAACGTACCCTGTTTATTATGCCTTGGAAGCTATCTTCGCCTGACTCCCCCGTCCCCAACTCTTTTCTTTTCCTGTTAGCTGAAGATGGTACTTAAAATGATGGCTACGACCTTTTCAGACCTTTTTAGGTCTATTCTATTCTATTCTATTCTATTCTATTCTGTTCAGACCTCTATCTGAATAAGATTATTCGGATTTCCTGGGTCTTTCCTGTGCATGTAGGAGGCATACTTGTTATTAAATTTGTTTTTCTCCTGTTCATCTGTCTTTAATTATGGGGCGAGGGAGCTTGTCCTCAGCCAAGAGTTTAGAAGGCCAGAAGGAAAATGATTTTTCCTTCCCAACAAAGGTGACGTCTTTTCCATGGTCTACAAAACTCTACATGATCTGGCCCCATCTGCTACTTCTCATCCTCTCCTACTGCATTTGTGTCCCCTCATCCAGTTCCAGCCATACTGGCCTCCTCACTGTTCTTAGAACATGGCAGGTATAGGCTTTGATTTTTCTGGCACACTTCCCCCCCTCCCCCCTTTGTCTCGGCTTCAAATGTTACCTCAGTGGAGCCAATTCTGATCCACTCTTTCAACGTCGCACCCTTCAGCTCCATACTCGGGGCCCTCCCTCCTTTCTGTACTCTAGTTTTTGTATAGCNTCTTTCAACGTCGCACCCTTCAGCTCCATACTCGGGGCCCTCCCTCCTTTCTCTGCTCTAGTTCTTGCATAGCAGTTTTCAAGTTCAAAGGTACTGTATAATTTATTTATTTATCTTGTTTATCGTAGCTCCCCCTGTAAGTAAAATGTTAGCTCCAGGCAGGCACACACTCTTATCTTTTTGTTCACTGGGGCATTCCCACCACTGAAACAGGGCTGGCACAGAACAGACACTATTTGAAAAAGCATTTGCTAAGTGAATAAGTGAATTGACCGATGGTCTACATGACAAGATTATAAAAGCACCTACCCATTTTTCTTCTAATACTTCAGTGGTTCTACATTTCGGTCTTTGAGCTGGGATTTATTTTGTGGTTTTTTTTCATTATTTTTTAAAATATTTTTTATTTATTTCTAGGAGAGAGAGAGAGGGAGAGAGAGAGACAGTGTGAGCAGGGGAGGGTCAGAGGGAGAGGGAGACACAGACTCCGAAACAGGCTCCAGGCTCTGAGTCGGCAGTCAGCACAGAGCCCGACGCGGGGCTCGAACCCACGAACCGCGACATCATGACCCAAGCGAAAGTCGGACGCTCAACTGACTAAGCCACCCAGGCGCCCCTCATTATTTTTTTTAAATGTTTATTTTTGAGCGAGAGACAGAGCACAAGCAGGAGAGGGGCAGAGAGAGAGGAAGACACAGAATCTGAAGCACGCTCCAGGCTCTGAGCTGTTAGCATGGAGCCGACGTGGGGCTTGTACCCACAAACTGAGGGATCGTGACCTGAGCCGAAGTCTGACACTTAACTGACTGAGCCACCCAGGCACCCCTGAAATGTTTCTTAACATTTCAATACTTAGTTCCTTTTAATTAAGTATTAAGTTTGGTTAAAACTCATTATCTCCTGGGGCACCAGGATGGCTCAGTCATTTAAGGGTCCAACCTCTTGATTTTGGCTCAGGTCATGACTTCACAGTTCGTGAGTTTGAGCACCATATCGGGCTCTGCCCTGTCAGAGTGGAGCCTGGTTGGAATTCTGTCTCTCTCTTTCTCTCTGACCCTCCCCTGCGCGGCTCTCTCTCTCTCTCTCTCAAATATAAATAAATAAACATTTAAAAGACCCTCACTATCTCCTTCATTATTGAGAAAGGTCCAGTGGAATTTGATCTTCACTCAGTCAGTTTATAGATACCAGAGCCATACAATGGTTGAAAAAGTTTTTATCTCTCACTCATTGTAGCTAAGTAGGTTATCTTCTGGAGAGACTGGCTACTTTAAGTGGGTTGGAAAGTCTCCCAATCTTTAATCACATACAGTTCTTCCCTCCCTTCCTTTTTCTTGCTTGACACCAGATAACAGACATTTTTAGAACACGTGGCAGGATATTTCTGTAGTTTGGAAAACGGGCACAACTGGATGCAGAGCGACCTTAACATCTGTCCTTCATGTAAAAATGCAAGCCTGCCAGAGCGTTTTGCTTTTCTCATCTCAAAGTGATCCTTAATTTGATGAGTAAGTTTATATCTTCAAAGCATTTTCTTTAATTAAGTTAACGTTCTTTCTTAATCATTTAATTGCTTGAAGCTTTTAAAACCGTGGAGTGCTTTTTTGTTGGTGGCGTTGGTTTTAGTAAAAAGTGTGAACCCTTTTGCAGGCAAACCGAGATTTAAGACAAGGCCACCAAATATTTGCTACGCACCATCTCATACTAGGCATCAAGGAGAATAAAAAGAGCTTGCAAGTCACTCGGCAAACATTTATTTGACACTGATTATATTCCAAGGATACCAAACGGTGAGGTACCAGTGCTTGACTCAGTCGGTCAGCCCATCACTGAGCCGGTGTCTGGAGGAAACAAATGGACGACCGAGGGAAAAATTCGAGGAAAGAGAACGTATAACTATATTTAATGATAATCCAAAGGAGGAAGTCGAAAGAAAGAGGCAAAGGGAAAATTCTAGAGGATCCACGAGGGGGAGGGATGGGTTTCAGAGATTAGCTTTGGGCAGCGTGAGACCCGCTTCCAGAGGCTGTCCTTGGCCAGATTCTCCCACGCTCAGCAGGCCCACCTCCTGTCTCCAGGATTACATCAGCAATCCTTTGCTTCCGGCTCGTCCCTCCCCCAATATAGTCTCCCGACTGCAGCCACGGTGATCTCTTTAAGATGAAATCTGATTACCTTGCTCCACCTCTTAAAAAGGCTCCCTTCTTCACTGCCACCTGGATGTAGTCAGTAGGCCCTGTGCCCCCCTGCCCAGCTTCTTCTGTCCGCTGTGTTCTGGCATGCTCTACCGCCATACTGATGCCCTCTTCCAATTCCCTCAACGACCCCCTCCCCCTCCCCCACCTCCCTCTGGCTTCCCGTTCTCGGAAGTCCTGTTCTGCCACCTCCACACTCCCTGGGAGCTAGTTGCAAAGACCAATCTGATCCGGTGCACTTAGATGCACATTTCTCTCTTGAGACCCAGGGGGACAGGGACTTTCATTGTAGAGCTGGCCTTGTCCCGCCCTAGGCTGCGGGACGCCCGGCTTAGCATGGGAGCCTCGGGGACGCCGCTCTAGTGCTCGGTCTGGATTTAAGAGCGGGAGAGACAGTGCCCACCAACCCAGGGGGCAGGGATTTCCCCCGGTTCAATCCTGGGGGTGCGGACTGCTTGCCGAGCCTGGCATTTCAGTGGTTTGTGCCAACCTGGCCAATCCCCAGCTATCACCACAGCAGGTAACTTACATAACTCATTCTGAAGGCAAATGGACAGGACTTTTGCTTTTTTGGTCATCATTCGGCTAGGAAATAAAAGACCACATATTCTTACCCTACTGAGTACTATTCCCTCCAGTGACGTTAATAATTCAGCACTGGTTCCGAAGCTCCTTGGGGCTTTCACCCGTGACCTGAACATCATTTACTACCACCTGCCCCGCATATCCCGTAATACACCTGTGGGCAGAGTAATTGTAACTGTGAGGAAGAAAAGTCACAATTGTCGACAAGCCCTACCCCCACCAAGATGAACTGGTGACATTTTAGCATATTTCCTTCCAGTTATTTCTCTCTCTATACAGTATGTACGTATTTTACAGTTGATAATGTGAGATCTTGGGCCTTCTTTCCCCATTGTGTTCTCTTTGTTGGCGGTCTCATTCATTCCGATGGCTTGTATTATCATATGTAAAGCGACGATTTAGCCCTAATCTCTACTCTCGGCATCCCATTTCTCGTCACCCCCCACCCTCCACCCCCAACCCAAACTTGCTCCACTGCCACCATTTTGGTAAGTGGCCACTACCATTTATACCGGATACTTAGTCATCCGTAGTGACTTCAGTTGCCTCAATTCCACCCTAGCCCCTTCCCATCTGATTCTTTTTATTTTTATTTTTTAATGTTTTATTTATTTCTGAGAGAGAGACAGCGTGAGTAGGAGAGGGTCAGAGAGAGAGGGAGATACAGAATCTGAAGCATGCTCCAGGCTCTGAGCTGGCAGTCAGCACAGAGCCTGACGTGGGGCTCAAACCCACGAACTGTGAGATCATGCCCTGAGCTGAAGTCAGACGCTTAACCGACTGAGCCACCCAGGCGCCCCCCCTTCCCATCTGATTCTTTAGCAAATCCTGTCCATGCTACCTGCCACACACACCTTCCTCCCCATCTCCGCTGCCACCACCCTAATTCAAGTCCCCCGTCCTCTCTCTCAAGGTCTGTTCACACACCCCCAGTGGGGCTCCTTCTTCCACACNAACTTGGCTCTCGCTTTAGACCCTACAATTCCTGTCACCCTGGATCTCTTTCTGTCTCTTGCTGGTGCACACTCTTTTCCTCCAGTTTGCACTTATTGCTCTCTTCTTGAAAAGCTTTCCCACAGCTGGTTTTTCTCCATTCCGATCTGATGTGACGTCTAATATCGAATTTGGTCTCCCATATA
>NW_027527807.1:2738500-2739328 GCF_008692635.1 Crocuta crocuta
CCCACCACGAGATTGCTGCAGCTACAATACACAATGGCCAGTTACATTTGAATTAGAGAAACATGGGAGTTGTTCTGTCTATGATTGTGGGATATACCTGAGAAGCAGTATCTGAAATTGAAACTTAACTGTGCGTCCTGTATTTTATTCGGTCGCTTTACCTTTGAAGTGTCTTGCCCTTGTCTCCCTCGTTCTGGGTTGTATGCTGACAGCCTAACCCAGAGCCTGCCATTTATTAGTAGGTGTTCAGTAATTGTTCTATATGAAGGAACGACCTGTCCGCGGTTTCGTACTCTTTTCCCCAAATGACATTTACTTATCAGAATCGTCCCCATCCACTAGAAAGTCTTGTTGAAGTATTTCGGGAAGATCTATTTTATTACCTAATTTTCTTTGTTTCCCGTTTATATAAAATTAGCATAGTTAGGAGTATGTAGCTTCATCACGTTGTTTTGAGGATTAAATGAGTTAATGGTTGCAAAGTTTANNNTCCGGCCCGCCCCGAACACGCAATAAATTTCAGACCGGCATCAAAGGCAACCCGTGAACCATTTTAGCGGAAAGCAAAAACGCGGGTTTGTGGCGCACGGGTGGGGGTTGGGGAAACGGTTAGAAACAGGCGCCGGCCAAAACGCGGAGGGCCCGGGGAAAGGGGAGGAGCGAGGAGTGAATGATAGAGGAGGCAGCCAATGGGCAGGCTGGGAACCGCTCGCCCTCCCTTAGCGTTTCAAATTCTAAGCTCGGTTTCCATCCGGGTCCTTCAGCCTCGTTCCCGGGCAGTATAAAGTTTGCTGTCTCCTTTGTTCGCCCTCGTTGCGCAGTAGTGCT
>NW_027527807.1:2739484-2739631 GCF_008692635.1 Crocuta crocuta
TTGGCGGCCTTGGAGAGGAAGCCCTCTGACTGTTCCCAGCCACTGCCGATAGCGAAAGTTACTCCCCTTGACCAGTGTAGGCTTTTCTGGGTTGGATCCAAGTGTCGCCATTTTGTGTTTTCCACGCGCTTTTTAATGACGGGTTTT
>NW_027527807.1:2739742-2743530 GCF_008692635.1 Crocuta crocuta
TGAAGGTTTTTAATTGGATTCTGCTGCAGTCATGGAGTGCTTAGGGATACGATGCGCGCTTCCACCTTCCGTTATTATGAAACGATGCCGAAATCTTTATTTCTAAACCTTTTCGGCCTGGCAGGGGCTTGGTGGAGAAGGGGACCTCTAACTTGGCTTAAACTTGAAATTTCTGCTTAGATTGACGGAGGGAATCCTAACGAGGAAAGGCAAAGTTCTTGGAAGAGGTCCTCCGTCTGGCCTGTGACCTTGAGTGAGGCTCTACACTTTAAAAAGCCGTCAGGGTAATCTGGATGTGATCGTTAAAAGGCAGCACATGTAGGATTAAAACTGGAATTGCTTTTTCAAACGTTGAGGAGTTGCTTGATTAGAATTGCCAAGGTGGATTAAAGATGGAGACAGAAGTTGGCCCTTTTCACTAGTCTAATGCAAACTGCGCTATGACTAACCTTATTGGTTTCCTGCTGACGTTTCGAAGAAAAGAATGCTTTTGGGGTCTTCAGGTTTTCAGGAATGATGATTTTATGGTATATGACAAAGATGGCGTCAGTAAATAATACATGTGTCCTATAAACTTGAACTTTTTCTAGGGAGGGTAATACTGTTCTTCTTCAACAGACTCTTACCAGGGGGAAAAAATGGTTGAAGCAGATCGCCCAGGAAAGCTTTTCATTGGTGGCCTCAATACAGAAACAAATGAGAAAGCTCTTGAAGCCGTATTTGGCAAATATGGACGAATAGTGGAAGGTGAGTTATCTGAAGGCAGATGTGGAGCTGTTAGTAATTCATAATGTGAGCTGTGATGAATTTGATTATGCTGATCGTCTGACATGATACATTTTGTCCTCTAAGAAGTTCTGAGCTTGCATTTTATAGGCTTAGGTTGGTCATTTTGTTAGAACTAGAGTAACACTCCCTCCCCCACCCAAAACTGTTTTTTAGTTCTGTTGATGAAAGATCGTGAAACCAACAAATCAAGAGGATTTGCTTTTGTCACCTTTGAAAGCCCCGCAGATGCTAAGGATGCAGCCAGAGACATGAATGGAAAGGTGAGATTGCACAATGGTCCCGATTCCTAGTGCATAAATGAGCAGCATTCTTGAAATCTGGTCGAGTGTACCTTTCTTGAATTGTGTTTGAGGGTATACCTTTCTAGAAGCATCTACCCTTAACCGTTTGTGATTTCAAAATTTGCAAAGTTGTGGATTATGCTCTTAAAGTGTTTCAGTTCAGAATAGCGTGTGATTCTGTACGTTCTCTACTTGAAAACTTGGCTTTCCGGTGACCAGTTTGTTCTCTTGACTGGCCTTTTACATTTTATTGACCAGTGCAGTGGACCTTATGTTGGGGTTCAGCTCCTCAGTGTCCTCCTAAAAAACTGGCAATGGGAAAACTACCCTGTATTTTTATTGAGCAAAATTTACCTGCAAACTTAATTATAAAGGGTGCATTGGCGTCACGATGCATAGTGAATGGATCCGCGAGTTTCCTTTCCGTGTTGATGGAATTACATTTTCATGTTGTTTAGTCCTTAGATGGAAAAGCCATCAAGGTAGAACAAGCCACTAAACCGTCATTTGAAAGTGGCAGACGTGGACCACCTCCACCTCCAAGAAGCAGAGGCCCTCCCAGAGGCCTTAGGGGCGGAAGAGGAGGCAGTGGAGGAACCAGGGGACCTCCCTCACGTGGAGGGCACATGGGTAATGACGTGGGTCTACCCCAGGCTTGGTGTGGAATTTAGGAACTGCAAGCCTCACACCAATGGGTGCATTGGTTAAGCCCTTGTGTAAAGGCTTTATCTGATACTGAGAACACTTTACTCATTTCTCAAAGTCCTTATGACTTAGACCTAGAAGCCATTATGTTAGTGTTAAAAAAAAAAAAAAAAAAATGGGGNGTGAGTTTTGAGCCCCATGTTGGGCATAGAGATGATTTAAATATGAAAGCAAATAAACAATGGGAAACAAAACTAGGTGGTTCCTGGGGAAAAATTGCAGGAAACTTTTCAGAAACATTTTGATCTAGGTCTTAATACGTATCTAGAAATGAAACCGTTAGTGTTTTTCTTTGAAGCAATTTAAGGACTACCGTTCTGTTGATAGTCTGGATAGACTCCCCTTGGTTCGGTAGTCTTGTCCAAGTGAAAACTAAAGCAGGACCCCGCAACTAAACAGAAAATGGTCATTCTTGATCGAGCAAAGAAAATTTGTACAGCTTCTTAACGATTATTGTGATGATTAATGGGCTTTTCTTTTTTATTTTAATGTAGATGATGGTGGTTATTCCATGAATTTTAACATGAGTTCTTCCAGGGGACCACTCCCAGTAAAAAGAGGACCACCACCACGAAGTGGCGGTCCTCCCCCTAAAAGATCAGCCCCTTCAGGACCAGTTCGCAGCAGCAGTGGAATGGGAGGAAGAGGTAAGTGCTGGAGTTTTTAGAATAACCCGTTCTGCCACCATGACACCGCACATGGTTGATAAGGGACTTAGAAAATGATGGTCTAAAATAAAAACATTCAATAGAAAAGGTGGCTTATGAAATTTGACTCCTCGACTCGGGGTAATTGATGTAGGTACGTGAAGTTAATATGCACCGAAGAGGCGAGTGGTGAATAGGAGATTTTAGACCGAGACTACTTGAGTTCTGTACTGTCCTATCTGAATGAACTGCCCTCCTTTTCATGATCTGAATGTAAAGTCGCATTTTAGCTTCCTGCTTGGGCTGTTTTTAAAAATGATTATTTTTTCTTCAGCTCCCGTGTCACGTGGAAGAGACAGCTACGGAGGCCCGCCTCGAAGGGAGCCCCTGCCCTCGCGTAGAGATGTGTATTTGTCCCCAAGAGATGATGGATATTCTACGAAAGACAGGTAACGGACAGGTGTCATGGAGGGTGTCTCCATAGTTTCCGGTGAAGAGAGACCTTGTCAAAAGTGTGATCTGAGTTGATTTTTTGCTTTTGTAGCTATTCGAGCAGAGATTACCCAAGTTCTCGTGATACAAGAGATTACGCCCCACCACCGAGAGATTATACTTACCGTGATTATGGTCATTCCAGTTCACGTGATGACTACCCATCAAGAGGCTATAGGTAATGTGATCCTGCTGCCAGCCACAGCTTGTGACTCCTTTTGCCCGAAAAAGCCATCCCCATGACTTACACGTTTTTCTCTTTAGTGATAGAGATGGCTATGGTCGTGATCGAGACTATTCGGATCATCCCAGTGGAGGCTCCTACAGAGATTCCTATGAGAGTTATGGTAAGATACTGGTTGAGGGTCTTTGACTATCACCAGCTTGAGTTTTTAGGTTCATGAGCCACTTTACTAGGCTGTGTGGTGCTTGCTTTTTAAGGGATATTTGCTTGCTTTCAAGGGGTAACTTTATCAGCTGGGCTTTTCCTAGTTTTGTGAGGGGCTTTTGTTTTTTCTAAGTTTGTTTTCTTTTTGAGGCTGTTTGCTTGCTTTGGAGGGGATTTTGCTTGCTTAAATTGGCAGCCTTATGTGTTTTCCCCCAACAGTGAAAATACAATTTTAAAAATTTTATTAACAAGATCAAATGTTTACCATTGCAATATGAAGGAAAGTCTACAGTTCAAAATTGCAACTTGTCACTGGAAAGTGTCTGAGTGTCTACTATAAAATAACAAGCGGTCTGGAATATCCTCTTGAAATACACACCGTCTTCAGTCTTTTCAAAACAAACATTAAAACCCATCCATTTCCGTATCTCAGCAGATGAGCAAACCCCTGTTAATGGCCAGCAATGGCAGAGTTTAAAACATCCC
>NW_027527807.1:2743591-2747032 GCF_008692635.1 Crocuta crocuta
GGTTAAGACAGTAAACGTTTAATACAAGAATTCTGTAAATTCAGATTTAAATGTTGTATATATACAATTTATAGCGTTGCCATATTACCTGACCATTGACCCTGCAGGTAACTCACGTAGTGCTCCACCCACACGAGGGCCCCCGCCATCTTATGGTGGAAGCAGTCGCTATGACGATTACAGCAGCTCACGGGACGGATATGGTGGAAGTCGAGACAGTTACTCAAGCAGCCGAAGTGATCTCTACTCAAGTGGTCGCGATCGGGTTGGCAGACAAGAAAGAGGGCTTCCCCCTTCTATGGAAAGGGGGTACCCTCCTCCACGCGATTCCTACAGCAGTTCAAGCCGCGGAGNCACCAAGAGGTGGTGGCCGTGGAGGAAGCCGATCTGATAGAGGGGGAGGCAGAAGCAGATATTAAAAACAAAGCAAAACTTTGGACCAAAATTCCCGTTCAAAGAAACAAACAAAAAAAGTGGAACCTTTTCTGTCATAACTACCCAAGGACTACTAAAAGGAAAAATTGTTGTTACGTTTTTTTAAATTTCCTGTTAAGTTCCCCTTCCATAATTTTCATGTTCTTGTGAGGGAAAAAAAAGTAAAACCTGTTAATCTTATTTGAGTTTATGACATTGCTTTCAGTAAGCAAATGTTAAATGTGTTTAAGACTTGACATGTGTACTAGTGTTGTAATTTTCCAAGTTAAAGTGTCCCTAGAGGTCACTTCCTATATCTTGATTTTTTTCCCAGTAAATGAGGCAAGCAATTCTAGGACCTTCCACAAACATCTAGCCATCTAAAATGGAGAGGTGGAAAATCCTGCCTATACAAACAAGCTAGCTATTAGAGGGTGGTCGGGGTATGCTACTCGTAGGATTTCAGAGTGTCTTCAAACTGAAATCTCCATGTTCTCAGTATGAAAAACCTGAGATCAGATGCTTTTATGTAAGGAAAGTGCTATTCACCCAGTAAATCCAAAAAAGCAAATGGATAATAATGCTGGCCATATTTTGCCTTTCTGACATTTCCTTGGGAATCTACAAGAACCTCCCCTTTCCCCTCCCCCAGTAAGACCATTTAAGTGTGTGTTAAGCAACTACAGAATACTAAATAAAACGTTTGGCCAAAACCAACCATGAAGCTGCAAACGGTGCTTGCTCTTACTGTTTCAAATTTTTGCAACTCTGTAGTGTCTCACTTTTAAGGAACAGCTTGATTGCAAAGGAGAAAATAGATAAGCAATGAAGTTATCTCCAACTTCTCAAAGGCTTATGACTTCTAAAAAGTGAATCTATCAGCATTCCACATCAGATTTAAAGCATCAAATGCCTGTGAAACAGCAAAGATGGTAAGCAAAGCAAACTAGTTTTTCCGTCTAAGTCGAGATTGAACACTTACTTCCTCCTAGTACAGTGAGACATACTGTACCTCATGGCAATGGAAATGCTTTCTAGATGTAAAAAAAAAAAAAACCTTTTGGAAAAGCAAAGTGTTCGATAGCATATTAGAAGTCCTCCAAATNATTTAGTTGGATGCCTGACTTGTTTTTAGTTCTATGGAACTACACTGTATGGAGAAAAATCTATTGCAAGTGGTCTTTAAAAAGCAAAACCTGAGGCAGCATGACCCAGGTCCAGCCATGAAGTTGAAAAAGATGCTCTTGAATATAGTAAACTTGAAGACCTCCAACTAAAAATCCTTACACTGCACTTATTCCTTCAAATAAGTTTTGTCCGTTCAACTTATGGATTGAACATGGCAGTGCACCATTGGAACAGAAAGAGAATCCATAAGCCATGCGACTTAACCATTTTAAGCCATTCCAGTCCATCCCAAGCCAGTGAATCTTCCACCACTTAAGAGAATTAGTAGAACTTGAAATAACGTTAAACTGCAAGTCTGAACTTGCCTTTTCTTTCTGGAAAAGAGCAGTTGTAGGCAAGTTTTGAAGAGTTTCCTTTAAGAGAGATAACTAGTTTACCTGTTTCATTTTTACAGGTTGAGGATTTTGGTCCTTGTGGTTGGAGTGCTGATTTATTCACAGTAGATAAAGCTCGCAGCTCGAGAAATCAAATGATAACGTAAGTTTCAAATGCCATGGCCCATTTATAGGTGTAAATAATGTAGCTTTGCCTGTTTGCATAGCTGTGATACTTGTAAATTCTCTGTGACGTGGGGGGGGGGGCTGGTAANGTGCTGTCAGCACAGAGCCAGACGTGAGAGCTTGATCTCAAATAATCCGTGAGCTCATGACCTGAGTGAGCCCAAATCAAGATGCTTAACTGAGCCACCAGATGCCCCTTAGTGGTCCCCCGCCCATGTTGTACTTTCCATCTGTATTTATGACTGGAAGTTTGTACCTCTTTGTGCCCTGCATTTGTTCCTTTGGAATGTATTTTAAAGCTTGCTAATACGGTCTCCATAAGCAGTTGTTGACTGGAGCTGTACAGTTCGCGTTGTGGTAGGTGACCAGGCTTCATTTAGAGGAGGTTCAAGCTTGCTCCTGTGAATTTTCTAAGAGGATCCCCATTTTATTTGTGCCTCCTCAGCCACAGTACAGATGGACTGAAGGGAGAACAGATGCCGCTGCTTCTAAGTTCCCTCTTAAGAGTAACGTTACCAGCATAATGAGGACATCCTTTTAAAATATTACCGAAGGCATACAAGAATTGTAAAGAGTATTTATGGTTGCATTTTAGAGCTTGCAACTTAAAGGAAATGTTTTGTTGCCTGTTACAAAGCATGTATTTACAGAATGGGTAAGAGGGGAGTAATTTCCAGTATAAAACAATAAATATCTTGTGACCTGATCACATGCTTTTCATTTTGCAGAGTTGTTGAAGCAGAAGAACGCTGATTGTCGATAAGGCACAACAGTTGCATAAGCAGCACCCACCAGGATTGGTTTGGTGCAGGCAGTAGAGTTTTTGCCTTCGAGGCTTCCCGTGGATCTGAGGAAGGAAGGCATCAGTGTTGGTTAGCACTCTTAACTAGGGAGTGGCAGCTACTTAAAGTAATTGACCAGATAAAGGGGAGCAGTTAAGGAAATTGGTAAGTGGAGGTAGTAAGTTCTTGTGGTTCTTTAGGTGGATTTTTACAAGTTTGGCTTTCATTTTGTTAAAGTCCCGGGGGACAACTCTGCAATTGAGAACTTGCTAATTACTGTCAGAAAGTTGAAGTAGAAAAATGAAAGGCATAAGTGGTAACTCTTTATCCGGTAAACTGCTTGATTCTTTTCAGCAAGTGGAACATTTTGGTGAGGTTTATCCAGAAGTGAGGTTTGGTCAGAAAACAAAGGAGAGTAGTGTCCGCAAACTAAAGGAACTGGAAACCTAGCTAAAATGATTGAGAGCACACTTTAAAAACTGGAAACAAAAGTGAGCCACTTGGCTTTATCTTTTTTTTTAAACTGTATTGTTTTGTAATCCTGCTTGAAACCCCCC
>NW_027527807.1:2747082-2748951 GCF_008692635.1 Crocuta crocuta
GACTAAAGCAGGAAATATAAAAAAGCTAATGTTTCCAAAGGAAACAGATTTGAGTAGTTGGGTTAGAAAAACCAACTCAACTCCTCTAAGATTTTTTTCTTCGTAGTAAAATCAGTGCTGTCATCTTTGATCTTTGCAGTTGTGGGAAATAATTCCAGAAATCTAACCCTCTGCGGACAGGCTTTCCTAATCCCAGACCGCGATGAGGGTGTTGCCCAAATTAGCTGTTGGCACTTAACATGGCTGTCTTCCTCAATCCTGTCATGTGAAGTATGTGAGATTATGCTTCTGATGCCTTGGGCTGTGGAGATTTTATTTAGATACCTGGAAAATAATGTAGAACATAGAAATTAAACCCTAGTGATCATTGATACGAGGTTCAAATTAAGCATACCCAAGTGACCATTCAGCTGTTGGCACATAGTTTACTGACCCAGCCGACTTAATTTCTCCCATTGGGAAAAGAATCCATCTGGAGTCTTCTGGCTTTATACTGGTTGTAAAAGAAACAATGACAATGTTTTGTTTACCTGGTAGTTGAATATAGAACTTAGATATTCTAGGTCACTTTTCTCTTTTTGGAATGTTTTGTATTTTAAACTTAATAAAACCGAACATGCATATTTTGTGGCCCCTGGGTTCTTTATTATTTTTGTAATAAGGAATTGCAGCTTTTCCATAAGATCTGCCCATGTCCCCCCCTCCTCCACACTCTAGTCAGGCACTTTGGGCCCTTGAGTTGTTGCCTTGGAACCTAGTCCCCAAGATGGCCTGTTCTGTAACTAGGCCCCTTTTATATTAGGGGAGTGAGCTTCAGGTGTGGCTCTCCAGGTAAATGGGGGGAGTCTGTTTAATCTCTGCCCTATGTGGGCAGACATGTACTCTGGGGGTAATACTGCTTAACTCTTGGCGGGGGCGAGGAGTTGGGGGGAAGCCGGTCCAGTAGCTCCGTTTGGTAGCAAATCCCAATTTGGACCTTCAGCAATGCTCTTAAACACGGCTCCAGAGGATTCACGTGCTTCTGTACACTTTCTCTGCTTTCGTCTATTGTATGTACTTCTGACTCCTGCACTGGTCCCCTGTGTCCTTTATTCAAAGGAAGGCCACCCATGGACTGGAGTGTAGTACCTCAAACAGGCACTGCTCCCAGTGGGGTTTGGGGCAGGAGCGCGTTTCATAGAGCCTTTCAAGAGGCACGATTGGCTACACAGCCCTATTTTCTAGGTTAAAACTAAGTAGGATTGTGCTTGATAATTTAGATTTCCTGTGAATGCATCTAGACATCTGACATTGAGGTTTGTGATCTGGCCCAGGTCGCTGGGACAGCCTCCATTTTTGTGGGTCCCCATTACATGCCTTAATTTCATCTGCACCTAGAACTTGGATTTGGGTTACATAGTCAGTTGGACAGAAGTCCTCACTTAGGAATGCTGAACACTAGGATGGCAGAAAAAGCCGTAAGTATTGAACAGTAAGTAAATTAGCTCCACGCCAGTTCTAGAAGAACTAGTCCTTCCCATCAATTTTTAAGTTGCACACATCAGTGCACTTCCTTAAAAGATCATCTCAATATTTACAAATTTTGAAGATGAATTTTAAAATTGTGATTTAAATTGTTTTAAATATGCGTATCATGAGATTTGCTTTAAATATGTGTGCACTATCAAGATGGAGAACATTGTTATCACCCAAGCCAAGGTCCCTTAATGACCTTTGTCACAGACGATTGCCTTCATTCCTCAAAGATGGAGGTTTTGCCTATTCTAGAATAAATGCAATCATAAAAGTGGAGACTTGGATAAAGCTTTTTTTTTTTTTAATTTTTTAAGCAAAATGCATTTGAGATTCTGCAGGTATATCTGTTCTCTT
>NW_027527807.1:2749052-2749927 GCF_008692635.1 Crocuta crocuta
CCCCACAAGTGCCCTCCTCCATGCCCATCCCCCCTCCCCCCATCAGTCCTCAGTTTGTTCTCAGCATTCAAGAGTCTCATGGTTTGCCTCTCTCCCTCTCCCCCACTATTTCCCCCCCTTCTCCCCCATGGTCCTCCATTAAATTCCTCTTATATGTATTTTTGAGAGGCAGCACAAGTGGCAAAGGGGCAGAGAGAGAGAGACGCAGAATCTGAAGCAGGCTCCAGGCTCTGAGCTGTCAGCACAGAGCCCATACAGGGCTAGCTCGAACTCACAAACCACGAGATCATGACCTGAGCTTAACCCGGGAGCCACCCAGGCTTCCTTGTATTTGGTGCTTTTTAAATGCAGCCATCCTGGTGGAAATACCGTATCTCATTGTTTAAATTTGTAGATCCCTGATGAATGAGTACCATTTGTATTTAAAAGTATATATGATTCACAGTGAGATGCACACTGTGCGATCAGTCTTGAAAAAGACTCCGTTTACCCATTCAAGACCCAGAATACCTCTCCCCCTCCAGAAAGTTCCCGTGTGTGTGTGTGTCCTTTACCAGTCCGTATCTCCCATGCCCAGAGAAACATTAACCTGGTTTCTATTGTTGTAGGATATAGTTGCATATTTAGGACTTCATTATGTTAAATCTTGCATCTTGCTGCTGTGTACTTTGTGTCTAGCTGCTCTCAGCATGTTTTTGAGATTTGTCCATGTAGTTGTATCAGTTCCTTTTTGGTGCGAGAACTCCAGTGTAGAGTTCAGTGTATACTTTGCCTGTTCTTTTTTTTTTTTATTTTTTTTATTTTTTTAATGTTTTATTTATTTCTAGGGGAGAGAGAGAGAGAGAGAGAGAGAGAGAGACAGCGTGAGCAGGGGA
>NW_027527807.1:2749992-2756696 GCF_008692635.1 Crocuta crocuta
CAGGTAGAAGCGTGGTATAGTTGGCCTATTGATGGAGACCTGGAACTTTCTCATCTCTTGGCTATTAATGAAGTTGCTGTGAATATTCTAATTAAGTCTGAACACAATGAGATGAATTGTGGAATTGATGGATTGTAGGGTAGATACTTCTTTCATAAGAAATTGCCAGGTGTTTCTCCAAAGTTTGAACATTTTACTTGGCCACCAACACTGACAGTATCCGTATTTGGTGCTTTTCTTTCAGTTTCGTAATTTTTTTTTTACCCCCCCAAATAGTTTATTGTCATGTTGGTTTCTGTATAACACCCAGTGCTCATCCCCACAAGTGCCCTCCTCCATGCCCATCCCCCCTCCCCCCATCAGTCCTCAGTTTGTTCTCAGCATTCAAGNGAGGTAATACAATGGACTATATGTGTTTAATTTTTAAACTGCTGACTAGTGTTCAATAGTGTACCATTTTCTGCCCTCCTAGCAATTAATGAACGTTCTTGTTGCTTTTCCAACATTTGCTGCTGTTGATCTATTTCCTTTTACCCTTTTTANCCCAGACCATGATCTCAGGGTTTCTGGGTTCGAGCCCTGCATCGGGCTCTGCTGGCAGCTAGCTCAGAGCCTGGAGCCTCTTTCAGATTCTGTGTCTCCCTCTCTCTCTGACCCTCCCCTGCTCATGCTGTCTGTCTGTCTCTCTGTCTCTCAGAAATAAACAAAAAACATTAAAGAAAATTTAAGTTTACAGAAAAGTTGTAAAGATAGGCTAGAGCTCCTTTATCTCCTATACTTAGACTCCCCTAATTTTAGTATCTTACATTGTGGTACATTTGTCAAACTGAAGAGATGAACATTGGTACGTATCTTTTACAAGTCTGGTAGTTTTAACTTCGTTAGGTCTATAAATTCATTTTGAATTGATTTTTTTTTTTCCCCTTTGGTGAGGTAAGAGTTGCAAGTTTTTACAAATAGGAATATCATTTATTCTAATGTGTGTTGAAAAGACTACCCTTTCATTGGATTACTGCCTCTCTGTCAGTGTAGGAACAATGTATAACCTAGGCCCATTACTGTATGTTTTTTAGTAATGTGTCTGATCTTAATTTTTGTCGCTGGGTATTGTAAGCGGACTCAAGAGAACTAATTTTTTTTAAGTTTTTTTCCTGTAGAATGTGTTTCTTCCTTGAAGCAATTGTTGTTTGCTGGTTTCTTGTTTTTGCTTTTTGCCTCAAACTCCATCTTCTGTTAGAGGCTTTCTGTTTTGAATGTGTATTTTGAAAGAGAGAGCAGGGGAGGGGCAGAGAGGGGGAGAGAGAACCCCAGGCAACACTCAGCCCAATGTGGGGCTCAGTCTCAGGACCCGCAGATCATGACTTGAGCTGAAATCAAGAATTGGACGCTCAACCGACTGAGCCACCCAGGCGTCCCTGTTAGAGGCTTTCTTAAATAAGTGGAAATATTTGGTTTTGTGCTCCTCATTGTAAGGGGCAGGGGATGAACCTGTTTGTAAAGTCTGAGGGCTTTTCAGCTCTGAGCTTCACTTGTGGGGGCTGTTGGGGGACCCTGATGCCAGTGCCTTTAGAGTTTTCCTCTTGGGCTAGTCAGATAGCTACCTCAAGGAAATCTTGCCCAAATTCCGATCTTGAAGGTGTACAGTGGATTTACTGGTCTGATCCAGAAGGTTGGGGTCTCGCTGTATACGTGTGGTGGAGGGGGCGGGCCCCGTGCTCACACATGAGCATGCTCCCCACGGTAGTGGCTTCAGTGCCGCCTTAATGTGACCCATCTCCAGGTGGCTGGGCAGTGCCATTCTTTGTCCTGCCATGGTGAGGAGGAGAATATCTTTCCAGAGTAATGTTGGGGGAGAAAAAAGGCACAGTTAGAAATTTCTTCTCTGGCCTCTCTGTGGTGCTTGCCTCTGTTCTATTTTAGGCCATGCTCCCTTGACCTTCATCCTTGCTGGAGACTCACCTTCTCCAGTCTCTAGGTGCTCCTCACTTTTATCTAGACTATCTAGAATTGGACTTGGAACTCCAGCATTACCAGCTGTGTGGCCTTAGGCAATTTACTAAACCTCTGTGTACTTGTACTCTCACCTGTAAAGAGAAGATAATAGCATCTGCCTCCTAGCGCGAGGGTTAAATGAGTTAATAGCGCTGGGCACATGGTAAATGCCACATAAGTAGTAGACCTCATCATCATCTGTCGGTTTTCCTGTTGTATGTCCTCTTAGGGGCTGGGATCGGGGGAGGGAGCCCAGCGCCTTATGTTAGAATCTTGTCAAGGACAGGAAGTCCCTATTACAAGCCAAGGTTCTTCCTTTTTCTCCCTGAGTCCTAGTCCTCCGTTTTTTTCGGTACACTATGGTGATTAATCCATACTAGGGCCCTTCTGATTTTATTTTCACATTTTATTCCCATTCCTACTCCCGTTCACCATCTGCCCCTCCCCAGTGGCAGGCATCTAAGGCATTTAATGGATGTCGATGTTTTATACGCGTGTATTTTTAATTGATTTCATTGCCACAGTATTGTGTTAAATAACTGCTCGTAACTTCTCATCTCCTTGCTTTGAAGATTGGCCCGTGTGGCAAGGGTACGTCTAGTCCATTGCTTCTAACTATAGCATTGAATGGTGCATGTTCCTTCCGAGGATGTAGTGTACGCCTGGCCGGAGCAGGCTGAGATTTGACCTTGGCCGTGGAACTCTAGTGGCTGTGGGAGGCGGTCGTGGGTCTTCATGGAGACTAGCATCCCCTTGTGAGGAGTCTGCCCCAGGTTGAGGTCATCATGGGATTTATAAGCAGAGGAAGGCTGATTCTGCAGACCTTGTAGGGCAAGGTGCTGCAGCTCGCAAGGGAGACCCAGCCTGTCCGTGTCATCTGGCTCCAAACCCACGTCTCCATTCCAGGTTGCAGGGTCCCGTTCCTTATCAGTCAGCGCCCTTTATAGGAGAAACTTGACTTCTGACTGGACCTAAACATACACTGTATTGCCCTAGAGATAGATCCTGGGATGGTAACTGGAGATGGACCCACCGAAGCAGGATCGGGGGATTGGTCTGTTTGTGTCTTTGGGCTTTAGCGGTGTTACTTGCAAATGGGAGATGGGCTGCTGGCGACCCACAGCTGCAGGAGCAGCATGACGAATTCGTGCTTGGGGAGCCCAAGTGCTTGCTGCCTAACCCTCGTACCAGGAAGGTGACCAGAAAGACTGTAGTGTTGGGTGCATTCTTTGGAGTTCATTTGAAAGCTTACAAAGAAGAAATTACAAGCCCAAGTCCATGAACTCTCAGCTCAAGTCACAGTCTGAGAATCAGAACTTCCACAACAACTCAAAAAAACAAACCTGATTTCTTGTGGTCATAGGGCTGATACTCGATCAGAAGAGAAGCCGCACGGTAGTTGGAAGGGCAAGTTTATAGAAAATTTAACAAGGATAGGAAAATGAAGGATTGCTAAGGAGAGAACTCTTAAGAAGAAAAGAATATCAATAGAATAACAGATTAGCTTACAGCAATGTACAGTGTATACGAGCCACCACTCCGAAGGCTCTGATGGGGTGAGTGCTCCAGGAACAGCTCCCTCACTCCTGCCAAGGGCAGTGATCACCCCACGGCTGAAATCTACACCTTGTTGGAGAGGCCTGGCTGTCGCCTATTGAATGGGAGTCCCTCTCCCCACCCTCCCCGCCCCCAACCAACCTTACAGAACTTACTAGAACGATTTTCCAGGGTACTGGAGGTGGTGGTTCTTGGGTCTCACCAGAGGTGCCTGGGCGGCTTTCTGGGGAAGCCGCTGCGCCCTGCGTGCTGCGGGAGCCCATGCGGGAGCCGGACCCTGCCTGAACAGGCTCTGAGCCCAGTATGGGCCTGGGACTGGAGAAGCCCACCCTCCCTGTGGGCCCCAGACCTGAGCAGTTGCCCAGGCTGGGGGAGCACATCTTGTAAGAGCCTTCCAAGCAAGCATACCTGAACCCAGAAACAAAACCCTTTTTCTTCCTGCAGTGTCTCTTTAATGCCCTTTGCTGACCAAACCTAATGTATTGTGATATATTAAGAAGTGTATCTTTTGGGGGCACCTGGGTGGCTCAGCTCAGTGTCTGACTTGGTGTTCGTGGTCATGAGTCATGAGTTTGAGCCCCACGTCGTCCCTCTTTCTCTGCCTCTTCCCCACTTGCAGCCTCTTTTTCAAAGTAAATAAACTTTAAAACAAACAAACAAACAAAAAAAGACGGCTTTTGGTCTTCATCCCCAGTTCCTGAAACTGAAACTCTTTATCACTCTGGAGTGATAAAGATGCACATTTTATTCTATTTGGTTTTTGTCCCCAGTTCCTGAAACAGCTCCATAGTGATAAAGGACAGAAGAATGCGTTTTGTTTATTCCTAACAAGNAAGTTTTTTTCTTTCTTTAGAGAGATTGAGCAGGGAGGGACACAGAGAAGAGATCCCAGGCAGGCTCCACACTGTCAGCTCGGAGCAGTCCAATGTAGGGCTTGAACCCGCAAATGGTGAGATCGGGACCTGAGTCGAAACCAAGAGTCAGGTTTTTAACTGACTGAGCCACCCAGGCACCCCATTGAGGTTACTTTTGGAAAGTCCCTAAGGAGGGGGGGCTGGTTGTCAGAGGAACTTCCCATGTGATTGTAGTGATTAGACTGGTCCGCCCCACCCCCTTGACCTTGGGAAGAGAGGGCTGGAGCCAATCAGTGGCCAATGATTTGATCAGTCTTCCTACAGAAGGAAACTGGCATGGAAAGCCCTAAGCAAGGGGATTTGGAGAGTCTCCTGTTGGTGAACACACGCCAGGCAGGTGGTGTGCCCCGCCAAAGGCCATGCATGGGATGCACTGGATTCCCTCACAGCCTTCCCTGTACATCTCGTCAGTCTGGCCGTTGTTGAGTTGTATCCTTTACAATAAAATGAGTAATAGTCCAGCTCTTTTCCTGAGTTCTGTGAGCTGTTCTAGCAAATTATCAAACCCGAGGACAGGGTGGTCGGAATCTATAGGCAGACTTGTGATGGGCATCGTAAATAGGGCAGTCTTGTGGGACTGAGCCCCTCGTGTGTACAATCTGATGCTAACTCCAGATAGAATTGAATTGTAGGCCACCCAGCTGTCCTCAGAGAATGGGTCAATGTGGGAGAAAAACCCACATTTGGTGGCCAGACGTATTGAGAGTAGTAAGTAGTAAAGAGGAAACCAGTTTTTCTCGTACATAAAGTTACACCAGCTGGCAAAAGGGAAATATTTAAAGGGTTCAGGCTCATTTTCATAGAGCAAGCAAAAAGTGAATTTGGAGCTGAGAGGTAATAAGTTGATAACTGGTGTGAAAGGTAATGCTGGCCTCAAAAAATGAGTTAGAAAATGTTTCCTTCTCTTTTCTGAAAGAGCATATTTAGGATTGGTATTGTCTTTTCCTTAAATGTCTGACAGAATTCACTAATGAACTTTTGGGCCTGGAATTCTCTCTGTGGGAAGATTTTTTTATTGCAAATTTATTTTTAAAAATTTTAATGTTTTTTTAAAGTGTTCTTTTTATTTTTTTAATTTCGAGAGAGAGAGCACACAGAAGGGGCAGAGAGAGGGGCTCATGGGTGGCTCAGTCGGTTAAGTGTCTGACTTCAGCTCAAGTCATGCATGATCTCACGGTTTGTGACTTCAAGCCCTGCATTGGGCTCTGTGCTGACAGCTTGGAGCCTGGAGCCTGCTTCGGATTCTGTGTCTCTTTCTCTGCCCCTGCCCAGCTCACGCTGTCTCTCTGTCTTTCAAAAATAAATAAACGTTAAAAAATTAAAAAAAAAAAAAAAGCAGGGATTGTCTGGCTGGTAGCAAAAGCGGAAGTCAGAGGTTAGAGCCTGAGAAAGGTTTCTTGTGTTCTTGCTTGCTCACGATGGAAAGGGGGCTGTGTGTCAAGGAATAAAGGTAGCCTCTAGAAACGGAGAGCAGCCCCAGGCTGGCAGCCAACAAGGGGAAGGAACTAAATTCTGCCATCAGCCTAAATGAACTTGAAAGCAGATTGTTTCCCGGAAGCTCCGGAGATTGCCCAGCCCAGCCCACACCTTGATTTTAGTCTTCCATGTTACCCCAAGCAGGAAACCCAGGAGCGCCTGCATGGACTTCTGACCTGTTTCAGGTGTTCGTTTGACTCACTCCCTCGCCTCCCTCAAGTCTGTGTTCACATCTCACCCACCCCCTCCATGGGGCCCTACCCTGACTGTCCTATTTAATACTCTGTCCATCCAGTCACCGCATTCCCAGCATTCCTGAACTCTATTACCCAGCTCTAGGTTCCCCCTCCCCATAATGCTTATTTCCTTTCTTACATACCATGTAATTTGCCTAGTTATTATATCCATTGTTTCTTTTCTGTCTTGTTAGAATATAATCTCCATGAGATTGGGGGGCTTCACCTGTTTTGGTTATTGATGTCTCCCAAGAGCCTAAAAAGGTGCCTGGCACCGTAGGGTTTCAACAAATATGTGTTGGATGCACGAATATACTTTACTCCCCAGGCTAATTCTTCCAAAAACGTATCTGCCTAACACACTTCATTTCACATATATCCGTGAATGTACTGCTTCATGGCCATCCCAAAGAAAGACACCCCCAAGTTTGTGAATAATTACATTCAATTCCTAAGTGTGGAACCTCTGGGAATTTATCTTGATATTCTCTAATATATGCACTAAACATGTTAAATTTTACGTCTCCAT